>NC_136072.1:496766154-497093654 GCF_964261635.1 Lissotriton helveticus | reverse complement strand
TTAAAGTTAATCTGCAGCAAAAAGCAAGTTATATTGTTCCTCCTTGGAGCAAGCAAATTGGATGCAGGGAATATGTATGTAATCATATTTGTAAGGAACAAACATAGCAGGAAAGTGAAAGAGCACTGCACGTGAGAGTAGAGAGCAATACAGGACTGAGAACATAAGAGGAATATAATAATGATGGCTGAGGTTAACAGGAGGGATGTCTTAAATATGGACCATGTGTCTGGTCGAGGTACTGACTGAAGAGGTTAGTTTGGAGTTATTAGGCCTTGGCTACAGATGGATTTAGGTGTCTGTTGGCAGATCTAATATTTCCATTGCATAACCTACACTCAGATTGATGTCATAATTGAGAAATTAATCACACTCCCAGATGTATTAATTAAGTTAATAAAACACGCAAACTCATCCACGATTGCAACACACAGAGGGAGGCACCCCTTCCCGCAAAAGTGTCGGGGGTAACAAAGGATAAAGCGCTCACAGACTATAGCAGAGTACAACTAGAGCTTAGACTACAAGAAATCAGCATTGAGAGATCTTGCGACATCAATAAGAAGCCACAACACACTAAAATACTGACTTCATTAGTTCACACGATGAAGAAACTGAGCATCATCAGTCTTCGGTGCAGGCCATCAATAATAGCAGCTCTACAGAATGCACTGAAGACAAGCCTAGGAGAGACAAAGAGGAAGGCAAGGCAGAAGCAGAGGCGAGGACTGCGACGGCACAGCTGACCCGGAAGCAAAACAAGCCTTGAGCGTGCACTCTCCCGAACTTCCGGTTTCGGGATGTGCACGCTCAAGGCTGTCGTGGGGCGGAACTTCCGTCTTTGCGAGAAGCCCGCGCCCACGGAGTGGATGACCCAGAGGACCGGTGGCAGCAGAAGTCAGGAGTGGCGGCTGAGGCCGCTGATGCGGTAAGTGGGGCTTGGGGGGCTTGGCACATGTGTGTGTGTGTGTGTGTCTGCGCGCGCGCGTGTGTGTGTGTGTGTCTGCGCGTGCGTGTGTGTGTCTGCACGTGTGTGAGTGTCTGCGTGTGTGTGTGTGTCTGCGCGTCCACAGACCCTGGTAGGCTCGTGCACCGCTCTGTCTCCCTTGAGACGGAACTCGGCGACAATAGGTCTCGAGAGCGAGACCTAAAAAGGGACTGCACAACACTGACTGGGAGCTTTTTAACATTTAAATTCGGGCTAAGCTTCAGCATTACTGGGACGTCATTTTGATGGTGCGAAGAGCTCATTCCGACACTGCGGGAGCCTGATGAGATGCGGCGAGGAGCAGGAACCCAGCCGAGCGATCTCCGCATGCAGTCTCCCAGCACGCCTGACAGGTAGAGACATCAGTGGGCCGGCCAAGAGGGAATACAGAGAAACTGACCCCTCGGGGAACAGTCTGACTGCTGTTCGATCCAGAGATTGACTCCAGGGGACTATTTACCATATTGATGTGTGACCTTAAGATGGCGGCCCTCACCTCCTCGTAACTGAAATCGAAGGCCTTTCTGACAACTGGTGCCCCCCCTCCCCGGACAGCCCATAACTAGTGATACTCTGAAGAGCAGGGGACCTGGGGAACCTCTTCCCACGTCTGGCGATCCAGAGATTGACACCAGGGGACTATTTGCCGAACGATGCCTGACCTTAAGATGGCGGCCCTCACCTCCTCGTAACTGAAATCGAAGGCCTTTCTGACAACTGGTGGCCCCCCCTGGACAGCCCATAACTAGCGATACTCTGAAGAGTAGGGGACCTGGGGAACCTCTTCCCACATCTGGCGCTCCTGACTACCTGGGCCCGCTGACTCAATACTGCAGAAGCAATACAGACCTGCCGAGGCTCCTCACACCATGAATGGACTGTGATGCTGCTGTAAATGAAAACCAAGTCAGAGGGGACTCTTGGACGCAGTCTGGGATTGGCAGTGCTGAGCTTGCGGACTCGTGTGGTCCCGATCCTGCACGACCGCCGCGGCCTCCCTCCACACCGTAGGTGGTGTAGGGGCCTCACCTATGCTGCTGAAGAGGGCGACAACTAAAGTCACTAACTTTTCCCCCCCCACCGAGCAAAGGCACCCATTGGATCAAGTAACTCCTCGACCATTATGGCTCTCACCAAGACGGAACAGATGACATCTTTGCGCAAATTTAAGGAGGAATTACGAGTCGAATTGAATCAAGACATCAAGGCCTCCATTGATCAGTTGCGGGCAGATTTAACTCTTCGCATGACCACACTCCAGCACGACGTCGACTCAGTAGGCACGAGATTGACCGATCTGGAAACCCAGACCCAGGAGCTCGACAAACATGCAATGGACACCCATGGGAAGCTGCAAGATCTTCAAAACCAATTGCATGTGGCCCAATTGAAAGCTGAAGACCTAGAAAATAGGGCAAGGCGAGATAACATCTGGATCCGAGACATGGAAGATGTAGCACAAGGGACAGACCTCGAAGCGTTCCTCGAAGACCTCTGTGCTGGAATTGTCAGCCCTCGCCTACTGAAGAATAAAGTGGAGCGAGTGCCCTGAGTGGGGAGCTGGACCAACAGAGAATGACGTCGGTTGCGTGGTGTCTTAGCTAAATTCCACTCCTACATGGTTTCTCCCCCCGCCAAATCTGACAATCTCTAAGTACTCCTGATCTCCATCCTGACAGCGGAGTCCGAACACTATGTCCAACGCCCGATGGAGCTGCTCTGTATAGCTATTGAGGAGATCGGCCTTGGTTCATCCCCTGACCGTCACCTACCCAGCCGGACTTTGGGCACAGTTTTTCTCTCCATCTCCCTGTCTCGCCCCCCCCATCGTATTTATGTAACTCTGCTTTTTTTCCCTTGTATCCTATATATCTATATGTTCCCAGTTAGCACTCTCTCTTTGTCCTACTTCCTTTTCTCCTATCTCCTCTCACCTGAATCTTTCCCCTTGCCCGCTACACAGCCTAGCCCCCTGTCCTTTTGTGCCCTTTGACTAAGCACTCCTTCTCCCCTTGTTGGGGAAAGATCCAATATTTATACTCTGGAGTCTCAGCGAACCCGCTGAGAGAGTGCACAGCGCCTATGGAGACACTCACAGTTGAGGTATGGTATGGCACTCTTTGCCAAAACACTCCCTCTCCCCTTTTTGGGGAAGGATCCAGTATGTAGGCCTTGGAGTCTTTGAGACCCCTCTGAGAGTGTCCACTGCGTATAGGGAGCCTCTCGCAACAGAGATGGGGAAATGGTACCACTTCCCCTGGGATTACAACTTACTGGACTTTGGACGCAGCTCTGACTCGTTTACCGGTTTGTGTCCCTGTCACCCCTCCCTCCTCTTTCCATGCTGTGTCTCTCACCCTCCCCTCTTCTTCCCTCCTCCACTCTCTGTCTACCTCCCCTGCTCTTACCCCCTCCTCCCCTGAATCTCTCCCCTTGCCTGCTTTTACCCTTACCTATATGTGATTTTTTGTTTGTCTCAACCTTACTTGTCAGTCTCTAATAACTGTGTAACCTTTGTAACAATTGTAACCTGAAATTATGTTCTGATACTTATGTAAAGCGCTCTGATACCGCTGGATTTAGCCAGCGCTATATAAAACCTTTAAAAAATAAATAAAGAGTGGGTTGCTACCATTAAAGTCTTTTACTGCTAAACGGGCCACACCAGGCAACAACATATGCTCTACTTGTACCGACCAAGAAGAAACCTACTCCCACGTGCTATTTGTCTGCCCAGCCTAGGTTGGTCCTCGTAAAGTATGGCTCGTGCAGACTTGGGTACCAGACTAACTAGTGTTGCCATGAGAATTTTGCGTACTGATCCATCACCCAGTTACGCAATACCGGTACCCAAGTTCTTGAGATGGATGTGGTCCATAAGATCACAACTATTGACTGTGAACAATTGAACTTGAAATCATGCTCACCTGTGGATGTGATATCAGTACCCTATTCCTGAGTTTTGGCGTTCCCTAAAGACTTCAATGTCCTTGTTACCTACTTGTAATCACCCATTTTGCTGCTTTCGTCTCATGAATTTGTTTTTTTTAACCGCTTTGCTGCAGCCGGAATTCCCCCACGGTGTGGAGGAATTCCACGTGTGCGCGGTTGGGATGGGCTTCCTGTGGTCATCTGCACACGCCAGATGCACAGAAGAGGTTAACACATTAGGATGAACTGATTCTTTCCTATGACTATTTGTACACATTTTTTTCAAATATTTGAATCCTCTGTTTTATTCTCTTAAACAGTATTATATGTCACAATGTGTTTATGACATGTATTGTCGAATAAAGCTTATTGGAATTTATTTGAATTGAATCAGCAATGAGTGTGAAAAGTAAGTCAAAATACAAGGTAAAAGACCTTAAAGTAATGTCTCCAAAGAAAATTAATTTGTGTTTTTGATGTGGATTTTCCTGTCCACATGAAGGTAAATGTCCCGCCATTGGACAGATATGAAAAAACTGCAGCAAAACAGAACCATTTTGTAATGGTTTGCAAAGTGAGGTAAAGATCAAGTGTGTTATGTAGTGAAAACAAAATGAAGGAAAGATCAAGTGGATCATGTCAAGAAAACGAAATGGATGCCAGAAGATTCCAGTTTGTGACGCTCTACACGTCATTTTCAAGGGACAGGGATGAAGATGGGTATGTGATGCCAATGTTGACTACTAGATGATGTGTGCATGTAGGACTAGCTCTTGCAAGGAAGAATGCCAATCAAAGCTAGGTCGACAGGTGAAAGTGCAAAATTCATTTGGACACTGTTCCAAGATAACAGTGGAAGTGAATGGGTGCTCCATACCTTTTATCATAGACAGTGGTGCATCGATAAACATTATGCCAGCGGAAAAGTACAATGAACTGTCTCCAGTTCCCTGTTTGACCGTGTCAAAGACCAAAGTGTATATGTGAGTTGCTTTGACAACACTGCAAAGTCAAGGTTCATTCATAGTGACTGTGAAGCATAAAAAGTCAAATGTATAAGCACCTTGCCAGTCACTTCCTTGAGTGCACGTTTACTCATTTTCAGGACGGCTGCGGACAAGAGGCTGATTCCTGTAAACTACAATGTAAATGCCTATCATGAGATAGTGAATCTGTATCCATCCTTGTTTCATGGACTAGGAAGACTTAAGACTATGAAAGTGTATAAGGACGTTTGTCCTATTGCTCAATGATATCATTACAATGCATCTGAATTGATATGCGGCAAGTGAACAAGGTGATTGAAAGAGAGCAACATCCAGGTCCGCACATTGCTGACATGATTAAGCAGCTGAATGGAGCTAAAGTGTTTTCCTACCTTGATTTGAACAAAGGGTAAAACTAGCTTGAACAGGAAGGAAATTGCGGGTACATTACACCTTTTTGATTCATGTTGGTTTATTTAGATATTAAAAAAGAACTTTTTCGGAATGTCATCAGCTGCAGAACGTTTTCAGGATGTCATTTGTCATATGACACAGTCAGTCACAAATGCTTTCAATTACAGAGATGACATACTACTTTTTAGAGCCACACAAAAGGAACATGATAAAGCTCTTACACAAGTGTGTTGTATACTTGCTGAGGCAGGACTCACTTTAAATGAAGCAAAGAGTGAGTTTCATCAAACCAAACTCAAATTCTTTTGTCGGTTCTTTTCTGATGGGAAAATTACTCAGGATCTAACTGAAGTACAAGCCTTGTCTTCCACTTCTTCTCCGCAAGATGTAACTATGCTTTGATCCTTCCTTGGTATGGCCAGTTATCGTTCAAGGTATATAAGTGACTTTGCCACTGTAAGCCCCATTTAGAGTTGTACCGAAGCGAAATGTCCCCTTTCGATGGTCCAGTGAATGTGAGCAAAGCTTCAAGAGAATCAAACATGCAACTGAGTGTGCCAGTGAAATGGCATATTATCCAAAATTACAGATGGAGGTTGTTGTGGATGCATGCCCAGTGGGTCTGGGTGCCATCCTAGCCCAGCCCACTGGACATCCCAATGCTCCAAGGCACACTGTGGTTTATGCTAGCTGAAGTTTGTCATCAATGGAGCGTGCCTATTCCAGGGCTCAAAAAATCATAAAAATGTTACTAGACCTGCAGGTCTAGTAACTTCAAAAATCTACTTGACCTAACTGTAATGTACTTGACACGTGGACTGGTCTCAACGCAATTGTCACACAGTTCACTTTACAAAATCTTTTAACTTCAGTCACAGAAAGAAAAGTAAATGTAAGAAGACAAACTGACTTTTGGCCTCTGTCTCTGAAAGCCGAGCAAATGTGACATAAAAGGCATCTTTATTGCTCATTAACTTTGTGAGGAAGCAGAACACCTGTTGTCAGTTTACCAGAAAAAGCAAGTAAGCCCTAAAAATATCTTAACCTAATTAAATCTGGTTTTCCATGGCGAGTGGATTTTTCAAGCCCTGTATTCACGACCTGAAAAAGGAAGTCTCGCTGTATTGTAGGCTTATGAGCATTTTCATGTGTCCCTGTATGGAATAAATTTTACAGTTGTTACCAATCACCAAGCATTTCACTATTTTCGGCAATCCTAAAGCCAAGATGTCCCCTTGCATTGAGAGGTGGGGGTTGCGATTGTGCATTGTTCAGGAAAAGTTCAAAACCCTGCTGACTACTTCTCACATGTGGCAATACAGTGTCATGTCATGGCAATACTTCTAAAGCGGCTGATGCTCATGTTAAATTCATTGTGAAATCCAGTACCCCAGCTGCCATATTGGTGGAACAATTCATTGCTGCCACAAGCAAAGACCGAGATTTGCTGATACTCAATGATATTATAACACATCAATTGTGGCAAAACTATACTCAACATCATAGCGATGACCTTGTATACCAGAAATTCAAACATGTGCAGGAAGAAATTTCAGACACCACAGAAGGTATAATCTTTTGAGGGTAATACCCGAGAGTCTCAGACAACAAGTTATTGAACTGGCTCATGAGGGACATTGTGGAGTTGTTGCTACTAAACGAGCTCTATGAGACCGAGTGTGGTTTCCCTGTCTTTATGAAAGAGTTGAAAAAGAGTTAAAGGCATGCCAGTTGTGCAATTGCCTGTCATCCAAGACAAACATGCATCCGCTAAACATGTCTGAGCTTCTAAAGCATGAATGAGAGAAGATTGCAATTGATTTCTTTTGACCCCTTGACAATGGACATCATCCACTACTAATTGGTGAAGAATATTCCCATTTTCTTCTCATCGGAGATCTGTCGTCAACTACTCTTGACAGAGACATTGAAAGATTAGAAAGTATTTTTTCAACTTGGGGTGTGTAGCGTCCTCCCCAGCCTGGGTACCCACTAATGACTATGCAACACATGGAGCTTAGTATAACACGTCTTTGTTCTTCTGCGTGTAACAGCAAACTCAACATTCTAAACCTGCATTCACTTCACTACTCTCTAACGCTTACATCACAGTTCTACGGAGTCCATCAGGACCAAAAGGTTTCCATCATTGATAACTCACACAACACAACTCTCCTTCTGTTAAATTAAAAAAAGCTATTTTTTTTACAAATATATACAATCATAACTTCTCAATGAATGTAAGTCCTTTGTATGTCAGTGTTTATCTGATAGGCCTTCATTCTTCTTTTATGCTCGAAGTATCTTACACAGGTTTCTTCCTCAGTACTTAATCTTCGGTTGGTCCATTGAGGTAACTTGGCTGCCATGGTTCTCCCAAACATCAAGATTGCAGGGCTTTGACCTGTGGTTGAGTGAAGGGTCAAACAGTAAGCATGAAGAGTAGAATTCAAGACAGTTTTAAGGTTGAGCTTTTTCAGTACAGCACGCTGAACAGCTTTCTTAAGAATACTCATGAAACGTTTGACAAAGCCATTGGCCTGGGGCCAAAGAGGAGTGCTCTTCTGATGCTTCACATTAAGATAACTGAGAAAGACTCTGAATTCTCAACTCTTGGATTGTGGGCCGTTGTCAGATTTTAAGATTGTAGGAACACCCATTGTCGCGACGATGCCGGATAATCTCTCGATTACTCTTTCTTGAGCGGGCGATGAGAGAATTATCAATGGAAAGTGGGAGTATTCATCAACAATCCCCATCAGGCGTTGTCCATTGTCAAGAGGACAGAAGAAGTCAACAGCAATTCTTTCCCACGTATGCTTTGGCAATTCTGACAAGTTTAAGGTGTGTTGAGTGGTTCTCGATGCAAGGCAGTTGCATAGATGACAGGTCTTCAATTGTCTTTCAACTCTCTCATCGAAAGAAGACTCGGTCACGGAGAGTCGTTTTGTGGCAACGGTTCCACAATGTCTTTCATGGGCCACTCTAATTATCTGTTGTCGCAGCATCTCCGGAATACAAAATTCTTGAACCTATCAGGATAATGCCTTTTTGAGTAACAGACAGTTCATTTTGGACATTTTTACACCTCTGGTATTCACTGTTGCTGGTAAAAGTTAGAGTGTGCTTGTTCCAAGACTGATGTACAATAATGTCTTTCAGTTTGAACATGTCACTATCTATGCTTTTGACAGTGACAATTTATTACAAAGAAATAGCAGCTGGTATGCTGGATTTCACAGTGAAATTTATGTAGGCTTCAGCTGTCTTAGAAGGGGTACCGTGGCAATGTAGGGACGGGAAACATCCTTTACAACGCAACTTTTACCACGCAGTGCCTTTACGACGCAACTTTTACAACGCAAACCATTACAACGCATTGCGCTGGGGGCGCTCTAGGATAGGGAATAGGTTTAATTTACTATCCAACACCTTCCCTACTATCCATGGGGACTGGAGTTGGAATAGTAAATTAAACTATTCACTATCCAGCGCCCTAAAGCACTATGCGCTGTAAAGGCATGCTTTGTAAAAACAGCGTTGTAAAGGCATGCGATGTAAAAGCATGCGTTGTAATGTCATACATCCGTAGAGACACTTGTGAGAAGTAATAAGCAGGGTTTTGATCATTCCCTGGAAAGTATGCATATTTGTGTAGTTGTATTCTTTTTTTTAAAACTTTCTTTTTTTGTGCAGGTATAAAAGGACACAGGTGTAGCAAGCTCACATTAGCACGTCAAATTTACATTATGGCTCCATTCCACAGCCGTCATGCCCACATCCCTGGGGCCGGGCGGCGACACCTTTCACGTCAATTGGTGTATAATTGTGCTAAGGCTTACGAGCTTTTCATGTAACCCCCAATCCTGCTTTTGTTTTCCTCCCACAACTCCCCCCCCCTCACACCCATACATATCTACAAACTGGTAGCTTTTCCCCCTCAAAGGGATGACAGTCAGCTCACATTTCCATCAATCTATGTGTCACTTATCCATCAGTTCCATTTGTGCATAATATACTGTTGCTCGTCTCCCCACCCATGTCTCTGTATAGCACCTCATATGTTTGGTGTCTCTGGATTCTCAGTGTCCCTGTCTTCCTTCGGGCACTTATCGCTATCAGGTGGTCACCTACTCCCGTCTCTGCCGTCTACCCCTCTATGGGTCTCCTTCTATTGCCCCACTCCTAGGCCATGGTATTGTCTCCATTTATTCCATACCTTTCAGAATTTTTTGGGACAGCCTCTAGCTTTGTATGTCACTCGTTCTGCTGCCATATAGAGGTCTAGCCCTCTCCTCCACTCCTCTATTTCCGGCCTCTCCGCCACCCCCCAGTATTTCGCAATGTCCCTTTTCGCCACTACTAGTGCCAGCACCAGAAAAATGATATGCGGGCGTGGCAGGTCTACTTCCGTCACCATTCCTAGTAGTGCCAGTTTCGGGTCCAGTGTTAGCTCTATTCCCAATACCTCCCCCAATTCAGTGAAGATGTGAGACCAATATATTTGTATTTCTTCGCATGACCAGATAGTGTGGTAGAAATCCCCCTGTTCGGATCTGCATCGAAGACATGTGGCTTCTGTTATCCTACCCATCTTGAGGAGACGCCTCCTATCGAAATATGTCCTGTGTAACACATTTAATTGGATCAGCCTCAGCCGTGACTTAATGGCCACTTCTCGGGGGTGCATCAGTATCAGCTCCCAGTCTAAGTCCTCCAATTCCCCTACTTCCGCCTCCCATACACCTCTGAGTTTCGCCAGATTTCCCAACATATTATTTGTGAGTGTTTTGTATGTGAGGGATACTGCCTGGTGTACCATCTGTTCCTGTAGGAGTCTCCCTTCTAGAGGTGAATATTCCAGTATATCCTGTAGTGATATCTTCTGTGCTTTCCAGGCATGTACTAGCTGCAAGTGTTTGTATTGTTGTGTGTGGTGTAATCCAAACTCCGCCCGTAGCATCGCGAATGTCTTCAGCTCACCATTCCTTATCACATCCCCAATAGTAGATATCCCTATGTCATCCCACCTTTGGAAGCCTTTTAGTTTTTGAAATTCTGTGAACCATTTACAGTGTCATAGTGGTGTCTGACGTGTTGGTCTCTCCTCCCACCCCGTGGCTCTCGTGGCCCGTGTCCATGCTCGTATCGTAATCACAGTAGCGGGCAAGAGCGTTCTCCCTGCCTTCCCCCCATACAGATAGTGAAGTACATTGTGTGTGGACAGTTTATGCCTTTCCAATGCATATGTCGGGTGGTCCGCTGGTGCATGTAACCAGTCATTTATGGGGGTCAGGTGTTCCGCCCAGTAGTATGCCTCTAGGTTCGGCAATGAAATCCCTCCACTATATTGGTGTCGTTGGAGTGTCTGGAGTGCGATGCGTGGTTGTTTGCCTAACCATAGGAATGATCGCAGGTCTGCGTGGATTTTGGTGATAGTGTTAGTCGGGAGCGGATAGTACTCATTTTGAAGTGCGTAGAGGAATTTGGGTAAGGTAATCATTTTATACATCGCCGCCCTTCCCAGTAGGGTGAGCGGTAACTGTCTCCATCTCGTCATGTCTTCTACTGCCTCTTTCATTATTCGTTCCACATTTTTCTGGAACGAGAGCTTCTCGTCCAGTGTGATATAGATCCCAAGGTACTGGAACCCCTCCGAAGTGGTGAGTAGGCGGTCCGGTAGCGCTACACCCTGCACTGCTCCCCGCGGTGTGTACAGGACTGATTTATGCCAGTTGATGGTGTGGCCCGCCATTGCCCCAAAGCCCTCTAACTCTCTGAACAACGTCCCTACCGAGACCTCGGGGTTCGTAATATATAACAATACATCGTCGGCATAAAGTGAGATTTTTTCCTGGGTACCCCCTAACTCACCCCACGTAAAGCCATGGATCTCCGGGTTTTGTCGAATTTTGGCTGCCAATATTTCTATTGTGAGTGTGAAGAGTAGAGGTGACAGCGGGCATCCTTGTCTGGTGCCTCTCTCTACTCGGAATTCGCGCGATAAGCATCCATTCACTCGTACCCGTGCCTTCGGTGCCGTGTACAGCAGCCCTATCCAGTTCTGAAAGTGCAGACCAAAGCCAAACCGCCGCAATACCGCCATAAGAAAGGGCCAGTGCACTGCGTCGAACGCTTTTTCAGCGTCCAAGGACATGAACCAGTGCGGCTCCGTCCTATCTTTTACTTCTTGGAGCCAGTTGTGTGTCCGTCTGAGGTTGAGCTTTGTCGCTCTATCCGGCAAAAACCCGGATTGGTCTGTGTGTATAAGGTCTGGAATGACTGTCAGTAGGCGCGCCGCTAGAATCGTAGCCAGCACTTTCACCTCCATATTCAGAAGTGAGATGGGGCGGTACGAGGCACAATCCTCCACCGGCTTGCCCTGTTTGTATATCGGCACTATGGTTGCCAATGCTAGATCTCGTGGGAGTCTCCCTGTCTCGTAGGCTTCGACATATAGGGCCAAGAGGTGACGTGTCAGCAAGTCGGCTGTTTTTTTAAAGAATTCCGCTGGGAACCCGTTGGGTCCTGGTGTTTTCCCCGTTTTCAATTTATTAATGGCTATAGTTATCTCCTCCAGTGTGATTCCCGCCTCTAGTGGGGCGCTGAGTTCTACATCCAATAATGGGATATCCACAGTTTCCATATATTGTACGGCCTCGTCCACTGTCCCGAGGTCTCTTCCTCTATAGAAGTTCTCATAGTGCAATGCGAAAGCCTCTGCTATGCCCTTGTCGGTAGTTTCCATGCCTCCCTCATCCCTCCTTATTTTTTCCACCCACCGTGCTGCTCGTTCTTTCCTGCCCAGCCATGCCAGAAGCTTGCCTGACTTGTCACCTACATCGTATGGGCGGTGTAACGTTGCTAGCGATTGCGTCTTTGCCTCATTAGAGACCAGTTCTCTATACTCCCTTTGTTTGTCTTGCAACTGCCTCAGTATTCCTACCCCTTTGTTTATATGGTAGTCCCTTTCTAGAGTCAGGATTTCAATTTCTAACGCTGTTGCCTCCCTGTGCTGTTTGTTTCGCTCGTCTCTCAGTCTCCCTTTAATTCTGTCTCTCAACACAGGTTTCATGGCCTCCCAGAAGGTAACATTGGAGTCTACTGAACCCTCGTTCTCCGCTACGTACACTTTTATGTCTGCCCTCAGACCTCGTATTAACTCTGGGGTTTGAATGTCCCATGCTGCCAAGCGCCATTCCGTCTCTTGTCTTTCTGTGTTTTTCCCTAATTTCGCATATAGGGGTGAGTGATCCGATATTCCCCTTGCTTTGTACGTGTACTCATCTCCCTCCGACAGGTATTGCCTTGCCACAAAAATGTAGTCTAGCCTGGAGAAGGCTTTATGTGCCCCTGAATAGAAGGAGAACGTCTCCTGTGTCGGGTGTCGCCATCTCCATGTGTCAGTGAGTCCCATTTCTGCCATGTATTTTGCCAGCGCTGTTTGTGTCCCCCCTCTGCGTGTTGCTCCTGAACGATCTAATTCTTCCGACATTACGTCATTGAAGTCCCCCCCACTATTTGCATCGTGTCTGCCGTTTCCAGCAGGATGGATGCCACCTCTCTGAGTGTGCGTGATTGGAGTTTTGGCGGGGCATATACTGAGATAACTGTCATGCTTAGTCTATTCCACGTCCCCTGTATTCCCACGTATGTACCTTGTGGATCGCTCCATGTGCGTGTTACGTTAAAGGGGTGCGCTTTTTAATTAGTATTGCGACTCCCCTGGCGCCTGACGTGTAGCCCGCGTGGGTCAAGACTTTGTATCTCCCCCTCGCTATGAATGTACATTTTCCCACCCTCAGGTGCGTTTCCTGTAGGAGGATAAGGTCCGGGGCGACCCTCTTGATGTATGAATTTACCAATCCTCTCTTTATTTTGGACCCTAATCCATTAACATTCCAGGTCAAAATGGAGATCCCCCTGTGTATTCTTTCTGTGGTCGTTAGTGTACCTGCCATACTGTGCAACTCTTCCGGAGATCCGTAGGAGACCATAGCCGCTGTGTGTGACTACGTTGTTTCTCATGCGTCTGACTGTGTTCCTTTGTGTGCTCCCTTTCCCAATGACCCCCCCAACTCCCCCAACTTGTTGAAACTCCTCTGCCCCCTCTCCCGCCCCCCACCCCACCTCTCTCCCCTTCCAGACTCGTCCTCATCAAGGTTCAAGCTGTCAGTAGAAGTCGGTCTGTCACCCCCCCCTCTCCCCCCCTCTATTCAACTATGTCCCACAAGATCCGCCTATATTAGCCTGTGATGTATCCCCCAAGCTGGGTTTGTATCCCGGCCAAGGTATATACCACTCCCTGAGCGTGTGTCAAGGCGGCGGAAGAACTGTTAAACTAACAAGTAAACTGTTCCTGAAAACAGAAAAGGTTAACAAAAGAAAAAGAAACAACAACTAAAAGGGTGGTGGCCACTTGCGTGTCATGTCCGTGTCCCGGCCGACAATCAAATCGTCCACTTCTTCCAGGTTCACGAGTGTGAGTCTTGTGTGGTCGGTACTGTGCTGCAGTTCTTATCGGATAAGTCCTGTTCCAACTGTCGTATCTCTGTTTCTAATGGGTGTAAGGAACGTTGGTCACTGTCCGACATCTCGTCATTCACGTCAGAGTCCCTGAGGTGTTCCCTTTCTCCCTCCGAACAGGCCTGGTCCCGGGACCCCTTCGGTGTCATGTGTGCCGTTCTCGACGTCCCTGGTGATTCAGATCTACCTCTCCTGGATCCTGCCGACGGGCGTGACTGGTATGGGGTTCCCGTGTATCTCGAGTGTAGTCTCCTGGATTTCCTCCTCTGCTGTTTTGGAGAGCCCCACCGTGCCTTTTCTTGTGCTGCCTTTGCCATTTCCTCTCTCCCTGCCGTTTCCCGACTATTAAGGATCGGTCGCTCCTCCAGCCAGTGCCATGCGTCTTCCGGGTGGTTGAAGAAGTGCGCCTTATCTTTGTAGATGACTTTGAGTTTTGCCGGGAAGAGCAACATATATGTAATGTTCAATGATCTCAATTTGACTTTCACCGAGTCGAAGGAGCGCCGCAGCTTCTGGACTTCTTGGCTATAGTCTGGAAAAATCATTATGTTGGTGTTCTCCACTCGGATGTCGCCCATCTTTCTTGCTTCTCGTAATATTAAGTCTCTGTCAGCGAAATTTAGGAAGCGCGCGATTACTGGTCTGGGTCTTGCGCCCACCGGCAGTCTCGCTAGGAGCGCCCTGTGCGCTCTTTCGATCACAAAGCATGATGAGAAGCGGGCTCCTGGGAAGGTGTCCGTGAGCCATGAGTGCAGGAATGTCACCATATTGTTCCCCTCGATTCCCTCTATAAAACCTACGAATCGGAGGTTGTTGCGTCGTGCCCTGTTTTCCGCGTCGTCCACCTTCCAGAGTAGCTGTCTGTGTGACGCCTGAAGCTCAGCCATGTCTTTTCGGATTGTCGTTATCGAGTCTTCGGCCTCACCAATGCGCGTTTCAGTCTCGGTCACTCTGGCGGAGAGGTTCTTGAAATCCTGGCGCAGGAGCGTGACCTCTGAGCCCACTTCCCCAATTTTAACCTCCAATGCTGCTCGGGATTCCTGTATGTCTGATCTAGACGCCTGGATTGCTGCAAGTAGCCTGTCTGTGTCAGTGGCCCCCTCCGCTGCCGGGCCCGGGTTGTCTTTTGATGTTCTCGGCGCCGTGAAGATGTCCAGTGTGCCTTGTTTGGGATTCTTGGGTGGGGGGGGTCTTTCTTCACCATCGTCACTGATTTAGTGGTATGCCCTGCGTCGAAGGGTGTAGGCAGATCTGTCTTGGTTGCCTCCTCGTATTATGCCCCACAAGGATCCAATTGCGCCGGGCGCTGTCTGCCTTATGTCAGATATCCTTTACCGGCTCTTTTGCGGATTAGCCCCACCGTTTACGTCTCTGGATGACTATTCCGAGTGTTGTACTGGCTTGGCACTCCGTTTCTTCCCCGTCTATCTGGCAATGTATATTCCGGTTGTGCGCCTCCTCCTGGTCTCCCGCTCTGCCCCCACCACCGCCCCTTGTAACTGCTCTAGTCGGTTTGCGGCGCCTTCTCTCAAATGTACATGGGTCAGTCCCACTCTACGCAATGGTATTTCTAGTGAGGCCCCTATGAGTGCCTCTGGCTT
The DNA here is from genome assembly GCF_964261635.1 of Lissotriton helveticus. NCBI lineage: Eukaryota > Metazoa > Chordata > Amphibia > Caudata > Salamandridae > Lissotriton > Lissotriton helveticus. The sequence goes on along the minus strand of NC_136072.1, from coordinate 497,078,208 downwards.
CCTTGCTGCCGGTCGCAGTCTCAGCCCACCACCAGGCCCGTGCTGGTGCTGCCGTCCCAGCACCACCTCCTCAGAGTTACAACCGTTCACTGTGTAACTCCTGCGCCTTCAAAGGGCTTCCCCTCCCAGATCCAGCGGTCCGCTTTAATAGTTTTGCCCCAGTGTGGTCAGAGTTCGCCTCCCTAGGGTTTGCGTGTAGGCAGGGGGGTGGCGGTATTTAGCGTTGTTCGTGGGCTTACCCCTGTGTGCTGGTCCGTGGCTTCCCGGGAGTCCTGAAGTCCGCGCAGGTGGTGAGAGCGGGGGGGGGGGGGGCGGGGGGTGTCTGCCACAATCTCCCCTTGTTGTATTTCGGAGTTTCTATCGCACCCCACCGCCGGTTCCCGTTCACTCGGCCGTGTAGTTCTTCCCGTGTCTCGCACAGCTCACTCACAGTAACCGGCAGCGGCTGCGGCCGCCATATTGGTAAAGGTCGGCTACCTCCGGGCTCTCGGCTTCTGTGACTCTCCCGCTCTGGCCGCACCCTATGTACCTCGTCTGGGCCGTTGCTGCAGTCGGCGTGGGCAGGGAACCACTCTCTCTCGCCGTTGGCACCTCCGGGCTCCTCTCCGGTCGTCAGTTGGGTGCGGCGGCCGCCATCTTGTGCAAGGGCGTCCCGCGCCCCGGTGTCATCCGATGCTCCCGGTACACTCTGTTTGTGACCCGGCGCCCCTCTTAAGCCCAGGTCTAGACGTTGTCAAACGGGGCACCCTTCGACTCTGGTCACTGTGCACCCCACGCCCTTGGAGCAGTCGTTTCCGCCGGTGCACCTCCGCCCTACTTCGGGCCCTTGTCCGTCGGGCGTTCCGGTAAGCACAAGGGTGTTTGTGGCACTCCGGGCTTGTCGGGCTTCAGTGTCTATTCGCGCCGTTCTCCCCCCACGCGGTCTCATGTGCCCGGTATGATGTTTCACCTGCTCTCAGTCCTCTCACCGAGCCGCCATCTTGTCTGGCGTTTTCTTCTCCACCACGGCCGCCGTGTAGAGCTCGGCTTATCTCTCTACGGAGGCTCAGTTTTCGCACTCTGGACCGCTCGTTCCCCTCCAGGCGTCCCCCGACAGTCTGTGGGTGATTTTTAGCTAGTGGTGGTGCGAAATTAAGTCGGATATGTAGACGTCGGCCGGGAGCTCCCGGGAGACACGTCTAGTCCTGCATGCTGCTGGCCACGCCCCCTGTGTAGTTGTATTCTTGTAATCATAGACCCAACGTTCAATGTGAAGAGGCATCTTGGCCTTTGGGTTGCCAAAAATGGTCAACAATGCTTGATGATCCGTCACAAGTGTGAAAGGCTTTCCATATAAGAATACGTGGAAATGTTTACAAGTCCACACCACTGCTAAATTTTCTTTCTCAGGTTGTGAATAAGCAAGTTCAGTTTGGGACAAACACCTGCTTGCATATGCCACAATATGCTTTTGAGCAATTGGGTATCTTCTGTACTGTGCAAGCATTGTGCCTAACCTGACTGGACTAGCATCAACAACAACTGCTACATGAAGCTTTGGATCAAAGTATGCCATTTCAGTAGCATTCTCAATAGCTTGTTTGATCTTCTTAAAACTTTGCTCGCATCCATGTGACCAATTCAATTAAACATTATTTTTCGTCAAGTCTCTCAGGGGAACACTTATGGTCGCAAAGTCTTGTATATTGAGAGCAGAACCTGGCCATAACAAGTAATGAACGTAAAAAGGAAACATCTTGTGGGGGATGGGCAGTTGACAACAGTTGCACCTTCGCTGGAGCAGGCGTCATGCCCCATCAGAATTTAGCTTTGTCTTAATGAATTCACATTTATTCGCATTCAAAGTTAAACTTGCATCCGCAAGTTAACAACATATTTGCATGAGAGCTTTATCATGCTCCTTCTGTACAGCTCTGCATATGTCATCATTGTAATTAAACGCATTCATGACAGGCTGTATGATACATCGAATTACATCTTGAAACATATCCGCAGTTGATGGCACACCAAAAATTAGTCTTTTGTATCGGAACATACTAATACGTGTAGAAAAGTTTGTAATGTACATGCAACTCTCCTCAAGTTCCACTTGATATCCTTTATTCAAATCAAGGAGAAAGAAGACCTTTGAATCTTTCATTTGGATTATCATGTTGGCGATGTGCGGACCTGGATGTCGCTCTCATTCAAATGCCTTGTTCGCTTGACGCATGTTAACACATATGCATACAGCTCCTTCACTGTCCTTTTTTGGCACTACCACTATGGGAGAAATGCGCAGCGTTGGACCAGTTGAAAGTTAAATGATATCATGTTTGAGCAACGATTCAAGTTCCTTTTCAAAACCTTCCTGTAAATGAAATGCAGTTTGTCTGTGTCTCTGAGCAATAGGATGGATGTCCCCATTAATGTATAATTTTACTTTCATAGCCTTGAGTTTTCCTAACCCATTAAACAATGAAGGGAAATTACTTACTATTTTGTGATGAACATTCAAGTTCTAGTTCACTGATATCAGTCCCAGATCAGCAGCACTGCTGAAATTGAGTAAACAGGCACTTGACGCCGTACTTGAAGTACATGAATGGGTGCTTGTACTTTCATTTTCTTGTGTTTGTTGCTTCAAATGAACCTTGACTTTTTAATGGCATAAATGCAGCCCATGTTTACACTTTTTTTCTCGATGGATTAAGTTGTGGCAATGGAGATAGTTCATTACATTTATCCAAGGCATTATGTTTATTGATGCATCAATGTTGATAATAAAAGGTATTGAGCAACCGTTTACCTTAGTGTAATCTTCCAGCAATGTTTGAATGACTTGGGTGCTTTTTACATGTCGACTTATCTTTGACCTGTATTTTTCTTCACTCACAGCTAGTCCAACATGCGCACATTTTGAGATAAACATCGACATTGCACAACCATCGTCTTCACTTTCACTTGATGTAGATATTGAAGAAATATTTGGAGATTATTTAGATGATGACTGACTTTGTTTGGTGTTGATTTGCCTTAATTGGGTGGTGCTAAGGCCTTGTGGGTGTGCGTCAAGCATTGCTTTTGAAGCGTTAGAACGGCCATTTTGTCACACACTTACTCTTTCCTTCACCTTGCAAACCATCACAAAGTGGTTCTCCTTCCCACAGTTTTTGCAGACGTGTCTAATAGCGGGATATTTACCATCATGTTGTAACCTAAAATCACACCTGAAACACAACTTTTTCTTTCGTGAAGACATCACTCAGTGTCCCTCCGCTTTGTGCTTTGGATTACTTTTTTCATTCATGACTGACTCACTCTGGGCATCTCTGGCCTCCATGTTAGCAGCTTGTTAATTGGCAAGCTCTTCAGCTCTGGCAGCTATGAGAACTCGCTCCAGACTCAGAGTTTCTCTCAGCATTCGTCGTGTAAATGAATTTTACAGGCATCCGTTAATAACTCAAAGGTGTACAGCTTGCTCATCATTAAATTCATTTACATTACAGTTAGTGATGAGCGTATCCAGACTCTCAACAAATTTGTCAATGTTTTCACCATCGTTCTGTTGTTCTTGACTGAAAATGTACCCTGTCGTAATCTATATTCGGCATTGGATTGAACTTAAGATTCAAGGCTTCCTTGATTTGACTGTATGTAATTTCGTCAACTAGCAGCACTTTCTTTATTACTTCTTTTACACCTTCACCAGCTAGATTCTTAAGGTATTTGATAAATATTGTTATTTGTTATCCAATGTCTCTGTCCAAGCAGTCCATCTGTTGCCATATTCAGCTTTTTGGCAGTATCAAATGATGGTGTTGGATACAGGAAGGCAGCGTCACAGAAACCATTGGTGGAATTTACTGATGTGGAGAGTAATGTTAATTCCAACTCTGCTTGGTGATCTGGTTTATGCAAACCATCTCTGATGCCATGTGACGTACTGGGCTTGGGATCATCTTTAACAATTATAGGAAACGTGACCACTTTCTTAGTCCCCATTGGAAAAAAAAATCTTTGACTCCACAAACGCCAAGTGTCGATTTGGCACTTTGACTGAGGCACATGTGCCACGCACAATCAGTTTGCTGGAACACAGCAAGCTCTCTGGGAGAGCACTGTTGATCTTCGGTCTTATTATCCCCTATCTTGTTGCCAGTTGTAGCGTCCTCCCCAGCCTTGGTACCAGCTAATGACCATGTCACACGCAGAACTTAGTGTGACATGTCTTTATTCTTCAACGTGTAACCGCAAACCCAACATTCTAAACCTGCATTCACTTCATTACGCTCTAACGCTTACGTCACAGTTCTACGGAGACCATCAGGACCCAAAATGGTTCCGCCATTGCTAACTCATACAACACTGCATGGTGTTCCTTCGATTTTGAAATCTGACAATGGCCCGCCACTCAATAATCAAGAATTTAAAGATGTTCTCGCTCATCTAAATGCCAAGCATCAGAAAAGCACAACTCTCTGGCCACAGGCAAGTAAAAAAAATACTGGATCAAAAGAAGGGGCAGCCAGGGAGTTTAAAGCTGCGCTGCACTGCCTTGTATAGTCACCACAATTGATTAAGGAGAAAATATTTCCCACCTCAATGTTGAGCTGCCAATTGACCATACATTGAAAATTTTTCATACAAAAGATATTTGACAGGCAACACAGATACTTTGCATTAAATACATTCAACAAAAGATATATGAAATCTGTCTCCGTATAGTATACGGAAATGTGTTTGTTCCACACATTCCCATATACCACACGGAGAAGGATGGCACTGCACACGGCGCTTTCAGGACAATAGGGTGTTCTGAATTTATGTTTCATGAAGCTACAGTTGTATATCATATTGTTCGCAAAAAAAGCCATCACTAGAAGAGCACATCAAAGAGATTTGACCGCCACCACCAGCCTGTGGGGGTCATTCCTTGGCAACAGTGTTTAATTAAAATCCAGACAACTGACAGATTAATTTCAGTCTTACGGATGAACCACACTTGAAGAAGAGGAAATTATTTTTTATTGACAGCCACATTGCGTACAACTCATGTTAAATCACACTACTGCTTACTGGATCTTTGCAGTATATATTTTTTCTTGCCCTGATGAAGCCTTTTTAGGTAAAACACACCTATGAAAATGTACAATAAATCAACTGAATATTTTCTACCATGAAAATCTACGAGTATTGATCTAATGGCCTATATCTTTTGTGGAATGTATTTTATGCAAAGTATTAGTGTTGCCTCTCAAATATCTTTTGTATGAATAAAACAAATACTAGCATGTTAGAGTGCCTGTCTGGAGGCAGGACAGCCTCATATTGTAATGACCGGGATGAGGAGGACCTTAATCGGAGTAATGATGATTACAGGTAAGTAATGGGACATTACTCAACATTCTTCGCATTACAAGCACCTGCCCAGACATTCGCCATATCCAAATTTTCAAAAGTGAGACTTATCCACCTGAGACTCCTGAGAGCACAATGACTGTACCAGTGTCTCTGTCACCAGTGCAAGCCATTGACACTCCTAAATCTCTGCAAACTCACATGGCCGGATCTGGGCGATCGATTTGAGCATCTGAAATTAATTATTGAAGAGTTGTGATGCATATATGTATTATTTATATTTTTTATTTAACAAAGAGGAAGATGTAGTGTCTTGTGCGTTAACGATGATGGGAACTTATTGGTTCCTGATGGATTCTGTAGTGACATAAGTGCTTTGGATGTGGGTGTGGGTATTAGAATTCAGGAAGTAGAATGTTTAGTTAACAGTTACACGCTGAAGAATAAAGACGTGTTATACCAAGATCTGTGTGTGTTGTGATAATTTGCATGCACCCGGGCTGGGGAGGACACTACCATGCCGTATTTGGACTGCATAGGCTAAGTCTAAATATGGTTATGATTTCTATGCCTATATAAGAATAGGGTGATTTATACCTATATATGGGCATGAATCGGGAAAATTACACTAGGGTCCTAGATTCATATACAACACCCCAGGCACACCCCCATGACAGGGCAGCAGCAGTTGTCGGGGTCAGGAGATTGCACCAACACGTCTTGTCCTATATTCTCGCGCCGAGCAGCAGTAGCACTTCCTGGAGGCCTGGCTGGTTGCGCTGCAAATTGCAATAAAAAATATTCTGCCACAGCCTGCGCTGACGGGATTCACTTCCCTGTCATTACGATAGTGAGTGAATCAGACTGTCCTCTCCACATGGGACCCGACCAAACTAAGACATTCCAGTGACTCCATCCTGGCACTGGGTTTAGAAGACAGAACAGTACAAGAAGTGTGATTGCCCCTGCTAGAGAATCATGAACAGGTGTCGGCAATCTTCAGATTGCGAAGCCGCCAAAAGGAAAGGTGACTGATACTGGGGGTGGCGCCAGTTGTTGCCGTCAAAACAGCCAGGGAAGGTGACACCCCCTGATAATTATTCTACTAGCATGGAAGGAACTACAGGCCACAGATAGGGACTGAGGCAGATGTAGTGGGGACTCAGCTGCTGATAAATACAGCCCAGCCAGCAACACACAGCCCAAAGTTCTGAGTTGCAGACTGCTAAAATTGAATTATATAAAATGTTCTTCAATCTCAACATGTCAGACAATATTTTATTTATTAACACAGACCTGAGCGGCCAGTTTGAGTCTTGCAGCACTGTCTGCACAACACTCAGAAGCCACACTGCTGTTAATGCAGCTCAAACAGTCACCCTGCTTCTCACTCACAACACGGCGCAGCTGGTCAAGGTGCTAAAAATACATGATTAATGCATTTTAATGTGGTGATGTAGATCCATGTAGTAACCACACAGTAAACAAGTGTAGTTCTCGTATTTATTCAAGATAGCTAGTTCAATACAAGGATGCTTGCAGCAGTAACACAGAGCTATCCCATAGTGATGTAATGCATTCTAAGCCTCAACATAAATACCCATTCTACATGACATAAACACATTCTAGATTGTAATTGCTAGATACAAAGAAACATGTTACTACACATCCCCTTTCCTTAAAATACAAAATAAAAAACATAAAAAGAAATGCACAAAAACATCAAATAGAACTCGCTAGTAATACATGTACTAAGAATCAGATAACATCGAAAACTGACTACCTAGGAATTAAAGCGATCACTTAACCGCACACAAAATCTTCAAGACCCTTTGCGGTTTTAATGCGATTACCAAATTTGCTGGATCTTTCTGCGACTCCAGACTCATTCAGCAAACCAGTTTGCTGTTCTAACTCCTCCACACCCTCACGCTCATTTCCATGTTCAAGTGCTACCAAGTTGCCCACTGGCACAGTTGCAGACAAACACCCAAACTCTTTTCCCTCTCTCCCCTTTACAATGGGAAATGCTCACATCCACAAATAACTGCCCCGTCCCTTCACCTTCACATTTTTCCATTCTCAGAAATATGATGTCGTGCTACCGAAATGCGACTCATATGGTGAACATTACCATCCTCTAATTCTACAGTATTCCGCATGACTTTGGCCACTTTCTTAGGTTCAGAAAATTGGTTGTGCCCCTTCCAAACTTTCCTACCACACTTGACTATAACCAGTTTTCCTTCCTCCAAACACACTTCCTTAGTGCCATGCTTGGCATTAAAATATGCCTTGTTTTTGTTTTGAGAATTTGCAATACATTTTCGTACTTGTTCACTGCCCCATTTATACTTCTTGCTTCTACACCAACAGATTCATGGACTATCACTCTCTATGACCATATCATTTTATCCAATTCATCGCCCAATTTTTATTTTCTTTGCTCGCTAATTGCAACATGCCTTTAACAACTCTGTTAACTCTTTCCACAACGGAGTTACCTCTTGGATGGTACAGTACAGTAAACCTTTGTTCAATAGCAGTCGTTTCTACAAACTTTTTCATCACTTCAGACTTAAATTGTACTCCTTTATTAGTCAGAATGGATGCAGGGATGCCCTCTCTTATGAAACATTTTTCAAGTAACTTGATCACAGTGTTGGTATCAACCTTTTTGACTACTTCTACTTCTATCCATCTGGAAAACAAGCTGACTAAAATCAACACATACTTACAAGAACCATCTTGCCACGTTATAGGTCCCATAATGTCTAAGGCAACCTCTTCCCAGGGTAACTTAGGGCATCCCAAGAAGACATTGGAGGATTAAATGTGCTAGCTAGTTCAATACAAGGATGCTTGCAGCAGTAACACAGAGCTATCCTATAGTGAGGTAATGCATTCTAAGCCCCAGCATAAATACCCATTCCAAATGATATAGACACATTCTAATTGCGAGATACAAGGAAACATGTTACTATACATCCCCTTTCCTTAAAATACAAAATAAAAAACATAAAAAGAAATGCACAAAAACATCAAATAAAACTAACTAGTAATACATGTACTGAGAATCAGATAACATCGAAAACTGACTACCTAAGAATTAAAGTGATCACTTAACAGCACACAAAATCTTCGAGACCCTTTGTGGTTTTAATGCGCCTACCAAATTTACTGGATCTTTCTGCGACTCCAGACTCATTCAGCAAACCAGTTTGCTGTTCTAACTCCTCCACACCCTAGCACTCATTTCCATGTTCAAGTGCTACCAAGTTGTCCACTGGCACAGTCGCAGACAAACACCCAAACTCTTTTCCCTCTCTCCCCTTTACAACGGGAAATGCTTACATCCACCAATAACTGCCCCATCCCTTCACCTTCACATTTTTCTATTCTCAGAAATGTGATGTCGTGCTACAGAAATGCGACACATATGGTGAACACTACCATCCTCTAATTCTACAGTATTCTGCATGACTTTGGCCACTTTCTTAGGTTCAGAAAATTGGTTGTGCCCCTTCCCAACTTTCCTACCACACTTGACTCTAACCAGTTGTCCTTCCTCCAAACACACTTCTTTAGTGCCATGCTTGGCATCAAAATCTGCCTTGTTTTTGTTTTGAAAATTTGCAATACATTTTCGTACATGTTCACTGTCCCATTCATACTTCTTGCTTCTTCACCAACAGCTTCATGGACTGTCACTCTATATGACCATATCATTTAATCCAATTCTTTGTCCCAATTTTTATTTCCTTTGCTCGCTAATTGCAACATGCCTTTCACAACTCTGTTAACTCTTTCCACAACAGAGTTACCTCTTGGATGGTAAAGTGCAGTAAACCTTTGTTCAGTACCAGTCGTTTCAACAAACGTTTTCATAACTTCAGATTTAAATTGTACTCCGTTATTAGTGAGAATGGATGCAGGGAAGCACTCTCCTATGAAACATTTTTCAAGGAACTTGATCACAGTGTTGGTATCAACCTTTTTGACTACTTCTACTTCTATCCATCTGGAAAAACAAGTTGACTAAAACCAACACATACTTACAAGAACCATCTTGCCACGTTATAGGTCCCAGAATGTCTAAGGCAACCTCTTCCCAGGGTAACTTAGGGCAACCCAAAAAAGACATTGGGGGATTAAATGTTTTTTTAGTCTTATCAGAACACTCACAATTCACACAGGTTCTCACAAATCTTTCAATCTCGAAATTCACCCTGGGCCACCAATACAGTGCCTTTATGTTCCTTTTGGTGCGAGTAATGCCCGGATGTCCTTCATGTCCAATACAGATGATTTTTAGACGTATTCCTTTAGGAGGAACACTTTTTTTCTCCTCTGCACAAAAACTCTTCATCCACACTTAATTCATCTCTTACTTCCAAGAATGCCCTTAACTCACCCTCCGGATTACTCTTACAGTCACTCGACCATCCATTAGTGATCCATTAGTGATTCTATTCCTCACTGCAAGTCACGTTTCATCTTTTTTCATATGCATCCTTCCATTCTACCTTTTGCAATCACCGGTGTCTGAAAAGATGCTGGCAACACAAAAATCACTCCAAGGATCTTGATCAATCTCTTTCAATGGTAATGACAATCTGCTAAGAAAATCAGCAATAACATTATTTACACCCGGAACATACTGCACCTCATACACAAAGTCTTGAAGACTCATGGATAATCTAGCAATCCTGGCTGATGTTCTATACAAATCCTCTGTGGTAAGTAATTTGGTCAATGTTTTGTGATCAGAACGAAGAATGGATTTCTTGCCCCAAATGACTTTCCTGAAGTGTTCCTTGGCCCATACACATGCTAAAGTCTCCCTCTCCATAACAGAGTACTTTTCTTCAGTAGGAGATAATGAGCGTGAAGCAAAAGCCACAATCACCTCCTTGCCCTACTCTGACATTTGGGACAACACACCACCCAAACCTATATCACTATCATCAGTGGTGATAAAGGATTTGGCAAAAAGGGTCAAACCCTTGAAATGCGAGAGCATTTGAAACAGCCATTTTAATTTCGACAAAAGCTTTTTTACACGCATCATTCCATACAAAACTAAATTTGTTCTTCGTCAACAAACGCATTTCATATGTTTTTGAGAAAAGTGATTTACAAAACTTTGAATAAAATTCAGCTAAACCCAGAAAGGATCTGAGTTCATCCTTGGATTTGGGTGCAGGAGCATTAATAATGGCAGCAACAAGTTTGTTTTTAGATCTGATACCACTGTCACAGATTTCATGCCCTAAGTAAGTAACCGTTTTCTCTGCAAATTTGCATTTGCTCCCTTCAGCTGACAATCCATTATCCTTGAGATTGGTGAGTACCTCCCTAAGAATAGCACTGTGGTATATTTTGTTCTTACCCATTACTAAGATGTCATCCTCAAAGAAAACAACTTCTGGAATGTGACCAAATAATTTTGACATCAACCTTTGAAATACTGCAGCGGCTGATGCCAAACAAAAAGGCACGCATTTGAATCTATAGCATACAAATGGTGTACAAAATGTGGTAAAATGTCTACTTTCTGTATCTAGAACTACTTAGTGATATGCGACCGATAAGTCCAAAGTGGAAAACCACTTGGCGTGCCACGTTAAAGATAACATCTCATCAATTCTGGGAAGAGGAAATTGATCCACCAAGATATTGTTGTTCAAATACCTCGACTCCACACACACACGGACCTTCCCATTGGATTTGCAGGCAACAACCAATGGAAAAACCCATTTGGATGCTTCTACAGGTTCAACCACATTTTCATTCAACAATTTTTTGAATTCTGTTTTTACCTCTTCCCTAGCTATGAATGGAATATTGCGTGCCTTGTGTACTTTCGGAACTTCCCCTTCTTTTTGGTCGGATTTGGTGAGTAAACCTTTTTAGTTTTCCCATTTTTCCTGCAAAAACTGTGGGAAATTCCTGTAGTACCCACTTTTTGGTGTCTTCTCCATCACATAAAATCAGGACTTGCTCCTTACTATTAGGGTCAAGAATTACGTTCAAACTTTTTTGATCTTTCCACCGTAAGGCAGATGGCCCTTCCGTTGCAATGTACAACTTCCCTGTGACATGTCTTTCCTTGAAATGAAACACCAATACTCTATAACCTAATAGATCAAATTTTTCTCAAGTATAACTCTCAGGTGAAATATCATTTGGTTCCACCCAATTGCCAATATTTTTTGTGAAATATTTTTCCCATACATCTTGACAAATGATGGTGTACGGGGACCCTGAATTCGCCGCAAGATGAATTGTAATGCCCCCTAAGGAAACTTGACAGAAAGGTTTAGAAGAACTCTGATCAGAAATATTAAGTACCACCTTTTTCTTTTGAGTAAGTTTACTTTGTACGTCCTCGTCACTTGTGCTCAAGTAACTTTCCTCCTCCCCCTCTTGTGCACAAGCAACCTTACATTTGGATTTTTTTTAGATTCCCTTTTACATACTCTGGCAAAGTGCCCAATAATGCCACATTCCAAACATTTTGCAGATTTAGCAGGACATCCATCATATTTCGCTGAGTGTGAAAAACCACCACATCTGTAACACACAAGATTGGCAATTCTTTTCGGCTCAAAATGTTACCCTTTCTTTTTTCCAATTCTGTGGTCACCAACACGGCCACTCTAATGCCCTAATTTGTTATCAGAATTTTTCCCACTACCTCACAATCCTTTTTGTCATCAGAAAGAGTAGCTTTCGCACAGTGCTCAGAAAACTCTGCCTTTTTCACCATATCAACAATATCTTTGAGAGAGCCTTCACCTTCTACCCATAATCTGTCCTGCATGGTCTTATTCTTTGTGTACATAGCCACTTGGTTGTGTATAAATTCATCATGCAGTTGCACAAACCTACATTTACTAGCTAACTTTTTAAAGCCGATACATACTCCTCAATATGTTAGTGCTTTTTTTGTTTTCTTTGGAAAAAAGAGTGTCTAGTAACCGAAATTTAAACAGAGGGAGAAAAATGATCATCAAGATCCACAATTGCAGCTTTAAATATATCAACATCACACCCCCACTCTCTTTTGGAACTCATAAATACACAAATCTTCAGGTCCTAAACAATACATAAGGATCTTTTTTTTTTGTTCTGGCGAAAAATTACTACTGAGGTTTTCTAAACTGGAAACATAGTTAAGAAAGTATTATTTCCAGTCATTCCATGAAACCAAGCGTTTCCCTGGTATGGGTAAAAATTCCTTTGGATATTTAATGTGCATAGAAGACCTATTAGAGTCACCACTGCTGTTCTGGTTTCTGCCATGGACATGACTTGAAAAAGAAGAGTATGTTAGATATTCAACTTCCCCAATGTACCATAAGGAATACCCCTTGAATGGTGAAGAATACAGGTTACAAGAAAAGTACGATTCAGAAAACGCTGTTAAAGAAATATATTTTCAAACGCTTCAAACACCATTGAGTAAAGTAAGTATCAAGTTTAAACGGAGTACAGTGCATTTTTTTTATAGCAGTAATCCTTCATTGTTTAATTATCTTGAAGAGAAGTTCCGTGGTGGCAGTAGTCCCGAATTGTAGGAATCGACTCACTCTGTTTAAAAATGGCTGCTGTGTGCGTTACGACGTGCGGTGATCTTTCTGACGTGAGGAACGTTGTGCAGTCCTTCTTCATTTTCGCTGATACACGCGTCGCCCTCCGTAACGAAGAGAAGGTGGCACCCGTGATGTCCTCCATCATGAAGAGACGGTGGAATCCCGACACACGCAAGAGCTGCGGGATTTGAAAATCCCAATGGCGGTCGTTGAAATCAACCGTTGGTAAGCTGTGGCAAGCACTGCGCTACACTTGTGTTGACATTACCAAAGCCTGCAATACACTCCAAATGTTCCTTTTTGTGTGGCGCACCATATACGAAGGGTAGGACACGGTAATAGAAGCTTGAATACACCTTTCCTCAATCGTGTGGGCTTCAGTTCCTTGTCAATACACGGCGTAGTAGGACGTATTTCCCATGCATTTGCAGGCAGCGTGGGCTTCTCCAGTTGTCCAGCTCATTGCAAAAATTCATGCAGTAATGATGCAGCGGGTCTAACATAAAATCCTTTCTCTGTGTCACTAATCAAGGAAAAACTCTCTCCATTTATTCATCGGTGGGGCATATATAACACCGCAAACACACATTCACATGATTCCTGAATCAGTGATAAGTAGACGAGCTGCAAGACATGCGGGGTACCTACTTATCCTATACATTAATCATATACATTGTTAGATTTGTGGGTCTCTAGTGGTACAAGTAGGTACTTGTGACAAATAGAGACCCTTGCCTCTAGTCAGGGTAACGGGGTACACTCCTAAAATAACCCTTGCTCACCCCATTGGTAGCTTGGCATGAGCAGACAGGCTTATCCTAGAGGCAGTGTGTAAAGCATTTGTGAACACATACAGTAATCAAGTGACAACACTACAGATGTGTGAAACAGTAAAGGTATCGGATCCTACATCTGACCAACCCGGATCTCAACAATAGAAAAAACAGAACAAAGTGGCTGGACAGGATTATTCGCAAAACAATTCCCCAGACACACAGTCAATCTGTACCATGTGACCACTGGATTTGATTTTCCAAACGAATTTATTTTTCTTTTTTATACATTTATCAGCAAAATTTTTTGAAAAACAGGCACAAACAGAACCACTGTCAGATCAAAAGGTTCATATATACAGTATCTACAAATGTACACATTTACAAATTAGCAAAAATGAATCAAACAAAAGTGGTTAGACACACCAAAAAAAAAAAAAACAATAACATATATAATAATCCACATGAATGGCAATTATATACAGTGCAAAGATTAGTCCATAAACAAAAAACAGGCACCAGTCCTAGGGATTGAAAAACCAAGTGACAGGCGGGATTGAGATCGAAAACAAGCCTGCCTGTCAGCGAGAGCCTGTGGTATAATGTTTAATAGGGTTGCGGGGCTAGGGTACAGAATGGTGAGATGATTTACATCCTAGCAGCACCCATTGTTGTAGCCACAGGGTGGTACTGTCGACGCGTTTCGAACCTCAGTATTCAAGGTTCTCTTCAGGACGGGGACTGGGAAACAGATTCTGCAAAAAAGTACAGAATTGGTGTCAGAAAAGTACATTAGCGTACTATAAAGTGCCTACTCGGACTCCAGAAAGAGTAAAGAATATTTACCTGCACGAGGGCACAAAGATTGCCGTAGTGTAGGTATGTCAGGTGTATCGTGATTCGTATTCACACCTAAAAGACATATGCAAAGGTGCTCAGTGCGAGGGGAATCAAGGGGTCCCACTAAGATTGGCAAAGAGTGTAGCTTATTTATGAATCGTACCTGCACTTAACGCAGAGCAAGACTTCGGGCGTGGTGTCAGGCTTCAGGAGCGTTCGGGGATCAGGGCAGCTCACATTATTTTTGCACGTGTTGGTCTGGATAGGTGATAAAAAATCATATATGGAGTGTGTATATTAGCGTGGATCCACAGAGTATCACACACCCCACTCGCCAAGGTCAAATGGCGCGAAGTTCCTACCTGGCGTTGTAGACCACAGAGGGGAAAACGACCGGTCAATGATCTCAATTCAGGCCGGCAGGCAAAGTTGGCCCGCTAGAAAAAGAAAACAACCTTTTATAAGCGCTAGGGTCAAAAGGCAGCAGCGGAGCTGGTTACAGAACGCTACGCAGGAAATGCTTACTTCTATGGGCGAATTAATCCAGCCTCAGAAAGATCGATGTTGCTCACTCTCTCCCAGTAACAAGCAGTCTGTAGGTGGAGCGCCGGGACACCATTAGGTACTACAGATACCAGCATTCCATAGGGGCTTCACTCCGTTTTCTGACCACACCCCTCGTTACTTTGAACCGGAATTAAAATACCTAATGGTGTCCCGGCGCTCCACCTACAGACTGCTTGTTACTGGGAGAGAGTGAGCAACATCGATCTTTCTGAGGCTGGATTAATTCCCCCATAGAAGTAAGCATTTCCTGCGTAGCGTTCTGTAACCAGCTCCGCTGCTGCCTTTTGACCCTAGCGCTCATAAAAGGTTGTTTTCTTTTTCTAGCGGGCCAACTTTGCCTGCCGGCCTGAATTGAGGTCATTGACCGGACGTTTTCC
This sequence comes from Lissotriton helveticus, assembly GCF_964261635.1. NCBI lineage: Eukaryota > Metazoa > Chordata > Amphibia > Caudata > Salamandridae > Lissotriton > Lissotriton helveticus. Next base: position 497,062,713 of record NC_136072.1, on the reverse strand, counting down.
CCTCTGTGGTCTACAACGCCAGGTAGGAACTTCGCGCCATTTGACCTTGGCGAGTGGGGTGTGTGATACTCTGTGGATCCACGCTAATATACACACTCCATATATGATTTTTTATCACCTATCCAGACCAACACGCGCAAAAATAATGTGAGCTGCCCTGATCCCCGAACGCACCTGAAGCCTGACACCACGCCCGAAGTCTTGCTCTGCGTTAAGTGCAGGTACGATTCATATATAAGCTACACTCTTTGCCAATCTTAGTGGGACCCCTTGATTCCCCTCGCACTGAGCACCTTTGCATATGTCTTTTAGGTGTGAATACGAATCACGATACACCTGACATACCTACACTACGGCAATCTTTGTGCCCTCGTGCAGGTAAATATTCTTTACTCTTTCTGGAGTCCGAGTAGGCACTTTATAGTACGCTAATGTACTTTTCTGACACCAATTCTGTACTTTTTTGCAGAATCTGTTTCCCAGTCCCCGTCCTGAAGAGAACCTTGAATACTGAGGTTCGAAACGCGTCGACAGTACCACCCTGTGGCTACAACAATGGGTGCTGCTAGGATGTAAATCATCTCACCATTCTGTACCCTAGCCCCGCAACCCTATTAAACATTATACCACAGGCTCTCGCTGACAGGCAGGCTTGTTTTCGATCTCAATCCCGCCTGTCACTTGGTTTTTCAATCCCTAGGACTGGTGCCTGTTTTTTGTTTATGGACTAATCTTTGCACTGTATATAATTGCCATTCATGTGGATTATTATATATGTTATTGTTTTTTTTTTTGGTGTGTCTAACCACTTTTGTTTGATTCATTTTTGCTAATTTGTAAATGTGTACATTTGTAGATACTGTATATATGAACCTTTTGATCTGACAGTGGTTCTGTTTGTGCCTGTTTTTCAAAAATTTTTGCTGATAAATGTATAAAAAAGAAAAATACATTCGTTTGGAAAATCAAATCCAGTGGTCACATGGTACAGATTGACTGTGTGTCTGGGGAATTGTTTTGCGAATAATCCTGTCCAGCCACTTTGTTCTGTTTTTTCTAACACTACAGATGGACGCCATACAAGTTTTATATTAAAAATAATTATTCTTTAGATAGATTTAACACAAGACCACAAACGACAAAAATCCACAATACCATACTTAAAATGGAAGGTTTAGCTTCGTTCTCTTTAGATCTTAAAAATACGACACTTTGATTCATTGTACCTTCCGTTCGATGCGACAACTGCCGCGGCGACACCCTTGTTCAGTGATGCGACGGCAGCACCTCCGACAGCGGCACTCTTCTCCGTGGATGCGAGGTGCTTCTTGTGATGTGGTGCAATGAGACAGCTACAGCGGCGACATCCTTACTAAGTTATGCGACGGCAGCGGCTGCGACACACGTTTTTCTCGTTGAGAGAGGCTTCTCTTGATGCGTTGCAATGCGTCAGCTACAGCGGCGACATCCACGATGCGATGGCAGCGGTTGTGACACGCTTCTTCGGGGTTGCGGGACATTTCTTGAGATGCGGTGCAATGCATCAGCAACAGCGGCGACATCCATGATGCGACGGCAGCGGCTGCCACGGCGACACGCTTCTCCCTCTTGAGTCATGCTTCCAGCTCTTTGCGACACGCACTCCTTCCGAAGGCCCAGAACAGCAGCAGGCACTTTCAAAGAACTCTGGGGAGCTGGAGGTTGAAGTCTGTTGTCCCTGAGACTTCAGCAGGAGGCAAGCTCTTCTATCAAGCCCTTGGAGATCCTTCACAAGTTGAAATAAAGCACCCAAAGTTCCTTTCTCCTTTCTTTGGCAGTCAGGCAACCACTCTAGGCCATTCCCCCAAGCAGCACTTCAGCTTAGGGATGGTCTCTCCAAGGTTTCTTCAGGTTTCTCTCCTCAGCAAAGGTTTCTTCTTGTTGTCCCAAAGTGATCTAAATTCTTGGTATCAGGGTCCCAATATTTTTACCCCAAAATCCTTTGTCCTCTGAGGGCAGAGAAGCCTTTGCCTAGTCCAAACCAGTTCTTGTCAGTCCTAGGGCACTCTGTTTACATGACTCCTCTTTCCTTTCACAGTGCAGGGCAGAAACATCAGACGCCCCACGGGAGGTGGAGCCAGCATTGTGGAGGGAAGGCACAGCCCTGGAGCACTCTGTTGACATGACTCCTTCTCTCCTTTCACAGTTCAGGGCAGAGACATCAGACGCACCACAGGAGGTGGAGCCAGCATTGTGGAGGGAAGTCACAGCCCTATTCAGGTCCCAGGTGCAACTCCTCCCTCCCATCTAGATACAGATCTCTCTATTCACCATTGGGCTGACTCACCCTGTCTCTTGGAATCCCCCAGCACCTGTCACTCAAACTCCAGACAAGGAATACACAACCTAGCAGAGGCAGGTTTGGATAGTTAGACAAGAAAATACCTACTTTCTAAAAGTGGTATTTTCAAACACAGAATGTTAAAACCAACTTCGCTAAAAGATGTATTTTATCACCCTGAGTTCAGGCATACTAAACTCGAATTTCTACCATGTTCCCTGTGTCAGTTAGTATTATAAGATGTAACAATGTAACTGCCCATTCTGGCCTATGGAGAACAGGTAGTCTTGCAATAGTGAAAAACAAAAATGGCTGTAATTCACTGTTAGGACATGCCACACACACCAGGGCATGTCCTACCTTATACTTACAATGCACCCTGCCCTTGGGCATATCATAGGAGTGTCTGATATGAAGAAAAGGGAAGGTTTAGGGAATGGCAAGTGGGTGCACGTGCCCAGTCAACATGGCAGTACCAGACTGCACACAGGCTCTGCAATGGCAAGCCTTAGACACACTTTTACAGGCTGCTTCTGTGGGTGGCACAACCAGTGCTGCAAGCCCACTAACAGCATTTGGTCAATCATGGAATCACTAATTCATACATCAACTTACCATAGGGAGAGCATATGCACTTTAGCACTGATCAGCAGTGGTAAAGTGCCCAAAGTCATAAAATAGCCAACAACAGGTCAGAAAAAACATAGGAGGAAGGCAAAAAGTTCAGGGATGACCCTGCAAAAAGGGCCAAGTCCAACACAACCCCCTTCCAGCCAAAACGCAGGGTAGACCAATCACTACCTTGATGGGCTTCCCTGCTTTGGGCGATAGAACCTGGACCTGGCCCGCGACAGCAGGGGCATATTCAAGTTCTACGCCAATCTGAACCCATTTCAATTCCTCTGTCGATACTCTCAGGGTCCATCAAGCTAACCCATGTGGAACCCTTCGCCTCACCTGTGGACACCACCTGTGCAGCATCCAACCTTAACGTGCTCATAGGTGTCTCCCAACAGACAGACAGCAAGCCACTGTGGCCACTAACAGTAGTCAGTGATGAGGCCCAGGCCTTATGCTTCTCAGGGCTCTCAAACCTCTGTGGCATCAGAGAGTGGGGGTAGTAGCCCCAGGTGCTTGGCACCCTTTGTCCACTCTCCTTCCTGTCAGGTCAGGTATGACATCCCACAGGGTCACTCCCCAATGCCTCTCCAGACCCTCTGGAATTCACCAAAAGGTCTGCCTCCAATGTGAGCTCCCTGGGGTCAAAGAACTCACTCACCAAAAGGTGTTGGCATAGCTCTGGAAAACATGGACTTAAAATATGCTCTCCCACAATTGGATCACACAGCCTGAGGGATAAAAGTGAGATTCCCGTGCATAAGGGATATTGGACCTATATTATGTTAGCATGATGTATCTATATGTATACTTTCTGCTTGAGATAAATATATATACATATATATGTCTTTTGCTAGAAAGAAACCCTCTTTTTCCTTCTCTTGTAAATCTGCTCCTAATAGAGTAGGCCGAAAAACCACACAGACGCCATCTTTGTTTTGTTCACGTCAGACTTGAGTAGCGGTCACGTACTGTCCTCCAGTAGTCAGTAGGCCCCTGTTAGTTGAGTTATAGAAAGCAGCTGAATGCACACTATTCTTTCCCTGTCCTGAGACCCAAGGTCGCATCTGGCTTCAGAGGTGATAAGCACATTCCTGGAGGTGCCGTGCCTACACTCCCGGGTACCGAGACGAAAGGGAGTCACCCTTCCTGACCTCCCTAGTAACGAATAGCTAAGCTTTAACCTAATCATGTGTACCATATATGGTCCTTCCTTAAAGCTCAAGGACCAACTGGTGTTTTTCCTTTCCAAGTGATTATGTGTGTTGAACTGAAAGTATATAATGACCTGTTTGAATATGAGCCAGCAGTCTTCTCAGCGCACCGGATGGGTGAGGACAGAGAGGCTCCTCTATAGAGTATTTTGTTTAATAAATGGTTGAACATTCTTCACTGCCAACGGACTGGTTATTTGGTCATTTGTATTGGCGCTACTGGTAGGTATAGCTCCTTATGTTATTTTTATAGTACAACAAGCCCCCACAGGGGTTAACCAAACTATCCTTCACCTCACCATCCAGTGCCTCACACACCTACTCCACACCACTCTTCTGTGATTGGCAAGACAGTATCTGACTGTCTCTGTCACTCAACCCAGACTCTTCTGGGCGGTCTTTACACTCACATACCAGGACTTCAACTTTGGGGGAATCCCTCTCCCTGCACTTCTCATCTAGAGTCAGTAGAGTGTCCCTCCCACCACTAGGACCATGAACCCCTGCGCCAGTTACCCCATTCTCCTCAGGGGCACTGCGCACTACTGGAGCTACCTCATGTCCTTGAACCTCCTGGTGTATGTTAACCCTCTGCAAGTCAGGCACCACATCTCTGGGTCTGTGTACTACTCTCTCAGCACAAAAAAATTCAATTTTGCTGCCACCATCTGAGCTGGATTTCACCTCCAACTCAGCAAAGCTCACTTACTGAGCTACACAAATTTCCTTTTTCTAGGCTGAGACACTCATGGCCTCAAGCCTCTCGCGCTCCAAATCAAGCGCCCTCATTCTTAACTCATGCTCCAACTGTATTTTCTTTTCCTCTAGGGCCAACTTCCTAGTTTGCATTTCCCATTCCAACTGCCCATTTAACTTGAGCTTTGTCAGCTCCATCTCATGCCTCCTGCATCTTTCTCTGTCATCCAGTATCACTGGAGACAGACTCTTGTCAGAAACACTGCTACATGCGGGGTAAAGTGCTCTCCTTCCTCCTGGACCCATTGGCCCTTCCAGCTGCATATCTGCATTCTCACCCCTAGCCTCATTCTCAGGGTATTCCTTGCTTTTACCCAAGCCCTCAGCGCCTTGTAGAACTTTTCCTTCTTTGAAAGCCCAATAATGGAAACATTGAATTTCTTGCAGAAGTGCTTCAGCTGTTTTACTTTGTAGCTTTCTAGTTTCTCCTCTTCCCAATCAAAACCAACAGAGGCTATGGATTCTGCTCTATCCATGATGGTTGAACTTGGCAGTTCTCAAAAATAGAAAATCCCAAAAAGAAATCTACCAAAAGTATGTGGTTGCATTTTGGTCTGCACTCACTAGTAGTGTTCACCAATCACTGTCAATGAGTCACAAATACAAGTCCAGAATCCTCACCGCTGACCACCAATGTTAGATTTGGGGGTCTCTAGTTGGCACAGGTAGGTACCCTTGCCTCTAGTCAGGGTAAGGAGGTACACTCCTAAAATAACCCCTGCTCACCCCCTTGGTAGCTTGACACGAGCAGACAGGCTTATCTTAGAGGCAGTGTGTAAAGCATTTGTGAACATGTACGGTAATCAAGTGACAACACTACAGATGGACGCCACACAAGTTTTATATTAAAAATAAGCATTCTTTAATCGACTCCACGGGGTGGCCTGTTCGAGGGTTTACCTCCCCAATGCAGTGTTGGGATTGATAGATCCTGTTAACCTTATGCTTACCACATCTTTTCCTTTTTTCAGCTGTTGCTATTCATCCATGCACATGGAGGGGGGTCCTCCTTAGCCATGTTCCTGGTTGTTGTTGTAGATTTTTGCTAACTGTTTTAGATTAGCAGTTCACCTCTTAGAGGGGTAGTTAGAGATTGGGGCCTTTGGGGCGACAGATGCTTCCACTTCAGAAGTGTAGGGTGGGGGAGTTGGGGGGAGAGGGTGGGGGGGGAGACCGTTGTCTCCCAGCAGTTTGTTATTTTTAGCCGCCTACGGGCCGCTGTTCTTTGCTCTCACTGGCAGCTGTCATTCCCTAGTTGTTACCGCAGTTGACAAACAGATCACCACATTACATGGTCATTCCCCTGGGTTCTGGACCCGAGTAGGTAACCCTCAGGGCTGTCACGGTCCCACGCCTACATCCGCCCTCCCACGCATCATTCCTTCAGATGGCAAACACCTTCAATAGACCTATCCATGTCCTCTCCTGGAACGTCAATGGCCTCCTTGATCGAATCAAGCGTACAGCGGTCCTTCGCGCAGCCCATCGCCACGCGCCGGACATCCTGTTTTCCAGGAGACACATCTCCTGGGTACACAATGCACTTTCTTAGCCCGGTATGGATTTGATAGGGTCTGGCACTCTTGCTTTGCTCGAGGCTCCCGAGGTGTGGCCATCCTACTTAGGAAAGGGTTTCCCTTTGCCCTGGTTAGAGCCGAGACTGATGCACAGGGCCGCTATGTGGCCGTCTCCGGAACAATTGAAGGACGCCCCATGAATTTCCTATGCACTTATATTCCACCTGCGCTACTGACTTCCACCCTTCGGCACCTTACGCTTATCTTCTCCGCCTTTCCGCAGGGTCTCACGGTGGTCGGGGGGGATTTTAATGCTGTCCTGTAACCCCTGCCGATGCGACTGGGAACCCATCGGAGGGCCGTGCGCCTCTACGAAGACCCTCAAGAGTTGGTCATCGGCCCTGGGACTTTGTGATATATGGAGGGTCTGGAACCCTCGTAGGGAACAGTACACCCATAAGTCGGCGGCCCACCACACCCACTCCCGCATAGACCTCCTCCTGCTGCCTGCCACGGACTACCAGCTGGTCTCCGGGCCTGCTATCCTGCCCAGGGGGATCTCGAACCACTCGCCCGTATCCCTCCATCCCGGGTTCTCTTCTGCGGGTCCGCGAGCGACTTGGCGATTGAACGCCTGGTTTCTGCAAGACTCCAAGCTGGTTGACTCGATCGAGCAGGAACTCCGGCACTATTATTCCACTAATACAGGATCGGTTCACTCGCCGGGGATGCTGTGGGAGGCCGGCAAGGCTGTTGTCCGGGGGTGGCAAGGGGTCTGGTCCACGCGAAACGGGTGGAACAGACAGCCCACCTTGCGTGGCTGGAAACCCCAGGCAGCACAGCTGGAAGGACTCTGGCTGGTGAATGGTCGCAGGGACTCCTCTTGGCAATTGACAGTGGTCCGCGAGGAGATTCGCCGGATCTCATTGGAATCCGCGAAAATGCTCTGGTGTTCATCGGTGGCACGGATTCATGGGTGGGGCGACAAAACTGGCAAGCTCCTACACAATCTAGTGTCTTACCCCAAGATCAACCGCGTAATCCCTGAGATCCGCTTGGCCGCCGGGGCCCACCAAGTGACGTCCTCCGCCACAGCACAAACATGTGCTGATTAATATGCGAACGTATATGCTGCCCACCCTCCCGGTGTCTCGCTGGCAGAGTGACTGGAGGGGACTGGGACCCGGCTGTCGTGTCTCCTCCGGGATACTGCGGAGGCATTGGACCACCCCTTCGCCCCAGAAAAAATTCACTGGGCAATATCGCTTTTGCATCCTGGCAAGACACCCGGTCCGGACGGTTATCCCCAGGAGTACTACGCGACCTTCCGCAAGATCCTTGTCCCCCATTTACTGGAACTATTTACCCACGTGACGGAGACGGGTTCCTTCCCACAAGAATCTGACATAGCCACCATAGTGGTCATCCCAAAAACGCAGCCGCCCTCCCTGGATTGTGCGGACTATCGTCCGATCTCCCTGATTAACACGGAGCTCAAGATCTTCGCTACTGTGATAGCCCAGCGACTCAGACCCCTCCTACAGGAGTTGGTCCATCCCGACCAATGGGGGTTCATGACTGCCAGGGGCACTCGTCACTTCATCCGTCGCCTCCACTTGGCTCTGGCTCACCGTGACCGTCTAACCCCGTATCTGGCGTTTCTCTTCATTGATTTTGAGAAGTCCTTCGATACGGTGGATTGGACGTATCTTGAGGATGTGCTGGAGGAGATGGGCTTCGGCCTTCCCTTCCGCCACCTGGTCAGGGTCCTTTACACCAACCCTAGGTCCCGTGTTCTCATCAACGGTGAGCTTTCCGAGACCTTCCTGATCCGGAGGGGTACACAACAGGGGTGCCCGCTCTCACCCCTGTTGTTCGCGCTAATAATGGAACCCTTGGTGGCGCTCATCCGGCACGACCCACTCATCAGAGGGTGGGCCTGGAACTCGAGTCAGATTGACAAGATTGCCCTCTATGCGGATGATGTTCTGCTTTATCTGGCGGACCCGGACATTTCCGGGTGCATATGCTTGGAGGTCCTCTCTGCTTTTGAACGGGTCTCTGGGCTCTGGTTAAACCCGGCAAAATCATCTCTGGTTCCTTTACATCCCTCCCAGGCCTGATTTGACTGGCAGATGAATATTCCCCTACGGAGGCAATCGTTCAAATATCTGGGCGTATGGATCACCCTTTTGCCAGCGCTCGAGTGGGCCTTAAATGTCGCGCCTTTGGTCACCCGGATGAAGTCCGACCTCAAGAGGTGGCGGACCCTTCTCCTTAATCCCCTGGGCAGAAGTGCGCTCTTTAAAATGATGATTCTCCCCCGCTTCTTTTACATTTTGCAGAACATCACCATCCACCTCCCGGGGAGTTGGTTCCGGGAACTGGACGGCGTCCTAACCCGATTTCTCTGGGGAGGAGGGAGGCCGCGTCTATCCCTGCCGCACTCCTTCGATGGAGGTATGGGAGTGACTACTCTCCACCTCTACTACTTGGCCACAAGGCTTATCGTGATCCACAATTGGTTTGCGGGTGGCTGGTCCGACCCGGCATACCGAGTGGAACTTGCCACGACAGATTTCGCGCAGATTCAATCCTTCTTGTACAGTAGCCCGGTACCGCAAGCCCTACCCCCAGAACGGTACTCATGGCTTGGCGCACAGCTTTGCGCCATGTGCGGTGAAACCATACGCTCACTCGACAAACACCGCTCTGGAGCGGAACCTGGCTCGATGAGGTCTCATCCCTACAGGGGTTCCGTCGTTGGGACCTCGTCGGAATTTCGTTGCTTGGAGACATATGGGTGGGGGATCTCATTCGTTCCTTTGCCGATCTGCAGCAACGACATGCACTCCACCACTCCTAATTCTATAAATATTTACAACTCAGGCACGCTCTCCATGCACACATCGCTTCCCCTGCCTCCCTTCCAGAGTTCAGTCCACTTGAGGCCCAGGTCATGATGGGTAATCTGGGGAGGGGAGGGGTGTCCCACATATACCGGTCACTAGTTATTAATGGCCCGCATCTCTTGACCGGCTCAAGGCATGATGGGAGTGATGGGTGGGCTCCCTAGAAGAGGTGGACTGGCGGGATGCCCTTATGGCGCCCAAAACCCTACTACGTCCTCCAAGCTACGGCTGGTACAGCTATACTACTTGCACACAGCCTAGCTCACTCCACTGCGCCTTTTTCAGGCCCGTATGAGACCATCCCCAGCCTGCACGCGCTGCGACACCACGCCAGCAGACTTCTACCACATGGTATGGCAATGCCCGTCTTTGGCACCGTTCTGGAGGGGGGTTGAACACAAACTTTCTCAGGCCCTGGGATGGGAGGTTCCCCATGACCCAAGAAGTATGCTACTGGGTGTGTTCGATGGCCTAGATGGCTCCAAGGCAGATAAACGCTTCCTAGGGACGGCTGTGGCAGTGGCAAAAAGGGACATTGCGGCGCTTTGGTCCCAAGCTAAGGTGCCGACGGTGCAGAAGTGGAGGAGGGGAGTGGACTGGTGTGGGCTGCAGGAGGAGTCTCTCTTTGAGACCCGGGGCTGTCCGGAGTTATTTGGAAAAGTGTGGGGTAAATGGTTTAATTTGTTGCCATTGTGATGATCTGCTTGTTTTTTTTGTTGGTTTTTTTTGTGTGTGTTTTTTTATACCTGTATTGCACTCTCATTTCGCAATGCCTGATTCGATCGAGTAACTCATGTCCTGTTGACTGTGATTAACGCTATGTACATTCCAATCGTGATTGAACTGCTGCCAATGAATTTCTTATGTTCTGGAAAACCCAATAAAATTGATTATCAAAAAAAAAAATAAGCAATCTTAATATAGATTTAACACAAGACCACAAACGACAAAAATCCACAATACTGTACTTAAAATGGTAGGTTTAGCTTAGTTCTCTTTAGATCTTAAAAATGCGACACTTTGAGTCAATGTACCTTACGGTGCGTTACGCTTCTACAACGAACGTGTTGCAGAGATGGAGATGCGGCAAAGATCCGGTGCAAAGATATAAAGACATCAAGTTCTTCCTGATGCGGCATGCTTCTTCGATGTTGCGAGAAGTCTTGGCTCGATGCGCCAGCTGCAGTGGCGACACCCTTCTTCAGTGAATCGACAACAGCGGCCTTGGCGGTGACACTCTTCTCCGACGATGCGAGACGCTTCCGTATGATGCAGCAACTGCAGCAGCGACAACTTTGTTCAGTGATGCGACGGCAGCAGCTCCGAAGGCGGCACGCTTCTCCGTGGATGCGAGGCGCTTCTTGTGATGCGGTGCAATGCGACAGCTACAGCGACGACATCCTTACTCAGTGATGCGACGGCAGCGGCTATGAGGGCGACATGCTTTTTCCTCGGTGCGAGACATTTCTCTTGATGCGGTGCAATGTGTCTGCTACAGCCGCAACATCCACAATGTGACGGCAGCGGCTGCGACAGCGATGCGCTTCTTCGGGGTTGAGGGACGTTTCTTGAGCTGCGGTGCAATCTGTCAGCTACAGCGGCAACATCCACGATGCGACGGCAGCGACTGCGACGGCGACGCGCTTCTCCCTCTTGAGTCGCGCTTCCAGCTCCTTGCGACACGCAGTCCTTCAGAAGGCCCAAAACAGCAGCAGGCACTTTCAAAGAACACTGGGGAGCTGGGAGTTGAAGTCTGTTGTCCCTGAGACTTCAGCAGGAGGCAAGCTCTTCTCTCAAGCTCTTGGAGATCCTTCACAAGTTGAAATAAAGCACACAAAGTTCCTTTCTCCTTTCTTTGGCAGTCAGGTAACCACTGAAGGCCAATCCCCCAAGCAGCACTTCAGCTTAGGGATAGCCTCTCCTCAGTTTCTTCAGGTTCCTCTCCTGAGCAAAGGTTTCTTCTTGTTGTCCAAAAGTGATCTAAATTCTTGGGATCAGGGTCCCAATACTTATACCCCAAAATCATTTGTCCTCTTAGGGCAGAGGGGCCTTTGCCTAGTCCAAACCAGTTCTGGTCAGTCCTGGAGCACTCTGTTTACATGACTCCTTCTTTCCTTTCACAGTGCAGGGCAGAAACATCAGATGCCCCACAGGAGGTGGAGCCAGCATTGTGGAGGGAAGGCACAGCCTTGGAGTACTCTGTTGACATGACTCCTTCTCTCCTTTCACAGTTTAGGGCAGAGACATCAGATGCACCACAGTAGGTGGAGCCAGTATTGTGGAGGGAAGGCACTCCCCTATTCAGGTCCCAGGTGCAAGTCTTCCCTCCCATGTAGATGCGGATCTCTCTATTCACCACTGGGCTGACTCACCCTGTCTCTTGGAATCCCCCAGCACCTGTCACTCAAACTCCAGACAAGGAATACACAGCCTAGCAGAGGCAGGCTTGGATAGTTAGACAAGAAAATACCTACTTTCTAAAAGTGGTATTTGCAAACCCAGAATGTTAAAAAGAACTTCGCTAAAAGATGTATCTTATCACTCTGAGTTAAGGCATACTAAACTCAAATTTCTTCCATTTTCCCGAGTCAGTTAGGATTATAAAATGTAATAATCTAACTGCCCATTCTGGCCTATGGAGAACAGATAGTCTTGCAATAGTGAAAAACGAAAATGGCGGTAATTAACTATTACGACATGCCACACACACACCAGGGCATGTCCTACCTTATACTTACAATTCACCCTGCCCTTGGGCCTATCATATGGGTGTCTGATATGAAGAAAAGGGAAGGTTTAAGTACTGGCAAGTGGGTGCACGTGTCCAGTCAACATGGCAGTACCAGACTGCACACAGGCTCTGCAATGGAATGCCTTGGACACACTTTACAGGCTGCTTCTGTGGGTGGCACAACCAGTGCGCCAAGCCGACTAGCAGCATTTGGTTTACAAGCCCTGGGCACACTCAGTGCACTGTACTAGGGTTTGACCAGTAAACTAAATCAGCCAATCGTGGAATCACTAATTCATACATCAATTTACCATAGGGAGAACATATGTACTGTAGCACTTATCAGCAGTGGTAAAGTGCCCAGAGTCATAAAACAGCCAACAACAGGTCAGAAAATATATTGGAGGAAGGCAAAAGTTTCAGGGATGACCCTGCAAAAAGGGCCAAGTCCAACATACATTATATACATTTTGCTTTAATAGTTATCAGTTCCAAATCATCAAGGTACTCCGCTATTTGGTCGATGGACCAACTAGTAGGAATCAGTTGATGGCGATTAAGTCCAGCTCAATCACAATTTAAAACCTTTAACATTTATTTGACATGACTTTACTTTAATAACCACAAACTTGAATCTATAATTCCAAAAGACTTTATCTAAATTCATTTTAAAGAGAAAAATTAAATTGCATACGTTTATAAATTCAATACAGTTCTAAGCATTATTTAATTAATTTTGAACAAAGAAAAGTAAGAAAAATGGAAAATACTCATTAACCCTTGGCCATATGGCGATGATGGAAATAGTTCACCAGAACATGAACCACAGATCACAGGATAGATCCCCAAGCTGTCTGTCTGTCCCTCTAACCTCCTCGGACGTATCCCTCCTGAAATAGAATTCCTGCGACGGTCTCTTTCCTTATCCCCATCAGAATTTTAAAGTTAAAATTTTTTTCAGAGTCTCTTGCATCAATGGAAAATCATCTCAACAGACAGCATGTCGTGCTGAGCAAAGGTGTGAAAAAAGCAGCTGTACACATAATAAGCACAGGTTCTCTTATACCCTTTCACTAACTTTGTACACCCACATTTGAAGCATTTTAGGGGCTACATTCACTCCTGGTTGGTCCACTGGAGGGGTGGTGATGATCACCTCATTGTCCTCCTAGCTCAAACCAGTTCGTAAAGTCCTGAGTCATCCCAGAGGTTCTCATGACTTCATAAAATGTTCACATTGGTACTTGGTTAACATTTGCAACATTTTCTCTGCATCCATGTTTCATTGCACATCCGTTCCCAGGCTTTTTAAATTAGTCTGTAATAGGCCAGGCTGGCCTTGACATCTCTCACTCCGGTCATAGGCCATACACTTGTGACTGAAAATCCGCTCTACCCATGCTCGGGGTCATCTTTGATTTTTCTGTGCTCAGTCACATATAATATCAGCCACTTTCAGACGAGGCCGACCAGGCCCTCATGGAAACTAGCACAAAAGTAAACATAAGAAAAATTAGATATAGAACTTAAGCCCTTCTGTTTACCACCCACCATTCAAATGATTTGTGTTAGGTGTTATCTTGCAAATGAAACAATTTAAAGCGATTTTACTTATAATCCGCATTCTATGCCACAATATAAATCTACTACAAACACAGAAATACATGCAATTTAATCTTAATCACACCCTGTGTTACTTCACATCAAATTTTATTCATCAATTAGATTTTTGCAACATAGCTAGTTAGTTTCCCATGTATATAGTGTCTAAGTGCATTTTGTTGATTAGTTTGCATGCGTCACACAATTAGTATCATTAAAGTTATGAGGTTGTTAACTTCAAAGGGGTACAAACATTTTTTGTATTTCCCCCGCTCCATCAACTCCCCCCTTTGGGGATTTTTCAACATCACCATAAAACCATCTCTACCAATTTATCAAAAATATGTTTCTTGTGCTCTCTTTACTTATATTTCTTGATTTGCTTTTTTGTTTTCTTTTCTGCTTTTCTCTTTCTTATACATACACAAGCTAATCTTTTCTTTTTTTTTTTTTTTTATATTTCAAAAGACCTTTATTGTTCCAAAATAATTTTCCACAGCAGAATGCCTACAACCACTCGGGCCGGCTGCATACATTGAATCATGTTATCAGCTCTCATATATATAGACAGCCAGGGAGCCGACAACCCGGAGGCCCGGCGGCAAAATGCAATATTTGAGTGTTCATACACTGCAGCGTGGTATATGTAGATTCAAGGTCCATGAAATGTTTTTGTTGTGTTTGTTTTATGTAAACCATTGTAACAATGAACATAAATTAGGGACATAGTTTTCCCACTATGGACTGTGATGTATTCCTATAGGTTCTGTATCGATCCCCCTATTCCTGACCCTGTTCTGGTTAATAATTAACTAGCAGCCAACCCACGGTGCAAAAACCGTTACCTGATTGAGCCACACCACGGCACAGAAACGTGTTATCTGATTAGGTCATAACGCATGCCATCTAATTAGACAAGCACTATTCCTCCAGCCCCTGATAAGGCATACGGAGTTCTCAAAACAAATCAAACCTATGACAACCTGGGAAAATCCCTGCGGCCATTGTTTTGATTTCACCGAGAACTTCAGCAAAAGAATGTGCGAACAAGCCCGTTCGTATGACATCCTTATTGACGTATCCATGTCCATCCTTACGTCAATCTCGGCACCTTACAGGTATAAATATTACCGACATTGCTTTAAGCAAACACACGCGGTGGTGACAAGATCGGAGCAGCGAGACGCGCTGAGGAGCCCAGCAGAGAGCGAAGCCCACACGCGCTGCCCCGCCTTCCTGACGCGCTGAGAACGAGACGCTGCTTTTCTCCTGCCGAGAAATCCAGCTCCGGCGCTTCCAAGCAGCCCTCGCAGGCAGCTGGAATATCAACACCAGAGATGAGAGATACCAGCCCTCAATCATTCTAGACCTCAGGTACAGAACTGAACAACCCCTTGCAGAGAATTCTTGAGTCAGTCCCTTGGCAAAACAAACTTAACTTAAACTGCTACTTATCTACTCCCGCCCACGTATTAGGCTTAGGTCAGGTACACTGGGGTAGGCGTGGTTAGAAGCACCAGTTGAGTACGATTAGTCAAATGTATATATGTATGTATCTATTTTATCAGTTTTAAATATCATATGGCTTAGAAACCATATCAATGCTTCTGCAGTATTATTTTATACTCCTGCTTTTATTGTATGCACTTTACTTAACCATAAGTATCGCAATAATATCGATTCATTTCTCTTGTACGAGAAAAGAGACTGATCAATAAATACCATCTTTTATTGAACACGCCCATCTCTTCCTTTTCTCTACAATCTGGTGAAACTAAGAATGCACGTACTGACTGAGTAAAATAAGTTGTCTTTTGTTTTCACACGACTCTAGAGATACACTCTTGATTAGGGGAGAGCAAAGTTGTCATGTTCTATGGTTGTCAGAAACTAAATCCCTTCTTGTCTATCCAGGGAGGTTAAACTCCTCCTTGCCTACTCGAGAAAGTTTCTAGTGAACTCTGAGCTAGCTGGCAAAACCAAAAACTTTAAGTCTAATATCGTCAGTAGAAGACCTAGTTAACCTCTGCCCTAGGTCTATACTATTGAAGATATTATTCCAATGCGCAGAGCCTATTGGGATAATAGGAACTACACTACATGGCGCCCAAACGTTTGGATAGGCGATAAAACTAACGCAAGACATTAGAGTAACTCAGTCGTGCTTTTTCACACAGAACCCCTTTTCTTCCCATAATACTCCAAAGACGTCTGGAGTGGGTGAAAGGTCATATCCGCCAAACCTCGCAGGAGGAGACTCCTATGTATGGTTCTTGGTTTAGTCAACGTTGAAGGATACACTGTTCCAAAATATTGTGCATCTAATCTTTGTTTCCATAGAAACCTGATCTGCAAACAAACAGAATAACCTTCCTGTCGGTAAAATGATAGACAGCGATGAAGAAAGGGAGACAGCTAGAATAGCAGCTGAACTCCTAGTAGCAGACAATACTCTGCTGGAAAATGACCCAAATGCAATACTCATCCCGGTCAACATAAGGAAATCTATAACCTTAAAACTTATAGAAAATGGACTGACATCGAGAGGTGGTACAGTCATATTCGTAATTGAGGCACACGAATATCGGCAGACAGAGGTATTCTATTCATGGATAAACTTTCCAGCAGCAAACGCTGTAACAAAAGAGTTCCACTATTATAAAATAGAGGAACCACCGGATACCTACACTCCTTTCGAGGAGGTGGAAGTACCACTCAAATTCCAAGAGCACCTGCTCTTGTTTAATGGCGCCCTAAAACATAATAATCACATCACCAGGCTCGGTCCACTAGGTAGACCAGGAGCAACGTGGCCGGTCCTAGCCGGATATACACCACATCCAGACATTGAAGAAATGTCTGCAGCAGAGCTTTTAATACAGCTAAAACAACTAATAAAAATACATAGACAATTAGTCCAATATGTAATGCGGACTTCAACAGTCCAACCAGCAAGTAAAATTCCACAGCTGAACCCTCATCAGGGTAACACAAATAAAATTACACCACAGAACATACAGTCCTGTCTGGGTAAAGTACCCGCAAAACGGGAACAAATACCCTTCTGGCTAGCACAAAAAATCACTCAAATAGAGGCGGTGTTTCCAGACACCACCCCGGTAGAAAAACACAGGATTCTGACTATCTGTCTTCCAATGGGAATCGCACCACACGTGGAGGACTGTGACACTTGGGGTACAGTCTTTGCTTCCATATACACAAAAACACATGGTGTACCATCCATGTCAGTAATACCAGATGTGCTAAAACAGATTCAAGATGAATATGGTCCAGAACCCGCTTTAACTCTTGGTATGAAATTACTGAAAGACTTCAAGCAGGTCTCGGCTATATTATTAGCCAACATAAAGGGAGAAGCAGCAAACGTGGCGATCCGCCAAAGGTTAAAAGAGACAGACATAGCAGACCAACCAACTGAAATTGCCAGAATCATAGAGAAATCCTATGAAGAACTAGGAAGGGATAGTCTGGGTGGAATACCGGTAAAACCTCAACTAATTGAAAGTCCTGAAAAGTCATTTATTAAAAATAATTTAAACACTCAAAAAAAGAGCTGGGATGGAAACAAACAATCCAATCCTAAAGAAAAAAGATTCCAGTCCAGAGGAAGGTCTCCTCGGCGGAGAGAAAGATCTCCGAACCAAGGATGCAGGTCTCCCCAAAGTGAGCCCTCTGGGAAAAAATACAACCTTAGAAATAGGGATAATCTGAAGAAACCTGATAGATATCAAGATAATGATACACGTCCCTCTCAATCTTTTCAGACTTCCTCGCAGAAATCGGAAAGAAGAGGACGATCAGAATACAGGGAAGAGCACGTCAAGTCCGAAGACAAGGAACTTGCTCATCCAAATAAAAAGTTACAATTTCCAAAAAAGAAGGTAGCCAGTATTAAAGTAATCAAAGATGCCGAGAATACTGAGAACACAGCTGAAAAACGGAGAATGGGCTCAGACAATGCTAGACAGCGCAGCAGAAGTGAGCATAGCTCGCAAAGTCCTGATGAATCATCTGGAGACAGTGGACACGAATGAATACATTCAGGTGGAAACTGCAGATACCAGAGTTAGCAAACCTCATAAAATATATGAAATTACATTGCGTGTAGAGGGGGATAAGACTAGAAAAATAAGGGGACTATTTTGGGATAATCTCTCCCAGGGCTATGACATCCTTCTAGCTGAGAAAGACTGGCCACCAGAGTTTGTCAGGGAGTGTCCTCATGGCGAAGAAATAATTATGCCTGCCTTCTCAAATCATATTCCAATTAATAAAAAATATACACTTGCTAGAAAGTGGGCAGTAGCTCGAGCTCCTGCTTTATATAAAAATCATGTAGGATGGGATGAGGACTCTCCTCCTCACAAAATCCAGTTAAAATCACAACCTACTGCACAGAGGCAGTACCCAATTAAGCAAGAAGCTAAAAAACAGGTAAAAGAGATCCTAGATCAACTTGAATACCAGGGGGTGATTGAAACTTGCACCTCACAAATGAACAATCCTTTGTTTCCTGTCTCCAAACCAGACAACTCATATCGTCTAGTTTTGGATTACAGACACCTTAACTCATGTTGCAACACCTTTGCAGTACAAAACTCGCATAGTGCTGCACTAATGAATAACATAGTGCGCAAAAAATACAAAACAACATTAGACATCTCTAATGGATTCTTTTGTCAAAATATAGCACCAGAGAGCAGATATTTGACTGCGTTCTTGGTAAATGGCTCGCAAAAAAGTTTCTGCCGTTTACCCCAGGGGCACAAGAACAGCCCAGGATTATTCTCAAAAAGAGTAACAGAATTACTACAAACATACGATGACGAGGCATTATCACATGTCGACGACATTTACCTAACAGATGATGACTTGGATACTCACTTGAAGAGAGTGAACACCATAATACTTGGGTTCGCAGCAGAGGGTTACAAATTCAACTTTAAAAAATCAAGAATTGCCCATCTAACAGTCCTGTTTTTAGGATATGAACTATCAAGTGAAGGCAAAAGCCTGGCTGACAATTTCCTAGAGAAATGTGCTGTACTCCAAGCTCCTAAAGCACTAAAGAACTTACAATCAATTCTAGGCTTCCTAAACTTCGGAAGAACATACATTGCAAATTATGCAGAAAGGGTTAAACCCCTTTATGATCTAATAAAACCAGATTTTAAAAGAATCAATTGGACTCAAAAACACACAGAAATTTTGAGATCTTTACAAACAGACATGTTAATTAAAACAAAATTAGAAACACGTGACAACACACGCAATCTTGTGATTCGAGTCATCCCAGGAAGATGCGGATTCACATACCTGACCTCTAATGAGGGAGAAAACGTACCAATTGCATACAAATCACACTTGTACACAGAAGCTGAAAAGAAGTTCAGTATTAAAGACAACATTGTTCATGCAGTTCAAACGGTTATAGCAAAAGAAAAAGACAACGCTGACGGTAGACGTATCACAGTCAGAACAGCGGAGTCAGCCTTTGAGGCATTAACAACCCCATGTAATTTACCAACAACAGCGTTGAATCCAGAATGGATACAATGGGTGAATTCAATTACAACGGACAGAGTAAAATACTACTTTGATCCAGAATTAAAGGAATTAAGATATCTAGAATATGAAATGACATACCCTCTGCCAATCGACATTCTGCCTTTACGACAGTACGCCTGTGTAATACATACAGACGGGCATGCTCAACCCTCAGTTTGGGGAGAGCTGGCTTACAAGGCCACATGCGAAATCGTAAAAGAAGTGTGGCGCGGAGGTAAATTAAGACCTCTACTTACAAAAACCCACTCTGTAGAAAATAATTCAGAACAACAAACTGAAATAATAGCGTTAAAAATGGCGCTAGATAATGCCGATCGCGAATTCCCGACACTTATTGTGTGCGATTCGTATTACTGCGTCAAATCATACAATAACGATTTACAGAAATGGATTCAAAACGGTTACAAAGATGACACAGGTGCAACAATAAAGCAAAAAGTGCTTTGGGAACAAGTAGTTCATTTGCAAAAAGAACTACCAAAGACTCACGTGATACATACACTGAGTCATCAACGTGATGGCGTTCACGTTGCAGGGAATTCATTGGCTGAGAAAGCCACAACGGCAGCAACTGAATCGGCTTCCGTAGTCAAGGAAAAGCGTGCAGTAAAACACATTGACGGTGAAACTATGCTGGCGGTGAAAACGTCATCAAAAAGCGACTGCTCAGCACTACCGATCAACTATCCACTCAATTATACATACATAATAGATGCAAACTCAGTCCCTTTTGCTCGAATCCCTGGAGTGGGGGATAGAGTGATTCCAAAAACGGACAGGAGAGGCTTGTTAATAGCAGACGCACATATGGGTGAAGGTCTCAGACACCGTAAACAAAAAGAATCTCTGGAAGAATTACAATCAGTGTACTGGTGGCCAGGCATGAGCCTGCATCATCAGATTTTTGTAAAAAACTGCCCAGACTGCAATAGAGATCGCAGTGGCGAGCGAGGAGGACTATTACCATGGCACATCGCTCCAGTAAAACAACAACAATAATTATATACCTATCACGAAAAAAGCGTTATATTAACATAAAAAGACTAATTTCCACTTATGAAGTAAGACTCCAGCACTCGGCTGACGTCTGGACTGTTATAAAAAGATTTGCGAGTCTATAATGGCATATACGCTAGAGGCATGCTACGTCTGGCTGAATGTTTTTTCTTCTTGCCCTAAAGCGTATGAAAAAACATGGCCAAATGAGCATAGCATAGCGGGACTCTTCTCACTTCCTACCTGAGGGAACGGGATGGTGTAAAGAAAAAACCAAAGGCATAAAGCAATCTATAACAGCGAAGGTATTAGGTTCGGGAGCTGGGTGGGTCAAACATCTAATAAGTGTCCAACGTAGTCTAAATAACCTGCCAAGAAATTCTCTGAGGGGATTCAGTCCGTACGAATTATTGTTTGGAACTAGACTGATGGTCTTAGATCTTGACAGTCAGACTTCAGTGGTTAAAGAAAAAAGCTTTGATATCAAAAATCGTTTGGCTATTTTACAGGACTTAAACGAAACAAGGAAAGACCTGAGCAACATAAAGTTGAAACAACAGCCAACGACCACTGAAGAAAAACCACCTGTCCCAGCAAGACCTGTCTGGATTCCAAAAGTCGGGGATCTAGTCAGAGAAAAGATCGCGGTAAAGAAGGAATTTGGGCCTTCTTACAGAAAAGCAGTTCCTGTCTTGTCTATCAACGGGACAAGATCAGTAGTACTACCGCCCCTTGCTGGTAAAAAGGAGAACAGGGTTGTATCAATCGACCTGATAAAACCACAGTCATGTGGCCGATAACAAACAGTAGGCCAAGTGGACTCCCGATAAGTAGCAGAACACCAAGGTTTGCTACAAACACAGAGGTTCAATCTAAGAGGCTACTCACATTTGAAATGCCAACAGAACAACAACAAGGACTATGCAACAATGCTATGGAACTTAAACCTCTAAAAACCCAAATAAAAACATTTAGCAGAGACATACCAATCTACAATGAAGTGACAAATGACTATGCTGCTGCAACAAAACACACTAATAAAGCAAACAGCAATCCTGAAACAATAGGAACAATAGACAGAACGGCATCCGGTTACTTCATCAACTTCAGTGATTCATCTGAAGACCTGAGTGAATCAAAGGAACAAACATCAACAAAAACCTTTAAAGATAAAGCTAAGGAACTTTTTCAACATCTGAAAGAAACCTATCTGATTTCTCCGTGGATAGAATTCTGGGTGGCCTTAGGTGCACTTATCCTCATACTTTGGCTCATCATGGTACTATGTTTGGGACACTTCATTGAGGGAAAATATGCTAAAATGGACACAGCAAGCCAGAAAATCAACCTGGTCCTCAAACCACACACATCTTCACACGTCGAGAAAAGAGAACTTTCTTCAGTCAACTTCACAGCCAATCCTATACCCGGTGGGGTAGCATGGGACAATACTGATTATGAAATCTATGGTCCGGTTGAAATCCTGAAATATCCACATCAAATCAAGATCTCATTGAGTGACTTTGTAAAACCAAGCTCAGTTGCTGATGATTGGGACGTTGAAAGCATTAATAATATGATGTCTGACCTAGTGATGTCTGCTAAATTTACAAAACATGATTATTTGCAGGGTTCATCTAATTATGATAAAATGTTCTGCTATAATCACTATAGTAATCATTATCTGCATAAATCTGCACAACCTAGAAATGTTTTGAATTATAATCAATGGGAACACTGTGCAACCCCTCCAAAAGGTAGCTCAAGAACTTTTTATGACAAATATTCATATTTTTCAGGGTTCAACACAAGCAATGCAGAAACATTTTATTTCAAATTATCAAATAAGACAGGTACAAAGACCATGCTTACAAACACTAAATTGATATATTCAGACTCATTTTTTGAGCAAATGAGTACATTTGGTTTTGATTACTGGGACAAAAATGTTGAAGTAAAAAGTGTTTGGGGTACAAAGGAATGGCAAGTACAAGGTATAGAATCATTGTTTAGAGCCTGCATGATCCCAGAACAAATTATATTTTTGAATGACACTGTTCAACAAACTACCTGTCTTGGCCTAGCCAAAATCAAAGACTTAAACAAACCGTCTATTCCAAAGCCATCAATGAACTGTAATATATCTTTAGATGAGGAGATAGACGTAAACCATATATTAAGCCAAAACAGAACACATCCTGATTGGAAAAAGTGGTTGATCTGGCCCACAGATACAAATAACTGTCAAGACAGATTCCTGAACAAAATCCAAGGGTTCACATTGACCAGGCCAGACCCTAGATATTCCCAAAGACAACACCCAGGGATAATTACCACATACAGTGTGGGCAAGCTCTGCCTTCAATGGCTACAAACATCCACACTGGCAGAAATTAAGCAACACCTGACTTTACTTACTGATGGTGCTGACTTGCGTGACTTCATTATGGGACCGCGCAAACAGCGTCAAAAACGCTTCACAGCAGCCTCTGTATATGCAGCTTATAACGAAGCCTGGAAAATAACTCAAATTGAAACATCAGAGAGAATACGGGAAATTGACCGTATTAATTTGGAAAAATCACTTTCTGTAGTGGACAATGGGTTAATGACTCTGTCCTCCAGAATATACTCTTTGGACAGCATTGTGTCTTCAGCAATCGACATAATATCGCAAGACTTACTGTTGTTACAACACTGTCAGTCTCAATTGCGTTCTATCGTACAACTTGGCTGGACGTTACAAAATCTGCGTTCAGGCTATGTGCCTTGGCGTTTAATCAACACAACGTCACTGTTCAATATCTTTAACCTTACTGATAAACAAATCAGTATGGCACAGAAGGGTGCTGATTATACAATCCTGAGCATTGAGAAACTCGAGAGATTACCATTGACAATGTCAGAACGACCTGTCAGTGAATGGATAATACATGGAATAATTAATATTCCAATATCTACTTTCAGGTTTCAATATTGCCAAAAATATATACAGGCTGGCATGTACGAAAAATTGGGTAAAGGGTACATTAAGTCAACATGGAACTTGCCCTATTCACATGCTTGTGTCAGTAATAAAGGCCGGAAAGTGTTTCTTAGTGGCAATAATTGTGCCATGTCACTAAGCGGTACACTTCTGTGTAATGGTATTAGTTTACACGGAGCCTGTGAAGGGTCCTCAAATAACCTTTCATGTCACAAGCTAGGCACACCTGCGACACAAATAGAACCATTCTTTAGGAGACTATCGAACGGGAGTTACATTATAATCGTAGACCGCAGATGTTGTAGCTTGGTGCCCGGAATAGCTTATCTCATAACTACGACTGCGAAGGTTATGTGCTGTGAACGAGTATTGTTCCCCAGCGCAATGCCAGACAGGGAGGCAAGGTTATGGCCGAATTTGAAAATTGCTTCCATTCGAGTTGATACTTTAAGCAGAATGAAAACAGTGCTCCTTCAGACGCCGACCAGGCTCACGTCATCAAAAGAAACATATGATCTCCAAGTTGCAAGGACAACGGCAGAGATTCATTCATTGTTATCAACTAATTCCCCCATACATTTCGCAGAAATCCTGAACGAAATCTTAAATATTTCTGATACCAGTGGAGTCTCAAATGTATTTAAGACAGTGTTTTCGGGGGCTTTAACACCATTTAAAGCCATTCTGGGTATTTTTCCGGACTTTGTCCATTCCATCTTTGGTGGACTTCCTCTCCTTTTGGGACTAGTGGCAGGAATCCTATTTTTGATTCTGTTATTTCGCTATGGCAAACCATGTCACAGACAAAACACCTGCGACAAGGGAAGAAACAATCCTAGCCATTGGATACCGGGACCGGATATCTAAAATCCTAGGAATGTCCCGGCTTAGAGACCTAAACATGACTTGGTTTCTTTCATTTCGACCAATGTGGCAAAGCTGTGTTTTACCTGTATTAAGGTGCTTGCTATGCGGAGAAGAATGCGTGTTGGACACCTGTCTGACGCTACAATCGGATGCGCCAATGGATGCAGAAACTTTGTTGGGTCCGGTCACGGCTCATGCATTGTGCTGTCCCCTGCGGCTACCAATCCTGATGACGGCATTCGTGGAGACTTCACCACTACGATTGAGGGGTAGTGAGGTTCAAGATGAAAGCAGCATCGATCAGGTACAACCTTCTGTCAGCTATGCTGATCAAAACATCAATGAAGGCAATCATGCTCATGAATGCATGGTAACATCTTTTTCCGAGTTAATGGAACTTTCGCAGGAAGCTGTTGACAGTTTTTTCGAGAGTCTAAATGATATGATGTTCTCACCAGAGCAGAAATATTAACTTTTGAGCAGGCTGGCACACGCAGTTCCCAACACCCTGAATTTGGCCTTCAACTTTGATAATAAAGTATCATGAACAATTTTTTCCAGTTTACGGACAGCGGAACATAATTTTTTCAGCGGCCCCAAAAATATTTTGCAGTTTTTCGGGACACTTATCTTCTGCTTAAAGTAGAAACTATTCTTAGGGAACTAAATTTCTATTTTAGGAACTTTAGAGACATTAGCTGCCCTCTGGCATGTTCAAATATATTTTATTTTGTGATGAAATGGTCTCGCATTTTTTTTCTTCTGTCTTAAGAGCCATTTCATGTGTAATTTTCATATTTTATTAATAATGATGTATGAATATGCGTGATTTATTTAGCATTATTATACTGCTTGAGTGCATATAATGCATATATATATATTTTCGTATATTTCATGTTTTCAAAATGCATATGGATGTATTTTGGGGTGGTACGGTGTACACATGCTCTACTAGTATATTTACTATGCCTAGATCTTGTAAATATGGACATAGTCTGCGTGGAGTGGGTGTGATGTATTCCTATAGGTTCTGTATCGATCCCCCTATTCCTGACCCTGTTCTGGTTAATAATTAACTAGCAGCCAACCCACGGTGCAAAAACCGTTACCTGATCAAGCCACACCACGGCACAGAAACGTGTTATCTGATTAGGTCATAACGCATGCCATCTAATTAGACAAGCACTATTCCTCCAGCCCCTGATAAGGCATACGGAGTTCTCAAAACAAATCAAACCTATGACAACCTGGGAAAATCCCTGCGGCCATTGTTTTGATTTCACCGAGAACTTCAGCAAAAGAATGTGCGAACAAGCCCGTTCGTATGACATCCTTATTGACGTATCCATGTCCATCCTTACGTCAATCTCGGCACCTTACAGGTATAAATATTACCGACATTGCTTTAAGCAAACACACGCGGTGGTGACGAGATCGGAGCAGCGAGACGCGCTGAGGAGCCCAGCAGAGAGCGAAGCCCACACGCGCTGCCCCGCCTTCCTGACGCGCTGAGAACGAGACGCTGCTTTTCTCCTGCCGAGAAATCCAGCTCCGGCGCTTCCAAGCAGCCCTCGCAGGCAGCTGGAATATCAAGACCAGAGACGAGAGATACCAGCCCTCAATCATTCTAGACCTCAGGTACAGAACTGAACAACCCCTTGCAGAGAATTCTTGAGTCAGTCCCTTGGCAAAACAAACTTAACTTAAACTGCTACTTATCTACTCCCGCCCACGTATTAGGCTTAGGTCAGGTACACTGGGGTAGGCGTGGTTAGAAGCACCAGTTGAGTACGATTAGTCAAATGTATATATATGTATGTATCTATTTTATCAGTTTTAAATATCATATGGCTTAGAAACCATATCAATGCTTCTGCAGTATTATTTTATACTCCAGCTTTTATTGTATGCACTTTACTTAACCATAAGTATCGCAATAATATCGATTCATTTCTCTTGTACGAGAAAAGAGACTGATCAATAAATACCATCTTTTATTGAACACGCCCGTCTCTTCCTTTTCTCTACAATCTGGTGAAACTAAGAATGCACGTACTGACTGAGTAAAATAAGTTGTCTTTTGTTTTCACACGACTCTAGAGATACACTCTTGATTAGGGGAGAGCAAAGTTGTCATGTTCTATGGTTGTCAGAAACTAAATCCCTTCTTGTCTATCCAGGGAGGTTAAACTCCTCCTTGCCTATTCGAGAAAGTTTCTAGTGAACTCTGAGCTAGCTGGCAAAACCAAAAACTTTAAGTCTAATATCGTCAGTAGAAGACCTAGTTAACCTCTGCCCTAGGTCTATACTATTGAAGATATTATTCCAATGCGCAGAGCCTATTGGGATAATAGGAACCACACTACAGGACATGCCAATCAGAAATACACTGTTGTTGCTATCCTAGTATACATATAATTGTAATGACACACAGATCAGGTTCACAGAAATAGCAAGTTCCTGGAACAATTCAGACCTCAGTCCAATCCGTAATCTGCAGCTGGCCGATATCTTGGAAGTGAGCTCACAGCAATATGTCCATTGTGCCTCAGTGATCTCTCTGCCAATATCAGTACTCCAGTGCCTAAGTGCTCTACATTCTCCCCTCTCACACTGCCCCCAGATGCTACGGTATAAATGAGACACCAGGTGCCTCCCATCCGCAGATGTAAGCAGAATTTGCAATGGAAATACCGTGTCAGGTTCCTTTGGGAAATGCGGTATAACAGTCCTCAGGCCCTGCCGTAGCCGGACATAGTAGAATATGTCAAGCGGGGTGGGCTGGTGGCCTTGGAGCAGTTGTTCACGTGCTTTGAATTGCCCACTCTCAAACAAATTACCCCAGGTGAAAATCTTGAACTTGGTACACATCACTTGAAATCCCCTCTCCTGCAATAACGACAGACCTGGATGATAAACCAGTGGCATAGCCGGG
The DNA here is from genome assembly GCF_964261635.1 of Lissotriton helveticus. NCBI lineage: Eukaryota > Metazoa > Chordata > Amphibia > Caudata > Salamandridae > Lissotriton > Lissotriton helveticus. The sequence continues at coordinate 497,035,670 of NC_136072.1, read as the reverse complement.
GCATATAGAAAGTTAACCGGCAACTGGTGTAATATTCGTCGCCACGCATCAACCGTACCCGTCACCGTAGTAGCCGGTGTTTCAATGACACTGACTGGACCATGTATAATGCCCCTCAATGGGAGAGGGCGAGCAATCCATTCCTCCACAGCCAGCTGCGGCAGGAATGGTGTGGGTTTAAACCAATGGTAGGCAAATTGCGCCTGAGCGCTCAGGTAATAGACCAGAAAATCGGGGACATCAAATCCTCCGCTAACATAAGGCTGGGTGATGATCGACCATGCCAATCTCGGCTGCTTGCCAGCCCAAAACAGTCGCAATAGTTCAGTACGTAATGTTTTAAAAAAGAATGTACCTGGATAATACGGAATATTCTGAAACAAGTATAAAAAACAAGGTAGGACCACCATTTTAATTAGTGAGGCTCTGCCAGCCATGGTGAAAGGTAAAGACACCCCTCGTGTAACATCCTCTCTCAGTTTGGTTATGGCGGTGCCATAATTAAGTCGTACCGTCTCCTCTTTTACAGTCGATATTTGAATCCCTAAATAGCGTAGATCAGAGTCACACCACTCCAGTGGATAATCCAATGCAAACCGTGTCACTGCAGGGGTCATGGGGAAAAACCGTGACTTTCTCCAGTTTATATGTATGCCAGACAGCCGACCAAAGACCAGAAATTCCCTGAGTAATGGGTTGAGGTTATTCTGCGGATCTACCACATATAGTGTTAAATCGTCCGCATAAAGCGACACATCTATTTGTCGTTGTAAGCATTTAAAAGCGCTGTGTTGATGCAGCTGGCGGATACGACATGCTAAGGGCTCAATCGCAATTGCAAACAGCAGCGGTGACAACGGGCACCCCTGTCTGGTGCCTCTGATGAGGGAGATCAAGCCCGAAAGTTCCCCATTAATAAGCACTCTTGCTGTTGGGTCCGTATAGAGTAATTTGATCCATGTGACAAATATGTTAGGGAACCCCATCCTATTGAGTACGGCAAAAAGGTAATTCCACTCAACTGAATCAAATGCTTTTGTCGCGTCAAGGAATATAGCAGCTACAGGGAGTTCTGGTGCTATTGTTTGTATTAGTGAAAAAAGCGTACGCAAGTTACTAGCCGTGGATCTGCCCGGGACAAAGCCAGCCTGGTCCGGAAGAACTATCCTAGTCATAAGCAAGGAGAGCCTGGTTGCTAGCACCTTCGCCAGTATCTTGGCGTTGCAGTTTAATAAAGAAAGAGGTCTATACGAGTCGCAGTCAGCGGGCTCTTTATTGGGCTTCAACAGAGACGTGATTACCACTTCCCTCATCGATCTTGGCAGCCTACCAACTTCCAAGGACTCCTCAAAGACCTCTTTTAAGACCGGGGCCATTATATCAATGTAACATTTATAAAATTCCGCCGGCAGCCCGTCCGATCCAGTCACCTTGCCATTATTAAGGGACATAATTGCGTCGTGAATTTCATCAAGCTCAAGTGGAGCACCAAGAAACTGCCTGTGTGTGTCGCTCAGCCAACATAGCGCTACATCATCTAGGAAGCTCTCAAATTGAACCTCCCCAGCCTGTTTCGTTGCGTATAACTCTTTATAATTAGCTGTGAAGATGTCTAGAATACTTTTCGTGTCCCGGCACCTTATACCCTCCGGCGTGCGTATCTCCAGTACGTGTGTGATAGCTCGCGTTTGTTTAGTGAGTTCTGCCAGCGCACGACCCGGCCTTTCTCCCTCACAGTATTGCCGTGCCCTCCAATGTTTACCTCGAAACCTAGCCTCCCTATCTGCTTCTTCCTCATATTGCGTGAGCTTGTCTCTAAATGCATCATGTATGGGGCCCATCGGTTCCCACGTCATCCTAGATTCCAACTCCTTCAATTCTGTCTCTAATCTTTCAAGGGTTCCTCGAATGTCCCTCAGCACCCCAAAACTCTTGGAAATATAATAGCCTCTTACCGTCACCTTAAACGCCTCCCAAATGTTTTCTACACTATCCACCGAGCCACGGTTGCGGGGAAAAAAATCTGAAATTTCCTCACCCGACTCTATTTTAAACTGTGCATCCAGAAGCGCCGTGGGTTGCATACGCCACGTTGGTGTTGCCCTATCAAATACCAGTACCGGGCAATGGTCCGAGTAAGACCTTGGTAAGTGAGTCACTCCGCCCAAATTTACCCCCAATCCCCTAGACAGTAGACAGTAATCTAACCTTGCCCATGTGTTGGCATGTGTGGTAAAGTGAGTACCTTCTCGAAGCCCAGCATGCACAAACCTCCAACTATCAATAAGTCCCCCCTCACTAATTATCCCAGCTAACGCATCCCTGGCACGTCTGTTATATTGATGGCTTCCATCAGACCTGTCTAACCCTGGGGCCATCGCAACATTAAAATCACCCCCCCATATAATATGCATTGAACCAGTGTCTAATATTTTGCCCCACAACCTCGTGAAGAATTCAGGTGAATCGACGTTTGGACCCTAACAATTTACTATTGAGACCGTATCAGTACCAAGCCTGCCCCACAATACCACAAATCTCCCCTCCGTATCCGTATGCTCACCAATTTTTACAAAAGGCACATTCTTCTTAACCAGTATTGCAGTGCCCCTGGCATATGTGGAGTATGAAGAAAAACTTCTGACCGCTGCCCATTTGCTAGCAAAAGTGTAAGTAGTGCGCGGGCTTAGATGCGTTTCTTGCAATAATGCAATGTGCACATGATGCTGCTCCAGATAGGCCACCACCCTCCTTCCCTTTCTGGTGTCATTCAATCCCCTCACGTTCCAGGACAAGACCGAAATTTTCTTTACTTGTTCTGTAACTGCCATCTCTGAACAAACCTCCCTCTCCTAAATAGCCATACAGTGCAAAGTATGTCATTGTCCATATGAACCTGCATTCTGATCAACATTAGCCATAGCAACATCAGCAGTGTACACTCATAATTATGCAAATCAATAGTCCAATGAACTGCCCATACCACCCTCCTCTGTGGAAAAAAGCCCCGTAACTCCCAACTGCACAGCCCTCCCTTAGTACTTCAAATCCTCCCCCCTCCCACTGAAGCAAACCCCAACCTGCCAGCCATATGCCCTCCCCTCCCCTCCCACAGTTGCCCCGAGAACTAGGGCCAGTGCATTCCCCGCTACACAAGAAAACTTGTGGGTATTTCCCTTCGGGGACCATTTCTAGGTAGCAACACGTATCCCCCTCACTTTAGTCAAACCCACAATATGACTTGCAGGTCGACCCAGTGTCCCTGAGGGGTGTCCAGCGCTATAACTTTAGGCAACTTTGGTGCCATATCAGCAAGCAACATTATCAATAGTCAATATATCACGTAATGGGAAAGCAACAAATACTTTGGGGTCCACAAAGCTACCCGTGCAACCTAGTAACCATGCACGTGGGGGACATGCAAACAGTTTTGCTTCAGTATATCATCATTTCCAGCAAACATCCCCCTCCTCACACTTCCTGTCCCTCACACAATCGTTGTAGGCCCCAGCTACTACATGTGGAAAACGTTCACCCACTCACTGTTCACCATTCTCCATCTCGTCATGCAGCGGATCCGGTTCCTCCTCCGCCACTTCAGCATTCCTGTTAGCACGTTTATAGTGTTTGAGGAAATCTTCCACTTGTTGAGGATTTGAAAAGAATTTTTGCCGTCGCTGGTACGTGACCCATAATCGAGCTGGGTAGAGCAATGCGTAGTCCAGTTGCAACGCACGCAGTTTGGCCTTCACAGTCAGAAATTTCCTCCGCTCCTCCTGTACCATCGGCGTAAAGTCCGGGTACATGGTGAAAGAATTGCCATCATACGTCAGTGTCTTCGTATTGCGAGCCGCACGCAATGCCGCATCTCTGTCCCTATAATTCAATAGCCGAGCGATGATTGGTCTAGGAGGTGCCCCTGGTTTCGGTTTCGGGGCTAAGTAGCGATGCGCTCTCTCCACTATAAAGTGTGGAGAAAAAACTTCCGTGCCAATCGCTGCAATCAGCATCTTCTCGACGTATTCCTCCATTTTGCCCATATTCGTCGTCTCCGGAATACCCACTATACGAACGTTATTACGTATACTCCTCGCTTCCAAATCCTCGTTCTTGGACGCGATAATCCGCAGCAGGTTGTCCATTCTGGAGAGCTGCGCGGTGTGTCTCGTAGTAGTATCCTCCGAATCTGAAATCCGTTGTTCCGCTTCCTTCAGTCGGTCTTCGTGGGCGTCCAATTTATGAACCACTGCATCCATGCGTGAGGATATTCTATCGACTTTGTCAGCGATTTTCGCAAATCCTTGACGCATCTTGCGTAACACTTCTTGCAGATTCGTTGCCGCATCTGATGATGCACCCGCTGCTTCACTCGTTCCAGCCGGGTTGTTTCGGGCCCCTTCATTTTGGTTCGTCTTCTTGGTAGAGTCATAGGTGAGCTTCGGCTGTCTCGGGTCCGGCCGTCCCATCCTCACGTCGTGGCAGTGCAGCTCACCCCACCGTATATCCGATCGCCCAGCAAGGCCGCAGTCAGCAGTCCGAAGTTGGTATAATGCACAGAGAGATTCAGGAGGCAAGAAGACCCACTAGCAGCGAGATGTATCAGTGGCAGAGTGCGTCCCCTGGCCCCCGAGCCTCTGTCCCATGTGTCCCGGAGCCGCAGCTGCAGCACAGTCCCCTGTGCGCGATATTCAATCAGCAAAGGACTATACTGTTTTCTGAGTGAAGAAATGGGCCCGGGTGTATCCCATCGCCTCCAGCACCAAAACGGCGTCAGCGCCCTCTCCGAGTCCTCAAATTTAGCAGGCCAGATCCACAATCATCTGCCCTCAGTAGTATGGAGTAGATCGTAGCTCAACACTTCTAGTCTAATACTCTCCGCCGCGTGTCCCTCACAGAATGCGGCTCTTCGCTTTTGCTATATCTCCATGCAGTGCCGCAAAAAAATAAAAAAAATAAAAAATTTTTTTTTTTGGTTCCTCCACTTAACTCCAGGCGCGTCCCGCCAAATATTACAGGCAGTCACTCTGTGTCACTGGTAGGGAACCCTGAGAGGAGACCGGTGCACTCCAATGCAGTCTTGGGTTAATTGCACCAGCATGTGCTGAGGCCGCACCAACACACACAATCCCCCGATGGTGCGTCGCCACTTCACTATTGGAGGCTCCTTCCAAGCCCCCTCAGGCGTTCCAGTGGTTCACTCACCCCTCGCGCGGGAACCCAGCAGGTCGCGGACCGCACTCGTGGGGCCAATGAGAGACGTCAGTCTCCGGTAATCCAGTCGGGCAAGTACAGTCCCAGAGTCCACACCACACGGTCCTCCAGAAGCCCCTATCCGCAACGGCTCACTCGGACACCCGCAGCCGGGCCAGCCGATCGGTGCACAGTCCGCAACGAGGAGGGGGCCGTTTCACAATTTTAAAGAGCAATGGCGCGCCTCGCAGGGCGCCCGATCTCGGGGCCTAAGGCCGCACGTACCACCCCGGGCTTGCCTGGCTACTGCAGCCGGACCTGCTCACCGCGACCTCCGTGCATGCAGTCCGCTGAATCTTCCGGAGCGTCCCAGCAACACCGTTGCGCTCCGATTACACTCAAAGTCAGCTCTCAGTATCCGGGCACCCTGTTGTATCTCTGCCCGCAGCTACAGCACTTATAAGCGCCCATTGAGGATATTAGAACGGATCAATGTCGCCGGACTGCGGGAGCCTCAGAGGAAGGCTTCTATCCGCTAGTGCGCCACCTAGCGCCCCCCATACACAAGCTAATCTTATCATTAATGTCATTAATATTACTATTGTTACAGGTATTAGTATTTTCCCTATTAATGAACTACCTATTTCTGCAAACCATTTCTCCATAGTGGAAAAACTTTTACCAGGTTTCTCCAGAACACCATCAACCTCCAGTGGAGCAATTTCTTTATGTAACTCAGTAATATTGTTAATATATCTTTGGATATTTTGACTTTTATCGGGAATATATGTACAACAATGTTGCACTTTCAATACTCCACAGACTCCTCCTTCTTTTGCCAAAAGAATGTCAAGAGCAAGTAGATTTTGCATCACCATAGCTCTCATGGCAACCCTTTTGGTATTTACCATTAAGAAACCTCCTGCAGTATTTGTTGACAAACTATCTACTATCGTTGACAATTTACGAATTTTATTTGCATTAAATTATATACCCAGTGCTGGTATCAGTGCTTCAAAAATATCACCCAATATCTCTGCAAAACTTTGTCTTTGTCTACGTGTTAGTGGCTTACCTATTCATGAGTTCCTTTAGTTCCTCTATGTACATGAAATATCTTTGGAAAGACCAGTCCTAGATAGCCTGTTCCGTACCAGTGGTCCAGCAACCTGTAATAAGCCTTGTTCCCACATATAAAATAGATCCCTGGAAACACTGGATGTTTTCCTCCTTTGAATCCCCATCCCCCATAATTCTATATGTATCTTTGCATTCACTGGCACCCACATAATAATTGTCATACATAGTGTTATCTCTACGAATACACAGTTTTCCTTGCTGTGGCAAGTCTAATCCTATTACTATTTTAGTATCACTCTTTTCATAATTCCCGTCATCAAAACCCCACGGTGGCGTTTTCATTTTGTATCCAATTGCCTTTCTTTAATATTTAATCCTTCTGTCTTCTACCATGTCTAAAAATACCTTTTCTTCTTTTCTCAATTTACAGGTAAGATTGTGTCTCAAAGCATATTCTAAAGGTAATTTTTTTGTTTCTAAGAAAAATTCTCCCAAAACGTTACCAGGTTTCACTTTGTTTAGTCCATGTACTATAGAAACTTTATCAAAAACATCATCTACATCAGAATATTAGTATTCTAATTTGCTTGTTCTATAAAATAAACTAGCTAGTACACTACAAGTTATTCTATACGCCAAAGGAAGGTGATGATATGTTACACCTTCTGACACAGATGCAGGTAATTGCATGCATACATAATAATCACGTACGTCCATTGTTTCAACATTTTCATAAAGGAGCCTCGTAAAAACATTCTTTGAAAAATCATTAATTTACCTATCTCTATGAAGTTCAGTATTATCTACCAATGTTACATCATTCTTTGTGTTATGTGCCTTATTGCTATTTGTGTTATTATTCATTTCGGATGCATTTTCTGAATTTGGTCTAAATGGAACAGTTATTGCTAAAATAAACCAAGTAAGCATTAATAAACCGGTACATTATAACCACATTCTCCACCATTTGCGCAAAAATCTACACCTAGATCTTCTATCTTCATTTTCAGCCATTATAACTACTTGGACTTAGAACTATATATTTATATTACAAAAGAATGTCTCTTTTCACACTTAGAAGTATGTACTTTGAGCCAACAGCTCTTTTAGCTTTTATTCAGTCCTTTAATTTTATTTGGATTTTTCCCAGCTTTTGTCTTTTGACCAAATGTATTTACCTTATTTTCTCCATTCTTTTCAATATGAATATAGTTCACCTTTTTTCTTTTACTCACACTTTTCACCTTGGTTATCTTGACTGCGTGCAGAATAAGGCCAATCAGGTGATTTGTATTTCAGATATGGGGCCAGATGTAGGTAGCCCAATACCGGTCGGTAACGGCCGAAAATACCGATTTTCGGCCGTTTCCGACCGGTATTGAGCATTTGGGATGTAGGAGAGTGAAAATCGTCAGATTCGGTAAATTTACCGAATCGGTAAAGTTACCGAATCTGTAAATTTACCGAATCGGTAAATAAGAAGTGGTAAAATTGAATTTTGAGATGTAGGGAAGCTCTTAAATACTGAATTTGCTTGAAATTCGGTATTTAACAGTCAGTATTTACCATGGATTGAAATCAGGTGGTAACAAGGTACAGCCTATAAAAAAGGACCCAAAATGCATTTTTTTTTTCACAATGGCGGCATTCTATGTCATTGCGAGACGGCTACGGCTACAGGAGGAAGGAGAGAGGGAATGGGAGAGACAGGAGCAGGTCAACAGACAGAGGATCACCTTGTTCATGCTCACAGAGGCAGAGATACTCCAGAGGGACAGGTTGGACCCAGACACCATCTTGGACCTCATCAGGGACCTCCAACCACTGTTGGAGCACACTACCCCAAGGGCACACGCCATTCCACCCCACGTGCAGGTGCTGTGCAGCCTACACCTGCTTGCGTCTGGGAGCTACCAGAGTGTGGTTGCTGCGGTAGGTGGGGTGACCCAGAGCAGCCTGTCACGCTTTTTCCACAAATTCATAGATGCCATGTTACAGAGGATGGACCATTATATATCATTCCCTGCAACCCATGCTGAACTGCTCCAAACAAAATCAGACTTATCAGATGGCGCGTTTCCCCAACATCATTGGCTGCATTGATGGCACACACATTCCCATTTGTCCCCCTGCTGCCACAGAATACATATATAGGAATAGAAAGTCCACCCACACCATCAATGTGCAGGTGATTTGCAATGCCAAGTGCACCACCACTGACCGTCTGGCAAAATTTCCTGGGAGTACCCACGACTCCTCATATTTCAAAACAGCGGTATATATGCACGGCTGACAGCAGGGGAATTTGGTGAAGGATACCTGCTAGGTAAGACACAGTGTACGACCCCATTAACACCTATTGCAGAAAGATGTACATGTATGCATGTGAGTAATGTACTCCCATTTCCTTTTAGGAGACAGTGCATATGCCCTCCGCTCCTTCATACTCACCCCCTACCTCAACCCCTCAACACCCAGTCAAAGAAGATATAACAGGGCCCACAAGAGCACAAGAAATATTGTGGAGCGTACCTTTGGTATATGGAAGAGCAGGTTCAGGTGCCTGCATAAGAGTGGAGGTGCCCGGCAGTATACCCCCATCACCTGCTGTAAAATCATTGCTGCCTGTGCCATGTTGCATAACCTTGCTGTGAAAAAGGGCACAGAGGTGGAGTTGTCAGACTTTGAGGATCATGACGACAAGGTTGCTGTGCCTGAAACACAACCTGCTGGAGTGTCAACACCAAGTGATGGCAGATACAGACGTGAGGATATCACACGCAACTATTTCTGAGTAAGTAATGAGACTGAGACCTATGTTGAATGCACGAAAATTTGTTTCATTTTGTATATATCTCGGTATGTTAAAGAACAAAAGTGCACCAGAAAGCATTTCACTGCAATGCTCACAGTGAGTAAACACACACAGACAGGTGTTGAATGCACCCACCGTAGTTGTATATTGTCACTACGCAGGTTTCAAAGGCACAAATGTGCAACACAAACTTTAAAATTTCTAAATTGTATGTCCAATGTCAGTAGCCCATACTATTAACTGTTCATTTGCGTCCACGCTTCGCACTGCCAGATGTATGTGGCTCACTCTGATCACTGGGCGTTTGGCCTGTAGCCTCACCTTGTCGCCTGCTGCTCCTCCTTGTCTCTACAACAAGGGGGCTTGCCATGCTGCTCCTACTGGTGCTTCCTTCACTCTCAGGCACTTCAATAGCAGCAGTTTGTGCTGTTTGAGCATTAATTAGAGCCTATAGCGCACCGGTCATTCCGGCTATGCCCCTTGTCAGGTGATTGCTGTTTTTGAGTCAAGACCTCCTGACTGTTCATGCTACGCCTGCATAGCAGGGATGTGGCTGTGGCCAGGCGGTGAATTGCTTTGTCAGTTCTCTGTGGACGCTGCTTCTCCCTGCGCCTTGATGATATTTCTGAGTCCAGTTTTGTGCACAGTTGCTGCATGGATTGTGTCATATCATGTATCCCTGTAGCCATGTTCTTGTTTACTTCCACCAGTTCCCTGATGCCCTTTCCAATTTCTTTCATATTGATATTGAGGTTGCGCATTTGTCGTTGACAGGACATGATGCCCTTACCCTGCATCCTCTGAATCTTTACCATGGATCCCTTCAGGCCTTGGAAGACAGTGGACCCCTCCCCACGTGCACCTACACTCCTTCCTTGTACGGTGCGGCGTCTTGTGGTACTAGGGACAGGCTCTGCGCTGGGCTGCAGTGTAGCAGAGATGTCAGCTCCAGGCAAGGTGTGTGGGTATTCACCCACCATTTCACCAGCAACTGTCTCCATTTCCATCAGTGGGGGAATGACATGCCTCCTGCTAGGTTGAGCTGCAGGTGTTTCAATATCCAGTGATGCTGGCATTTCTGGTGACGACAATAATAGTGGGAACTGTGAACGTCTTGGGGATGCCTGCATTTCTTCAGTGATGTAAGGTTCTTGGGAAGGTGGCTGCCCACTCGGTACACCTGTGTCCTGTGATGCACTGGGACCTGGCTCATGACTTTCATCCCTCTCGGGTGCCGTGCCTCCTGCCTCCTGTGACTGCCTTCTGGATGTGTGACCTGTGGACATATGAGCGTATATCAGCTAGGCGCAAATGTCTCACAGCCACTACAATAAAAACTTTTGAAATGGCACTTTTTACATGTTGCTTGCCCTTCATTATGTCTGCAATCATTTGCCTAACTTGGTGGTTACTATGCTGTATGACATGGTCTTTCATTAACTGACTACATGTACCATGATGCATTGCTACTGTTTGGCGCAGACACACTGGGACTGGGGTAACTTAGCTTCAAGGGGTGAAGGAAGGATGAGGGTGTGAGGGGGATTGCTGTGCATGCATCTTACCTTTTCTACTTGCAGCTTTGGCCGAGCTGTCCACTTCTCCCAGTCCGCAGACGCTTTCAGGCTCCAAGGTTGTGGCCACCATCTCCTCCAGGTCAGTGAGGGGGGGGGGGGTGCTGTGTTCTTTCCTCCACCTGTTTGCAAGGCCTGTTTGTGGTGGTCTGCTAATTTTTTTTGTGAGGCTCCTCAGGTCATAAAACCTCTTTTTTAAATCTTCTGTGACTCTGGTGGTCACTCCCACAGCATTGACTTTGTCGAGGATATCAAGCCAAATCTTCCTTTTTGCAGATTCAGCCACAGAGAGGGACTGCCTTCCAAAATGTTTGTGGTGCACCTTTACCACCTCCTCCACAAGGACCTGGAGCTCCACGCTGCTAAATTTCAGCTTTCTTTTTCTTTCTGTCTGCTCTGTGTCTTTGCTGGTTGCCAAGTTTAAGGTTTTAAACTGCACAAACTCTGTCTGCTGCTGCTCCCAGTCTCTCTGCTCCAACTGCCTCTCCAGAACCTTCTAATTAGTTGCAGCTGCCTGTGTAGCCACTTCCTGGTAGGGAGGGGGAGGGTGGTTGCACCTGATTGGCTGTTGTCTTAAGTTTCACTTTTGCTTCCTTTCCGATTCGGAATTTACCGAATCGGTATTTACCGAATCGGTATTTCCCATTCATTCCTATAGGGATGAATGGGAAATACCGTTTCGGTAAATACTGATTCAGTAAATACCGATTCGGTAATTTCCGAAAGTCCGATACCGAATTTTACCGATTCGGAAAAAAATACTGATTTTTTCCCTACATCTCTTTTACCGATTTTTGAATACTGAATCGGTAAAATTCGTTATTTAAGAATCGGTAAATGACATTTACCTACATCGGGCCCTTGGTCTTTTTACTCTTTTTGGCCTTTGCAATTGTCCTTCATTCTCTTTTGATTCTCCTTCTTGACTTGTTATCTCATTCACTTGTTCCTCCTTGCTTTTATTCACATTTATTATTTTGAATTTCAGTCCTTTAGTTTCTTTGGGCCAATTATCTCCTTTCCTTGGACTTTTATTTCCAGCCCCTGTTATTTCACGTTCCACTTTCCAAGTTCTCTTTCTTGGACTTCTCATTTGTCCTATTTCTCCATCACTCTCCTCTGATTCTGTTTCAGACCTTATTTCACTTCCTTTTATGTTGAAATTTATGATCTCAGATTCTCCGTCTGAAATGTTCTCCACTTTTGTTATTTCAGTTCTTTCAGGAGTAGTTTCACCAAAGCTTGTACTCGGCTGTTCATCTCCACTGTGAATTATTTATTTTTCACCAGTTTCAGTATCAATAATCTGTCTCCCAGAATTCTCTGTTGGGTCTGCGGAGTTCTCAATTTGTCTTTCACCAGTCTCAATTTGTTCTGCCTCAGGTGCTGAACTGGTGTTCGATATTTCCAGATATCGACTAACCCTGGGCGTAGTACTTTGCTACGCCCACGGAGTGGGCGTAGTGTTGCCTACTTCGCCATTTGCGAAGTAGGCAACACTACGCCCACTCCGTGGGCGTAACGAAGTTGCCTGCCACCTGCCTCCCTCCCGCCCTCCCTAAATACTTAAATAACACTTTTAAAAAGAATTAAAACACTTACCTTGTCTGCTGCGTCTCCGGGGCTCCCTCTCGTAAGCGCGCCGCCATCTTGGACACTAATTCGCATGCGCGGCCGCCCGCGCATTTCTCACGAGAAATGTGCATGCGCGGGCGGCCACGCATGCGCATTAGTATCCATGATGGCGGCGCGCTTACGAGAGGGAGCCCCGGAGACGCAGCAGACAAGGTAAGTGGTTTTAATTATTTTTAAAAGTGTTATTTAAGTATTTAGGGAGGGCGGGAGGGAGGCGGGTAGTATTTAGGGAGGGCGGGAGGGAGGCGGGTGGCGCGTAGTGGGGCTACGCGAAGTGCGTAGGTGGATGTAGTTTCTTGCCCACTTCGCGTAGCTTCGCGTAGCCCCACTACGCCTACTACGCCCAGGTTTAATATCGACTTACAGGTCGATCTTCAAGATCTGGAAAACTTATTATTTCAGTCTCTGCTTCAGATGCTGAACTGGTATCTGATATCTCCAGATGTCGACTTACAGGTCGAGCTTCTGAATCTGGAATTCTGCTTGCCTCATTCTCTGTATCAGAATCTGAATTAGTGTCTGTTACTTCCAGATGTCGACTCACATGTCGATCTTCAGGTTCTAGAACTTTGATGGTATGGCTGGTATGGATCCACTTTTTCACACCTGCACACTTTACTGCTGGGGTGGTGACCAGGATCCCTTGTCGTGGCTTATCCCAGCGTGGAACCAGGCAATTTCTTCTTCTGTGTACCTTGATGCGTACCCAATCTGCAGGACTCAGATAGTGAGCTGGGTGTTTTTCAAGAGTACTCGCATCTGTTCCCACCTGATGAAACACAGAATGTACCACATCAGCCAATCCTTTTCAATAGTCCAGAATAAGATCATCAGTTATAGTCAGCAGTTTGTTGACAGGTACGAATGCTTGTCTCATTGCTCGTCCCATTATTATTTCATGTGGACTCTAACCTGTTCTTCTGTCAGACACACTCCTTAGGGTCATTAAAACAAGTGGCAAAGCATCAGGTCATTTCAATCCTGTGGCCAAACACATTTTTTCCAGTCTGTTTTTGATTGTCCCATTCAGTTGTTCAACCACCCCAGAAACCTCTGGTCTGTAGGCTCAATGAAACTTCTGTTGAATGTCCAGTGCCTCACGTATCAATTGTATGATCTCGTTCTGGAAATTACTTCCTCTGTCTGTTTCTATGGTTACTGGGAAACCATACCAAGGAATTAACTCTCTCAGCAGAAATTTTGCTACAGTAACTCCATCATTCCTTCTTGTTTGATATGCTTCCATCCAACAATAGAACAAGCAAACAATTACCAAAACATACCTCAATCTGTTACATTGTGGCATTTCTATGAAACCAAGTTGCATTCTGGTAAAAGGACCTCCCTCCCGTACTATTGTTCCCAAACTCACAACTGTTTGTCTCCCTGGATTTAACTGTTGAAATACAAGACATCTTTGACAAAGGCTTTCCGCTATAATCCTAAACTTGGGGTTATACCAAGTCTGTTTGAAAAGTCTGATCATTGCATCTCTCCCAATGTGTGCCTGTCCATGGTACAGCCGTGCCATGCTAGAGATCATGCTATCAGGCATAACTGATCTTTCATCCCTGTAAACCCAAACCTCATCATCCTCTCTTTGCCTGCAACCTGCTTTTATCCATGTATCTTCTTCCTTATCACTTGCTTCTTCCTGCAACTTTCACTTCTTCCCAAGTTTCAACTACGTTAGTAAGCATTAAAGGACACAAAACATATTCTTTTTCCCTTCTCCGATTCATTGAACTCATATGTCTTGCGCAAAATTGAGCTATTGCATCTGCAAATTTGTTTCCTTCAGTAATGTAGTAATCTCCATTCTTGTGAGCTGCACACTTCACAACCGCAATCATTTTAGGCAGCTGTATCGCCTCAAGCAACATTTTCACAAACTCACCATTCCTGATTTGAGATCCCGAAGAGGTCATATATACCCCCTGGGACTAAATCTGTCCAAAAGCATGCACAACTCCAAACCCATACTGGCTATCCGTAATTACAGTAATTCGGAAATTCTTTCCCAGTTTACAAACTCGAATCAGAGCAATCAGCTCAGCAACTTGGGCTTAACGTATTCCTCTCAAACAAGATGCTTCCATTATGGCTGCCACTGTACATACTGCATACGCTGCACTCAAAATTCCTTTGTCTGTTCTCAAACATCATCCATCCACGAACATCACATAATCTGATTCTTCTAGCGGTTCATCTTTAATGTCTGGTCGGGCTTTGTACAGAATTCAAGTACATCGAAACAATTATGATCAACATCATCCTTGACTTCTGCATTCAACGCATCAGGCAGTAAGGTGGAAGGATTCACATTTATACATCTTAAAATCGTTACATTATGTGCACCCAGAAGTACTTTCTCATATCTGGTCAATCGACTGTGGGTCATAAACTGCGTTTTCGTTTGGGTCAAAAGGATCGCAACTGAATGTGGAACATACACTGGATATCCCATCACAATGCCTTCACTCTGTTCCAGACTCACACAAGTAACAGCTATAGCTTTCAGACAACCAGGCAAGGCTTTTACCACTGGGTCGAATACAGCTGAAAAATAGGCTACCAGCCTTCTCATTCTCCCATGTCTTTGCACTAGAACTGAAAGCACACACCCATCTCTTTCACTGCAGTACAGTTCAAATTCTTTCTTATAGTCTGGTATGCCCAGGCTGGAGCTTCAGACAAACTGTTTCTCAATTGCTCAAAAGCTTCCATCTCCTTCTCATCCAACACAATTGGATCTTTCACATCACCTTTTGTCAATCGCTGTAAAGGTTTGGCAATCAGAGAAAATCCACATATCCACTGTCGGTAATAACCAACCATTCCAAGGAACATTCGCACCTCTTTCTGTGTTGTTGGGGGTCTCATTCTTCTGATAATCCTTATTCTTTCCGTTGTCACCTTTCTCATGACCTTTTCAATTTATGACCTAGATACTGTACTTCTTGTTGGCAAAACTGTAATTTTGATGGAGACACCTTAAGTCCTCCTTCTGCCAAATGATTCAACAGTGCAATTGTGTCAGAAATGCAAGCTTCCTTGGTACTTGATGTCACCAATAGGTCATCAATATATTGAACCAATACAGATTTCTCAGGCGTTCTCAAACTTCCTAGAGATTTCTTCAGGATCTGATTAAATATAGAAGGACTTTCAGTATACCCCCTAGGAATACGACCCCATCCCAAAATACGCTCTCCAAACCTGAATGCAAACATTTGCTCGCTATCAGGGTGTAATGGAATTGAGAAGAATGCTGTAATCCTTTGATTCCTCGGGATTGGGTAACCCGAACACCCCCTTGAATGCACTGGTCTGTACCGCACAATAGAGAACAGACCGGCCGTGTTATGTTAACCAGCTCTTTATTATCGCACTGTACCGCCAGATGTAAACAGGATACAAAACGTTACGGTGGATAGACACCCTGTGTAGGAGGAATGATGGTAGGTCCAACCGTCCTCTGCACGAATGCCGGTCCCGGCATTCACCAATAGAGGACACCGTGCTAAGCAGTGGCCGACAATGCCACTCGAGGTAAGAGCAAGGAGGTTGGTGCTCCTCAAGTCGTCCTCCGCAGTTGTGTCGGTCCCGACACTCTCCAAAGGAGGGCAACCCACGGGATGAACTGGCCGACCTGTTATGGCCTTTACAAGAAGGTTCATGGTCCCTCTCACTCGATAACCCTCGAGCCGGGACTGGCAAGGTTCAAAAAGGGGGACGGAGTCCCTAGCGCTCGATAACCCCTCGAGCGGGGACTGGCAAGGTTCAAAAGGGGGGCGGAGTCCCAAGCGCTCGATAACCCTCGAGCGGGGACTGGCAAGGTTCAATGGGTGGACGGAGTCCCAAGCGCTCGATAACCCTCGAGCGGGGACTGGCAAGGTTCAATGGGGGGACGGAGTCCCAAGCGCTCAATAACCCTCGAGCGGGGACTGGCAAGGTTCAAAGGGGGGACGGAGTCCAAGTGCTCGATAACCCTCGAGCGGAGACTGGCAAGGTTCAAAAGGGGGGACGGAGTCCCAAGCGCTCGATAACCCTCGAGCGGGGACTGGCAAGGTTCAAAGGGGGGACGGAGTCACAAACACTCATAACAACAGGGACGGTCTTGTGACAGTGACGCTTTTCGACAACAGCGCCCTCGGCTTCCACAACCCTTAACCGGAATCCAAAGCTCACCTTCCTTGAAGCCTCGGCAATGCGGTCTCTCAACTTGAACTCAGAATATCCGACGCCGTCTGCTGACTTCCTGGTCTGTTTTATGGTGGCGCGATCCGCGCGCATGCTCCTTGCTATGCCCTCTGGGAAATGTAGTTCTGGGAGGGGGTTGTTCTGGGTCTTGTCGTTTCTTGGTCGGGACTATACCGTAATCTGCTGCGGGGCTCCGATTTGTGTCCTAACAAATGCATTGCACAAATCAATGACTGTGTACCATTCCGCATCATGTGGAATTTGATATAAAATCACAGCAGGATTTGGCACGATTTGACAACAGGAGACAACAATTTTATTCACCTTTCTTAGGTCTTGTACTATTCTGAAGGTTCCATTAGGCTTTTTCAGTCCCATTATAGGTGAATTACATGGACTGCTCATTATCTCTTTTAAAATTCCTTGCTCAATCATTTTGTCAATTACTGGTGTTATTCCTGCAATAATTTCTGGTGTCAATTTGTATGATGGAGTATTCGGATAAACTGTGTCTTCTTTTTTAGTAATTTTTACTGGACTTACTCCTTTCATTTAACCTATATCTTCACCTATAAAATCCCACACCTCATTCTTCATTGTCTTTTTCAGTTCAATGGGAATGTTGTCTTTATCAAACACAGGAAATGTCTCACCTCTTCCAGAGTCAATGACTGCCATTGTCATTTTATATAAAACATTGTCATCCGATGTCTGGAAAGCAACGCCATCTGGGGTACAATATATGGCAAAATTCATCTTACATAGTATATCGCGTCCCAGTAAATTTACAGGACTGCTATCGCATACCACAAAGTGATGCATTTCTTAAAAGGGACCAATTTCCACCTATACTGGTTGTGTGAGAGGTGCTTTAATTTGTCTGTTTGCCACACCTACAACTTGGAGGTTTTCTCCGGAGAGAGGAAGGTTTGGGATTTCCACTGATCTGGCAGTAGAACTGGTAGCGCCAGAGTCAACAAGGAAAATAACATTTACACAATTCCCCTTTCCATCCACAAAGGGACTTGACTGATCTACCTCTAGAGTTGCGCCAAGCACGCACTCCTCTTCCTCTCCTAGGCACTGTCATAAGCTTTCATCCGATTCATTTCCATCCGGTCGTAGCCAATACTGCGAAACAGCAGCTGCGCGCCGCAATTTCTGTTTGTTTGTATAAGCTTTATTCGAGACAATTCTCATAAAAGCACATGAAATCAGAATATATACAAAATACATAATACAGAATAAGAAATCCATTAAACACAGTACGCTCATACAAGATCACAGATAAAACAATAAAATGCCTAATACATAAAAACTAAAAAAGGAATACCTCATTACATACGACCCCCCAAGGACCGTCGTCTTATCGCCCACGCCCAACCCATGTATTTGGCGACACCCATAACTATTGAATCCTGCTGTGTTGTGCATAGGATTCTTAGAGCCACTGAACTTTCGCGTGTCCCCAAATTTTTACAAACCGGCGAGAGCCATTTCCTCCTTGGATTCGCGTAGGCTTCGCATGAAAAGAGAAAATGGCCAAGGCTCTCCTCAGCATTTTCGCAGGCAGGACATAGACTATTGGTGGGTCTGTGCCAGCCAGATGTCAATTTCTTGAGTGGGATAGATCCTGATCTCAGCTGGAAGACAAGTTTCCTGTCCATTGGTACCGTAACATTGTCCCAATAGTTTTCCAAGACAGGTAAAATTTTGGTCTCCAGGAAACGGCCAGACATAGAATCTGCCCTATTGTCATTCAGCATCTTGCCACCCACCCAATCCCAATATTGATTTTTAAGAGCTTCTTTACTTGGGAAGGTTTCTCCCTCGGGGTTGTTCCAAAGATTTGAGAACCCTAGATTTTCCAACATGGTCTTCAGGTGTTTTAACCATTTTATTTTGTGGAAGATGTCTTCCCTGATTATCCACAAAAAGCTCTCAGCGTACTGCCTTATTTCCGGAGTCGTCCAGAGGCGCCTCCAGTAAAGGACTGGACGCAGTCGAGCTCTGTCGATAATCGTGCGTCTGCCAAGCTCCAGGAACAATGGGGTTAGGGGGGTGCTCTGGGGGAGTCCTGTAATACCACGCATGAACTTGTTCTCGGAAGTCTGAAGAGCCGTCAGACCATTCCAAGCCCATAGTTCTGCGCCGTATAGGGTGGCACCCAAAACCTTCGCATCATACACCGCCAAAGCGGGTTTTATAGGTTTTGTTTTTGATTTACGGTGTTCCCCCCTTAGGGCCCCCGATAACTGCTGGTGCTTTAGGACTGCTTTGTTGACGTGATGCGTCCAGCCTGTCCCCCCTGCAATCTGCACTCCCAAATATGTAAATTCCTTGACTATATCGAGCCTGCTGTTATTTAGGGTAATTTTAGGATCGCTTCTGCGTCCAGCAGAGAAGGCCATTAGTTTGGTTTTTCCTACATTTACCTCTAGCCCATGCTCCAAGCAAAAAGCATCAAAGATGCCTAATGCACGTTGTAGCCCCATAGGAGTCTTTGACAAAATAAGAGTGTCGTCAGCGAACATCAGGATCGGGACCCTGGTGTTCGCTAACGATGGGGCATCAACACTAGCCCTCAACATTCTCTCGACTATCCCGTTAATGAATAACGAGAAAAGTAAAGGGGCCATGGAACATCCCTGCCTAACACCCCTTTCAACAGGAAAGTCCACCGTTGTCTCGCTACTTCCTCCCCATTGGACTCTGGCATAGTTGGATTCGTGCAGTTGCATGATTAAGGTTAGCAGTTCTGCAGGAATCCCCAGCTTTTGGAGCACCGACCATAGTTTGTGCCTGGGGACTAGATCGAACGCAGCCCGTAGATCAACGAACGCGACATACAGGCTGCCCCTCCCCAGCTCTACGGTCTTCCACCGCAATATTATGAAGCGAAAGACCTGGTCGATGGTACTGGTAGCACGCCTAAATCCCGCCTGATATGGCGAGAGGGCACTGTTATCTTCTACCCAGTCCATCAGCTGGTTGGTTACCATTCTCCCGACTATCTTCTGCACGGTGGCTATTAAGCTTATAGGCCTGTAATTAGCAGGCGATGAGCGGTCGCCCTTCTTGTGGACGGGGATAATGGTTGCACATTTCCAGATATCTGGAACCACTGCCCCCTTTGCTAATGCGTTTGCTACAAGGAGGATGTATCTCGCCCATCTGGCCACATCGTGTTTAAAAATATCAGGGGGGATACCGTCCGGGCCTGGCGCCCTCCCGCTTTTCGCGGAACTAATGGCAGTTACCACTTCGCTAAGGGAAAACAGATTTTCGGTTGCGTAGACCGGAGTTATTTCATCAGCTGTCACAGACTTATTACTTTCCGCGTACTGGGGCCCAAAATAGTCAACCCAGGCTTCCACTGGTACATTATTGTCGGGTTTTGCAGGGCCCGCGCCACTACCCCACTTAATAATTTTCCAAAATAACATTGGGTCTTTATTATCAGAGGCTTCTTTTAATTGGGCCCAGTGGTCTTCGTCCCATTTCTTTTTTGCACAATATATGGCTGCTTTATACAATTTCCTGTTCTTTCTTACTGCTGCAAGATCCCTATTCCTTATCGCATGCCCCAAGTCTAGACGTGCTGCTCTACAATGGTTATCGAACCACCTACCCACTTCTTTAGTTTTCTTCCCTTTTCTTTGCTTTATAAAAAAACATGGTCTTAAGGCGGAGAATAACTTATTGTGGATATCTGTGATAACATTGTCCCCAGGAGCTACTAGGGCCACTGCTTCAATCGCAGAAATAGCATAATCTACCATATTAATTATGTATGTCATAGTGACTTCGTTTGCTGTCACCTTGGGCCATTTTAACCTTCGCTCATCGTTACTTAACAGAGGAGTTTCGTTATGTGTCTCGTTACGATTTCTTGAACCTACATTCCACCACTTATGTGACACACATAGGGGGTTGTGATCACTTTCAACCCGGGGCCTGATTACCATGTCAACAACCCCACTCCACAGCTGGAGACTACACAGTATATAGTCAATTCGGCTCCTATTAATACCATTATCAAAGGTAAAACTGCCCTCCTTATCCCCGGGTGTCCTACCATTGAGGGCTCTTAGACCGTATTCCAAACATATTCCATTTAATAGGAGAATCTCTTTAGTCCATCGCTTCACAGGTTGTAAATTTAAGGAAGGTACTCCCCATAAATTGTCCTCTTCGCACTCGATAAGGGCATTTGTACAGGTCAAGGGTTCAAAGGTTCTGTTTAGGTCCCCGGCAACTATCTTTAAGTTACCCTGGGAATTAACCTCCATAACATCGGACAACAACTCAATTGTAGATGGATTGACATCTTTACCACCTCTCACATAGACATTGTATAAATCTATTGGAGCACCATATACAGCTGAGATTCTAAGGGCTTGTAAATCACAATTTCCCTTATCTAGGATTTTTATGTCAATAAACAAACCCTGTCTAACCCACACAGTTAGGCCACCCTTTGGCCTCCCTCTTCCCCCTTTTGTGGCAGGTATATAGTAATTCAAGTAACCTAAGCAAAATAATGGATCACAAGCCCAGGTCTCTTGAAAACAACAAATATTAAAACCACTTATAAAATCCACCCAAAGTTGGGAGTCCAGCTTGCTAGCCAATCCGGCGATATTCCAAGACAAAAAGGTACCAATATCTACATTTGTCCCATCCATAGATTTAGCAATTGAAGATTCATGGGGTGACATCGATATCCCCGTTAGGTTTGCCAGCCTTTCTGGGTTATCTACTGTGACCACAGCTAAATCATCTGTTACAGGGTTTAAGACATTTGGTTTTGTTGTTACTAGTCTAGAACCACATTCATCGACTACACACCCGGCCTCATTGCTATTCTCCTTAATGTCTGTAGCAATGATGTTACCACAGACATCTCCTAGCTCCTCTACTTCTTTCAATTTCTTTACCTGCGCTCCACCGTAGAATCCTATCTCTGCACTGTACCTTTGAGGATTTACACTCTGTGGGAGAGGTGGTTGTGGCACCTGACTCTGCTGAGTAACTACCTGTTGCTGTGGCAGTGATTGGTAACTCACTTCATTCTGCACCTGTGGATTCAATTATTTATTTTCGGTATTAATTTTTGGAGGTAACTTACACTCGTTCTTCCAATGCCCTATCTTTTCGCAATTAAAACATGGCCATTTCTTTTTAGCTTCTTCTATATTCATTTGACCTTTTATTTTGCCAATGTTAGGTTTAATTTTTGTATGTCCTGCTTCATTAGCCTGATTAATTATCTGAGCTTCTTGTTGTTCTGCAACTTTCAGCTGTGCCCACATTGCTTTTTCTTTGAGTTTACGTTGCCTAGCTGCAATGTCATCATTACAATATTTTGCATATCTTAATACCTCATCTACCGTACTAGACTGTCAACATAACATATGCTGTTTAATCATTTCACTTATCTCAGGTCTCAGCCCAAACACAAATCTATATACAAAATGACTCATATCTTTTTCACTCAAAGTCTCAAACCCACTATACTGTTTGAAAACTAAAAGTAACCTTTCATAATAAGCCTGTACTGATTATTTAGCTTTTTGAATTGTTCTATCTATTTTTACCCAATCTGCTTCTTTTGGAGGAATTTTATTTTTCAAAAATGTTAAGACCTGTTCATATTTTCTCATTACTTCCGGACCTGGAGCTCCTGTTTTTGCATCTCTAGGGTATTCTTCCTTTGGCCAATCAACTGTAATTTTACATTCCGTCCATAAATCAGCATGTACAACAATGTCAAACAATCCATCTAAATCTTCCCACAAAACCTTTGAAACCTTTACAAACCTTTCTACTTGTCTGTACCACTCTATAGGCTTTTCTCTTAACCTAGGGAAATCATTCGTAAATGACAATACATCTTTTCTGGTCCATGGAACATGTACATAACCTCGTCCCGGAATTTCTCTCATCGGACATTCTACTGCCACTGGTTCTTTTTCTTTCACAGGGAAAGCGAACGATTCTTTGTCAGTCGTTCCCTCCTTTTTCTTCATCCACTTACTTCTCCATCGATCTATGTCTCCCCATTTTCTCAGTAATACAATCAATTCTTTTATCTGGGTTAATCGTCCTGATGTGTTCAACTGTTCTATATCTTTCTCATTGAAATCTACTCTGTAGGGTTTTTGCAATCCTTTAACTTTTCCAAAATCCATCCCTAACTCAATTGCTGTTTCTTCCAATTCATCATGCAAATTCTTAGCCCTCCAAGTAATACTTTTGCACATGAACATTAACTCATCATCCTGATATGTTTTCAGTCTATCTGTGCCAGTTGTTCCAATAATCAGCTCTTCCATGTCTATTTTTAATCTAACTACATTCAAAAGCTGCGGTTCTGTATCTTTCTTTTGCAAAGTTTTAACCCACTCATTTAACTCTTCTGCTGTTAGACCTACGGTGTCTTAGTTAAATCTATCCTATCCACACTCCTCTCTGGAGTTTCCGTTGCTGATTCTGTTCCTACTGGAATTTGATTTATTGTCAAATTTGTAGGTCGTGTCGATCTAACCGAATCTTTTGCTTCATTAAGGTCAGGATACATTTTTTCTCGAACTTTCTGCATACTGGAGTTTAAAGGAATTGTTAATGAATGTTCCTCTATTTTCTGATTTTAAAACGCTGGTATTACAGGACCTATGGTTACTGGCACAGTTACGGCTTCCACATTTCTTGTCAATTATTTTATCTTTTCAGCTAATTCTTTAGTAGAATCGATTTGGGGTCTCTATCATGCCAGTCTCCATTGGTGGTGCATTCGGTGTTACCACTGCAGAAGCCTGTTGATACGGAGGGGGTCTTTTATTTAATATGTCTTCCAGCACTTCATCCTCTGTATCACTCATTCCATATCCACTTTTTTCTGGCACAACATGTTTCTTTTTCTCAATACATTTCCTTCCTACCATTTCGTCAACCGTTCTAACAGGATACATGCCATTCCACATATCAGCACACCTCCATCGACTCATTCTGCTTTCATGATTTGACTCCCATACTCTCCCTGGAATATATCTATCCTCTTTTACAATTCTGAATCTCTCTCTTTCTCTCTTGCACATCTCATCTTCCCATTCATTCAAAGCTTCAAATTGTGTCGGTCTAGGTCTTGGTACAAGCTTCTTCATCTGTTCTCTTAAATTCCGTAATACTGCTGTACTAAATGAACCTGTTTCTGGAAATGCTAATACGCCATCATTTTTAGTGTATTTCACCCAATTCTCTAGCCAAATACGGGTATGATAACCATATTTCATCATCATATATGATGCTGGTGTTTTCGGCGGAGGAAGCACTTTTCCTTCTCTTGTGACAATATCTTTGTTTTTTTAAAGAGGTTCTTGACTTTTGTAAACCATGAAGGTTTCTCTTTCTCTGGTTCATAATAATAAGCCATATTTCACAAATATTCTCCAAAACAAACTAGTATACTTCCCTTCAAACTGCTCAGATATTCTGTCCTATCCCAGTACGAATCACACTAACGCACCAATCAAAATGGTCCACGTCGCACTCACACTGACCTATCCCAGCACAGATCACACTAACGCACCTATCAGAACATATTACGTTCTTCCGCAACTGACCAATCCCTGTGCGGTTCTTGCTGATGTCAGCTCTGCTCCTGTTTCAGCTGACCACTCCTTTACAAAAAAATGTCGGCTCTTATTTTATACAACTATCTTTAACATAAATCAGTTATTTACAACATAAAACACATTTCCATTGCCTGCTTCGCTAAACCAAAAAGAGATCGTTCATTCAAACTTACAAGAATTCCGTTTTACCAGTAGGCAGCACTTCCCTCTACCTTACTACAGAATTTTTCATTTCGCTGATAAAGTAGCCCTTCCTTCTACCTTATCCTTCTAACAAGCAAGAGGCAAACCCGTTTTTTTGGCGATAAAGCACACGTGGAGACTATATTGCTCCTGAGAATTAAGGCTAAAGTTTCACAAGAATACCTGTCGCTATCTCATTCAACTCAATGCATACATGAATTCCCTATCATAACACAATCCTGTGTATTGCCATTATTGAAATCAGACAATGTACAATTCCATGTGACTACTCTTGTCACATATATCCACGTCCTACTTTCCGGAAGCTTCATAAATTCCGACTACATATAACATAATACCAACTCAACATTTAGGGCTAGATGTAGGTAAATCTTTTTTACCGATACTAAAATACCGAATTTTACCGATTCGGTATTTTAGAATCGGAAAATCAGATGTAGGTAATAATTCGGTAGTTTTTTACCGAATCGGTAAGATTTGGTAATTACCGAATCGGTATTTACCGATTCGGTATTTGCCATTGATTCCTATGGGCCTGGAGGCCCATAGGAATGAATGTCAATTACCGAATTGGTAATTACCGATTCGGTAAATACCGAATAATTCAAGGGTGGCAGGGTGTCACTTTGACACCCTATTGCACCCCTGATTAGTGCTTGTGTGCCATGTGTGCCATGTGGCACACATACATGCCCTTAGGGCACAGGTGTACATGCACAGATTTGCATATACACAGGTATTCGTTATTTACCGCCAACTAATAGTTGGTGGTAAATAACGAATCCTTAAAGCCCTGTGGCACTGTTTACAGTGCCACCTACATCTCAAACTACAGATTCGTTAATTTTACCGATTCGGTAATTTTACTGAATCGGTAAAATTACCGATTTGGTAAAATTACCGAATCTGTATTTTGAGATGCCCTACATCTCAGTATCCAAATACCGGTTGGTAACGGCCGAAAATCGGTATTCTCGGCTATTACCGACCGGTATTTGGATACCTACATCTGACCCTATGTGTTAAACATAAAACAGTAATAATCAATAATCTCCAAACTGACCTATAGAAACCATAACTCTGCTACCAAGTAATCTGATGCAGCGGGTCTAACATAAAACCTTCTCTGTGTCAATAACCCAGGAAAAACTCTCTCAATTTTTTCATCGGTGGGGCCCATAACACCGCAAACACACATTCACACAATTCCTGCTTCAGTGATAAGTAGACGAGCTGCAAGACATGCGGGGTACTTAGTTATCCTATACATGAATCAGGTACATTATATACATTTTGCTTTAATAGTTATCAGTTCCAAATCATCAAGGTACTCTGCTATTTGGTCGATGGACCAACTAGTAGGAATCAGCTGATGGTGATTAAGTCCAGCTCAATCACGATTTAAAACCTTTAACATTTGTTTGACATGACTTTACTTTAATAACCACAAACTCGAGTCTATAATTCCCAAAAACGTTATCTTAATTCATTTTAAAGAGAAAAATTAAATTGCATAAGTTTATTAATTCAATAAAGTTCTAAGCAATATTTAATTAATATTGAACTAGAAAAGTAAAGAAAATGGAAAATACTCATTACCCCTTGGCCATAGGGTGAAGATGGAAATGGTTCCTCAGAACATGAACCACAGATCACAGGATAGGTTCCTAAGCTGTCTGTCTGTCCCTCTAACCTCCTCGGACGTATCCCTCCCGAAATAGAATTCCAGCGACGGTCTCGTTCCTTATCCCCATCAGAATTTTAAAGTTCAAAATTTTTTCAGAGTCTCTTGCATCAATGGAAAATCATCTCAACAGACAGCATGTCGTTCTGAGCAAAGGTGTGAAAAAAGCACCTGTACACATCATAAGCACGGGCTCTCTTGTACCCTTTCACTAACTTTCTACACCCACATTTGAAACATTTTAGGGTCTACATTCACTCCTGATTGGTCCATTGGAGGGGTGGGGATGATCACCTCATTGTCCTTCTAGCTCAAACCAGTTTGTAAAGTCCTGACTTATCCCAGAGATTCTCATGACTTCATAAAATGTTCACATTGGTTCTTGTTTAACATTTGCAACATTTTCTCCACATCCATGTTTCCTTGCTCATCCGTTCCCAGGCTTTTTAACTTAGTCTCTTTGGCACAACTCCTGTAACAGGCCAGGCTGGCCTTGACATCTCTCTCTCCGGACATAGGCCATACACTTGTGACCACTGTTCCCAGTAAGCCGCGCGGCCGCCCACTTCACTACCCCAGAGCGCGCAGTGACATGTGTGGCGCGCACAGAGGGCACATCCCGTGAAAGTATTCGCACCGCCGCCGCCGCTTTTAAAAGGCGCGCGGCGCGAAAAACGGTAATTTCCAAGTTGCAGAGGTTAAGTATTTTGATGTGGCCACTTGCGTGTACTTTATCTATTGCCCTGAAACGCACTCAATATTTGCTGCAATGTTTGCTTAGTAGCGCAAGGCTGCGGGGGAGACTGTCTGCCTTTATTTAGGTATCCATGCTAATTGCAGCCCCTTCACGAGCTGCGATTAACATGGCTATTTAAACAAAAGCACTCAATCTCCCCCTGCAGCCTCGCTTTACTATCAGAACAATGCAGCAAGTTTCAAAACACAGCGTGTGTTTTTTAGGCTAATCTGCCTTGTTCGCAGACTTGCTGTATTGGTTTGGATGTAAAGTGAGGCTGCGCACAGATTGAGTGCTTTTATTTAAGAATCCATGTTAAGCGCAGCTCGTGAAGGGGTTGCGATTAACATGGATATTTAAAAACAAGCACATAATCTCCCCGCAGCCTCACTTTACTACCAAACCAATACAGCAAGTCTGTGAGTGGTTGGTGAAATAAATCCGTGCCCTTCTTCAAAGATAAAGGGGACAGCAACAGCTCTACAGACTGGAAGGTACCCTTTCCCGTCTTTCCTCTTTTAAACATATGTGGTTGCTGCAGTTCTAGTTCACTGCTTGCCATGTAGGTGCCCGTGCATATGTTCGTGTTTATGTCAGGTTTTAATTCGCAGCACATGTGACGGTCTGCTCTGGCGATGGATTCCCTAACGTGTACGAGTTTACTTTCATTTTAGCACGCCCTCAAAAGTCTCCCACTGTACCCAGAGTGCAAAATGTGACCAGTATTCTGCTCTTTCAAAACGCCTAAAATGAGTATTTCGGAAGCATGCACGAGAGTCAGATGTGAGAGACTTCAGTGGGGCTAAAGGGACAGCAGGGCATAAGAGGCTGCATTAAGGAGCAAATGTTTAAAGGCAGCAGTGAGGGGCTGGGGTTACAGTGAGTGGCATTGATGAGGGAGGGACTGCAGTCAGAGACAAGTAGCTGGTGCCATAAAAGAGGCTTGCTCTGCACTGCAGGGTATTATTGAAAACACCTGGCACACTGTCACACATGCACAGAAACAGATGGGATACTTGCATACCCCGCCACAAGGTTGGGTAATAACAAGTTGCCATCAATTGAACAGATGACACTAACATGCACACCGCAGTTCATACATCTGTTGACTCATTTTACTCCCTCAAGTTTTGACCTCCATTCAAATTATTAAACCTCCTCCACGAAATTTGGGACAATGCCATTAGCCATAGTGCTAGGAGATTTGACGTTTAATTCTGGCTTTACCACTTTTCCAAAATATGCTGAGTGTGAACTCTATTAAAAGTCTGGGAAGGTTCCACAGCACAGTGGCATTTGCTTAGTGAGAGTAGTCCCGGATCTCACCATGGAACCACTCACACCCCCGTTGTCTAATGAGCAAAATGGGAACTATGAAAACAAATGGCATGTTATTGTTAATTAATTGCAGCCTACCCTTGTGTCAAATTTTGCGCTCTTAGGTAATCACTTTCTCAACATATTTTTCTACCCATTTCTTTTACAGAGATATGAAAACTAAATTACACTAAACATTGGTAGTAATTATTTGATAAGAAAACAAGACCATAACCCAACAATAATTTGATTTTACCCGTGGGTAGAGAACACTGAGTCACATAGACCACTCACTAAAACGTGGGGTTGTGAAAACATTATGAATCAAGAAACAAGAAGTCATGCACTCTGGTGGTATTACGCCTGGTTCACCGAATTGTTTAATGCTAGTCAAACCATATCCTTCCTGTTACATCTGGCACCCTTGGTGTGGTTTTCCCCAAATGTTTTACCTTCATTCTTCCTGTTTCGCTGAATTAGTTTTTGTTGGCTCTAGAACTCTGTAAACTTTTCACTGCTAAAGTGCTTGTAAGGATGGTAAAACTGTCTTACACAAATAATGGCATTTTTAAATTAATTGTAAATCACTAGTAAAGTTACCATATACCCATGGCTGGTCAGTTATATGCAAAGAGTGGGCCTGCAGCACTTATTGAGCCACCCAGTCATGTTGCCCTTTAAAATATGGCTCAGCTCCGCCATAGATGCCTGTATGTGCAGTTTCAAACTGCCAATATAAACATTGTGCCAGGCCAAAACCACCCTACTTATATGTCACTCTAAGGTAGACCCTAAACATTCCAGAAGGCAGGAAGTGTTGTATTTAAAAAGGTTGATATATACTTTTATGTTTTACATGCCCAGGTAGTGAAAAACGTCCAAATCCAATGTTCACTATTTCAAGGCCAACCTCTCCTAGGATAACATTGGATTATCTAATTATATTTAATAAGTGATTTATTTTGTTTTGGAGCAGGTAGGAATGACTTGTTTGGTGTCTGCATAATTGTAATTTGAAATCCTCTTCAATGGTAAATTCATATTTTAGGTCACAACTCTGAAAATGCCAGTTTTAGAAAGTTTTCATATCAAAGGGGGTATGGCCCTAAACGACAACTAGAAAGGGCCTACTATTAGAAAAACAAAGAGCATCCAGCCATCACATTCATGTTATGCAATTATCACATGGCAAACCAAGAAACAATCATATGGTTTGGAGTATTTATCTACTCAATTATTCATTATTTTTTAATTGAGCATAGTTATTCCATATGTTCAGATCAGGGGAGACTTCACAATTCAAACAGTGAATGTACATTAACACAATTGACAAAAAACAGTTGATGAGAAAACATTACAATGCACATGACCAACATAAACCTTAAAACCAGTCATGGTTTCAAAAAAGAAAGAAACAAAGCTTAAGACCCTTAACATGGCGCTGTATGTGTGAAAATGCACCATCGAACTTTTTTAAGTAAACGTTTGGAGTGACATTTGGCACTGCAAACGCGCGTGGTCTGGTTCCTGGCGCACGTAGCCCTGGTTGCAGCGCACAGAGACGCTCAACTGCCGCACACGGAGGAAAAAAATTAGAGGGAACATTGCTTGTGACTGAACATCCGCTCTACCCATGCGCGGGGGCCATCTTTGAATTTTTCTGTGTGCAGTCGCATATAATATCAGCCACTTTCAGACGAGGCCTACCAGGCCCTCATGGGAACTAGCACAAAAGTAAACATAAGAAAAATTTGATATAGAACTTAAGCCCTTCTGTTTACCACCCACCATTCTAATGATTCGTGTTAGGTGTTACCTAGCAAATGCAACAATTTAAAGCGATTTTACTAACCATCCGCATTCTATGCCACAATATAAATCTACTACAAACACAGAAATACATGCAATGTACTCTTAATCACACTCTATGTTGCTTCACATCACATTTTATTAACCAATTAGATTTTTGCAACATAGCAGTTAGTTTTCCATGTATATAGTGTCTAAGTGCATTTTGTTGATTAGTTTGCACGCGTCACACAATTAGTATCATTAAAGTTATGAGGTTGTTAACTTCGAAGGGGTACAAACATTTTTTGTATTTGCCCTGCTCCTTCAGTAACCACACAGGAAACAAGTGTAGTTCTCTTATTTATTCAAGATAGCTAGTTCAATACAAGGAAGCTTGCAGCAGTAACACAGAGCTATCCCTTAGTGAGGTAATACATTTTAAGCCCCAGCATAAATTCCCATTCCACATGACATATACACATTCTACATTCTAATTGCTAGATACAAAGAACCATGTAACTACAACCACCACATGAAACGCATTAGTCTAACGCCTAATGTGCTGTACTTGGCAGGGTTGCAATTGACAATATCCCTCCACATAGACCACTGCAGAGGCGCAACTAGAGCCAAATTTGTGGGGGGGGGGGGGTTGTAAAGTATCACTTCTGGAGCCTCTTCATAAGTATAACTCTTTATTAGGTTGTAAGGACAACACACCATAAGCAGGTGTGCTCAGCAGGGGAAGCGATAAGCTATGACAAACTGTCAGATGCAACTGTCATGTAAACTGTCACAGTAGAACACGAGCTGGTGAACATTCCAGCTGCTGACATCACTCTCGCGCGCAGGGGGGAAGCGCGCGGGGGAAGGGAGCAGATGGAAGGGAAAAGGTGTGTGTGGAAACATAACACATCTCCTTCCCTTAAGGACCCTAAAGAATGACACCATAATGGAAAAATGCTGACATAGAAACAAGAACCCCAACACATCTCCCTCCCTGAAGTCCTTAAGAAGGGATGTAATGTTGGTGGAAGCACAGAACTAAACAGATGAACTAGTCGTAAACAAAGTCCTTGTATTTGCTAGGTTTTATCAAGCTTCAACAACACTACTAGTGCTGGCCTCTTCTAACAAAGCGTCTCTATCTGCCATGTGCTCAAGTTCAGGTGAAGGACTAGCATCCAAACCTGATGAGCCACTTGTCTCACAGGTGATAAGGTCTCTCTTCTCGCATGTGAGTTCCAGAGCATCTTGATTTCCCCCAGACGTGGTAACATTACTAACGCCAGGTGATCTTTTTAGGCACCCATACTGGGATCTCTGTATTCATCCATAGACACAATAAGTTCGTTGTCCTGAACTGCACTAGTGCCATTGTTGCCTATTGACGTAATTATATCCTCGCCTTCTCCTTCCAATACATACGATCCTTTATGCAAACACCTATAAGTGTCCTGTTCGAGCACTTCCTTCTCTTCGTTCCTGGGCCTAGGTTCTTTAATGTTTTTTTGGATAACCTCTGACTTTGGTGCTTTAAACTTGTTCTGTCCCATGACACATTGTCCACCCTTACTTACTTTCACTGTTTCTCTTTCTTTGATTTTGATTTCTTTGCAGTTATGTTTACAGTCAAGCTTCCCTCTGTACAGGGGTTGTGTCTTTAGGATTCTTCTGTAAATGTAAATGTAAATGTATTTTTTCTTATAAAGCGCTAACAATCATCCTGAGTAGGATATCACGGCGCTGCAATAACTATGATGAGCGATGGGTTGACCTGAGTCCTACAAATTTAGTCTGTTTTGGGGAAAAGGAAGGTTTTCAATTGCTGCCTAAATGACAGGTGGCAGTCCGTAAGTCTGAGAGCCACGGGCAACTCATTCCATTTGGTTGCGGCTATGTGGGAGAAGGCTCGCTCTCCCATCCTAGCTCTCTTCACTCGAGTTGTTCTAGCTCTTGCTGTGAATTGAGAGCGGAGATTTCTAGTTGGTGCATAAAACTTAATCCTATTTCTTAGGATAAGTGGGCCTGAGTTATGCAGTGCTCTGTGTGTTATACACAGCATTTTGAAGGTTGCTGTCTGCCTCATTGGCAGCCAATGGAGCTCTCTTAAGCAGCTCTTGGCTGGGTCGAATTTTCTTTTCTTACAGATTGCCTTAGCCGCAGCGTTTTGCACTATTTGTAGTTTGGTGAAGAGGTAGTCTGTCATGCCTACAAACAGTGATTTTCCATAGTCCAGCCGGCTCATCAATAGTGACTGAACCAGGATCCTTCTACACTCAATGGGAATCCAGGGGAAGACTCTTCTGAGCATCTTCAACAAAGCGAAGCCTTTGCCGCAGATTGTTGACACATGGGATTTCATAGACAGAGTGTTATCGATCGTCACTCCCAAGTTCCTTGATGACAGTGTCGGAATTGGGGGGGTGCCCAGGGGCGCTGGCCACCAGCTGTTATTCCACAGCTGAGTGTGTCCACCGAACAGCAATATCTCTGATTTATCTGCGTTCAGTTTTAAACAGTGGCTATACATCCAGTCAGACAGTTCGGTGAGACAGTTTAGTAGCCTATCCTTGGGGTCATCATCCTCATCCAGGATTACAGTTAGTTGGGTGTCGTCTGCGTACGAACAGATTTCGACACCCCACTTTTTTCCTATCGCTGCCAGGGAAGACAGAAACACGTTAAACAACGTTGGGCTCAATGAGGCCCCCTGTGGGACCCCATATTTGATGTTCCGGTGAGGGGATGAGAAGTTACCCATGCGCACTGATTGCGTTCTGTCCGACAGAAATGATTGCAACCACCCCAGTGCTCTGTCCCGGATACCTTTTGCTGCAAGGGTTCTTAGTAGCAGATTGTGTGGTACGGTATCAAACGCCGCCGAGAGATCTAATAATATTAGGGCTTAATATTTTCCTGTCCTTTTCTTTCAACGTTTCATTTTTTACCGCTGTCTTGATCCATCCAATGTTTTCCTTTAAATTTGGTGTTCTTCCTCTTAAGATTTCAAAAGGGCTTGCTAATGTTTTCTCTCCCATTGTTATCCTGTATTCCCAAATCTTTTTGTTAACTTCATTCCTCCAACATTTGCCATAGTTGTTAGCTAATTTAAGGGTTTCTTTTATTACCTTAGTAAACCTTTCCAAGGCCCTATTTCCAGCTATGTGGTTAAAAGAAACGGTTTTGTGGGTAATACCATTCCTGTCTATGAATTGCTTGAAAATGTCCGATGTGAACTGACTACCTTTGCCACTAACTATAATCTTTGGTATACCTTCCCTTCTGAATATGCCATCCATGAATGTGACAAGGTCAGTTGCATCCCCCTTCTTGCAAACCTTTATTTCTGGCTGTGAGAAAGTGGCTCTATATACACTGGACTAGAAGGAAGTACAGTGTGTATAGAGTCCACCAACCCCAGAGGTATAACAGAGGTTAAAGTCAGAACTGACCTTACTCTCCAAAGTGGTAGCTTGGTCGAGCAGTAAGGCAGCACCAGAGGACAGTGTAAAGCACTTGTTGTACACAGTTGTCGAAGTGGGGACAAAAAAGTAGGGGAACTGTGGGCGGAGACTCAGGGGGCGGGAATAAGCAGAGTATTGGATTAGTGGGTGGAGTCGGAGGTGTGGCTAAAAATAGCAAAACATACCAATTTTTAGTGCATTTGGCATCTCACTGACCAGTTACAGCTTATAGCGTTATTTTATTCAAACAATCGATAAACATGTTTATTTGAGGTTTAATATATAAGTTGTTTATATTTAATTCATTTACAATGTGGGACATGTTTCCAATCACAGAATATTCCAAATACGCTTATAAGTGGAATCATAAGCCATTTGTCTCCGAACCATGCAGTTTCTTTCATTGGCACTTCTCCTCCCTTTTTCTAACCATTTCTGAACATAAAATTCAGGTTTAAATTCTATGACAGGAGGCCCCACGATTTTTATGAACATTATAGAAGACAGACGATTGATTGATATTCTGTTCCGCAGTGGTGTGAGCACATCATTCATTACACTAAAGCCCCGTTCACATTCAGCAGTTGAGGTACAAAAGGTGTTTATAATGTGCACTAATGGTTTCAGGCTTTCAGGGATGCAATTTTTATTTTGTTTGTACTCTCTGAAACCAAGGATGTACTGCCTAGAATCAAATACATGCAACCTGCTACAAAGGTTTTGTAATTCTCCCTCACCGTATAAGATGTCTACTGGATCTGGCCAATAAACTGGTTGTAGGAGTTTCATTCTGTGTACTAACTCTTTGTATTCGATTTGGTCATTGTTTGTGGTTGTGCATCTCGAAACATTTGATGCATTACACATTGTCATCCTTTTTCGCAGGTCATTTGCTAAGCTCCGAAAGAACTGTGCCCTATTGATGCTAACACAGCCTTTGTTCTTCTGCAGTCCTACACCATCAAAGTGCATCCGTTCAGCAGCATTTGTAGCAAAGGGCCCAGGTGAATCAACCATTGATTCAAACACTAAAATCTGCATCTGTATTGAACGATCAGCCTCATATATGGTCATATCACGCCGCTGCAGCCTTCTGGATAGGTCACCCAATTCTGTGAGAGCATCATATAATATGCCCATATTTTCAACAAACACCAGGGAGGTTAATAAACGGGTTAAACCAGCATATTTCCTCTGCTCAATGTCACTCCTCGTTGAGTCTTTGGAAGATTCCTTGAAATGTTTACTAAGTGCTCTTTAGTTATTCCAAACAGCTCTCACAGATCTTTCACTTGAGGACACCCAAAGCACATCTAGCACCTTTCCAATTGCCAGAAGTCTTACTTCTACCTCCAGAGCACATTCCCCAAGCTCTCTCTGATTTTTCGGAGGCATGGTAGGTGGTATAAAGTTTATCAAAAAAACTTTGAGCTGATTAATGCCTGTGACTTCTTTACAAACATCACCCACGGCAAGGTCCAGCTTGTGGTTAGCACAGTGCCATACACTCAACTGTGGATATTTCAGTTTCAGAAGAGTTGCCACACCGGATTTCCTACCTATCATGTTGGAAGCCCCATCTGTTACAACCTGAACCAAATGCATTTTTAAATACTCATCAGTAAAACCATGTCTCTGTAAGCATGCAAGGAAGGTATCTAAGATTATATCTGCTGCTGTGCTTGGCAGCTCAACAAGGTCTAACAAAAAGGTCAGTGGCTCATCGTGTTTATCAATACATGCTCTTATACAGATAATTAGTGTGGTCAATTTACTAACTGTGGTAGATTCATCTATCATGAGGCTTATTTTTGATTCATTCTGCAAGATACAATCAATCAGCCTTGACTTCATCGTAGCAGCAATATGGTCTATTATGTCAGCACAGCTGTGATCTGAAGGCAAGACTCTGCCCAAGTCTGCACCATTTATCTTTTGAACATCAATATCCAATGGCATATCAGAAAAAGGGCGCTCATGTTTGCCTATTTTGTATGCAGTTCTGAATACACGGCATGTCTCTTCCTGTACTTTAATTTGCATTTTCAAATTGTACTGTGGAATACTTTCACGGGCCCTTTGTTCTAAAATAGCTAGTGCCTTAAGATGACAGGAGCTATTCTTATGACGAAATATTTTTTTCCGCAGAGAAATTTGCTGCTTGTCTTTAGAAGGGCCATATGGGATGACCAAGCAATCTACCCATTGGAAAATGCACACCTTGAATTGTTTCTGTTTTAAGATTTACCTTCCTGCACACTTTACATTCAAGCTTGCCTTTGGAAAATAAGAGCCATGGATACTCTGTACGTTTCATTTCAAGTTGTTCTGTAGACCAGCAGGCTGGGTGATCAATTTGCTCCACACTCTCTTTTTTTAATCGAGATAGGCTTTGCCTTCACACTGTGTTAAGTTAGCATGAGCTTATTAGAAGTTTAAACACCATTTTTCCTTTCTTTTTTTTTAAACAATTTTTATTCAAATTTCTAGTTTTTTACATACACAACCCCCTCCCCCACCAGGAGAACAGGTATCCAACATTTTATTACACAAATACGTTAATGAGCTCAGTCAATTTATGAAAGAGAAGACATACAAAAAAAAGAAAGCAAAAAGGGAGAATAGCATATTTGCCACGTGGCTAGCATCCGTTGTTCTCCCAACTCCAATCATTGCTCCTGAATCCAGACTAGCAGCGGCGCCCAAATCTTCATACCCCTATTCCGCGTATTATTCCCTTTATTTCTGTATATAGCAACCTCCAGGTTGCAGGTTGCAAGCAACCTAGCCCTCCATTGCAGAAAGGATGGTGGTGTCAAATCTAACCATGCTGATGCAACGCACAACCTGAAAACGGCCATAGCTACAAAGATCAGCCCTTGTATTTGCTTTGGTCGGGCGATGCTAGATGTGCCCAGCATGACCTCTTCAGCTGTAATTTTAACCCTACCATGTGCGATGTCCAAGAGGAAGTTGGAGATTTCAGTTAATACCTTTGTTAGTATATTACATGAGGCGAACATATGAACTATGTCTGCCGCGGGGAATGCGCATCGTGGACAGGTTGTGCCTTTTCCCGTCCCCCATTTGACTATTTTGTATGGAGTATAGTAAAGTGAGAAGAACGTTTTATAGAATTGTGCCTGTAGTTTCATAGACATTAAGCAGGTGAGTGACATTTCGTAGGCATTGAGAGATGTTCGAGGAGAGACATAGAGCCTAGTCTGCCATGCCGCCCCATGTTTGTCCATATCATCTGGTAATAATAGATTCAACCCTGCATATATCTCGCCGATTCTTGGAATTTTTGCTAGTTTCAACTTTTCTATGATTTGGCAAGTTTGAAATTTGATACGACCTCCCCCTTTCTTTAATAGAAAGTCTCTTACCTGGAGATATTTGAAAAAATCCCTATTAGCCATACTAAAATCTGATTTCAGTTCATCAAATGATTTAATTCCATTTACTGAAAAGAAGTCCCCGAGCTGTCTAACCCCTGACTCAATCCATCTCCACATACATACATCTTGGAATATCTCTGGAAGATCCGCATTCTGTGACACAGGGGTGTAGAAGGAATATCGATCTAGACCTAACAGTTTTTTAACATTTCCCCATACATTTGACAACACTAGAAGTAGTCTTAAATTTTACTTTTTTAAAATAGCCATCATTTACATGTCACCATAGATATCCAGCGCTCCCATCCCCCAGGATCAGTTCTTGTGGAGTGGGTATGTTGCAGCCATCCGGGTTATCAATTAGTAATCCTACGCTATATTTCAGCACTGTAGCCCAATAGTATAGTTTAAAATTGGGCAGGGACCACCTGCCGCGCTCTCTGGGTAAGGTAATCCACCTGAATGCCCTACGTGGCCTGTTATATCCCCACACAAATCGTGAAAACATAGTGTCAATATTTTTAAAAACTAGTGGGGAAAATTCTAAGCATATAGCACGGAAAAAATGTAAAAACTAGGGAAAAAATAACATCTTCACAACATTAGTTCTACCCCCGATAGTCAAGTGTAGGTTATTTAACCTAAATAGTTATTTCTTAGTATGGTGTATAAGGGGCTCAATATTATCGTCCACAATGTTCTCAATATGAGCGCTAATGCTAACCCCCAAATATGTCGCCTTATCAGTTATCCTAGGGTCCCTCATCGTGATTTTGTTGTTAAGCACGATTTGAGTCTTGCTGGAGTTTAGTTTATATCCTGAGACTCTACCGAAGTCATGGGCTTCTTTTTCTATCCAGTTTATAGCATTTTTAGGGTCCTTTGTAACAATGGCAATGTCATCTGCATATGCCAGGAATTTTGTATCTAGGCCACGTACTTGAATGGGGAGGATTAAAACGTTATTTTCAAGTCTGTGTATAAATGCGTCAATATAAATTGCGAACAGGAGGGGCGAGCAGGGGCACCCCTGTCTTGTACCCCTAGTGATAGCAAACTTTTCAGAAAGAACCCCATTAATCAAAACACTGGTGCTAGGGTTTACATAGAGCCGCTGGATTGCTGTTATATATTTCTCTCCAATTCCGCAGTTTGACATGGCGGCCCACAGGAATTTCCAGGAGACCCTATCAAACGCTTTCTCCGCATCCAGCAGTATAAGCGCCATAGGGTCTCCTGTCACTCCCGTGTAATCAAAGAGAGAAATGGCTCTTTGTATGTGATCAATTGTGGATCGTCCAGGTACGAACCCATGTTGTCGTTCCGAAACTATCTTATGGATTATGGGGGCCAGCCGTGCTGCTAATAGTTTGGAATACATTTTCGAGTCCCCATTGATCAGGG
Organism: Lissotriton helveticus; assembly: GCF_964261635.1. Lineage (NCBI taxonomy): Eukaryota > Metazoa > Chordata > Amphibia > Caudata > Salamandridae > Lissotriton > Lissotriton helveticus. The sequence goes on along the minus strand of NC_136072.1, from coordinate 496,997,532 downwards.
TAATAGGACTATAGGAGCCCATTTCCTGGACATCCTTGTTCTTTTTGGGAAAAACAATTATTTTAGCCATTGACCAGGACTTTGGTGGGTTCCCTCCCTGAAAAATATACTGAAAGAGTTCTGTCATGATGGTCCTAAGTTGTGGTGCAAATTTAATGTAAAATTCAGTGGGAAATACGTCCATACCAGTGGCTTTCCCGTTGGCAAGGGAATACATAGATAGTAATATTTCCTCCCAGGAAAGTGGACCATCTAAAAGTTCCTGGTCTTCTGTTCCCAGATGATCGGGATTGAATGGATCAAGATATATTTTGTGGTCATCATATTCATTATCACCTTCGTGGTATAGTTTCCTATAAAACCCCTGGAAGGCCGTTCTTATTTCCGAGGGTTCGGATCTTAGGCCTAATTCTGGGTCCCTTATTTCTTTTATTAATGCAAATGATATCTCCTCCCGAGTTCTAACCTCTAGTTGATGTCCCAATTTTTCGCTTAACTCATATGTTTTTTCCCTAGGGATACTGGCTCTGGCAACTGCTTTTCCGATTAATATTTCTGAAATGTAGTTTTTAGCGATTGTCACCCTACGTACTTCACTATCTCTTGCCCTTCCCTCCTGTACCGCTTTAATCAGCTCCTCTTCTGCTCTGCGTAGATCTTGTTCTAGCAATGCCATTTTCTGTTTTTCTATTTTGTTATGTTGAAAGGAGAATCTCATAGTTTCGCCCCTAACACAGGCCTTCAGGGCATCCCACACCATATCGATTGAGGTAGATCCCATGTTATCCTCTAAAAAAGCCGAAATCCAGGTTCTCATTTGTTGACAATATTGATCATTATTTAATAACGCCCTTTCAAATGTCCATGTGTTTGTATTGGATCTCTCAGAGACACCCGTAAGGGTAAGCTCAAGCGGGTTATGGTCTGAGAGAATTCTAGGTAGTCTATCGATTTGACAAGTTGTTCTCAAGGAATTAGACATAAGCATATAATCTAATCTTAGATGCCTTGAGTGTGGGTGTGAATAATAGGTGTAACCTGGGTCCCCTGGGTGTTTTGCTGACCAACCGTCTACTAAACCATGTAGCATACAAATATCTTTTAAAGCTTGAAAAACTTTTTGTTTCCTTCCCTGAAATTTAAATCTTGGATCTATAGACCATTCACTAGGCAGATGGATATTTAAGTCTCCACATAAAATCAATGGAAGAGGCCAGTGTGCTAATTCATTGGAGACATTATTCAATACATCCGGGTCGTCACTAATATTACCATAAATAGTACATATTGTTAACTTGCTCTCCCCATTGTTATAACGACATTCTGCTATTGCAAACCGTCCAAATGTCTCCGCTATAGCCCGTGGAAATCGCAATCCCCCACCTTTTGCTAGAAAAGCCACCCCCCTAGTGCGTGTCCCTTGCGTTGTAGGATATGAGTCGGTATCCTAGTGTTTTAAGTAGGTATTGCTGTGACCCCTCAATGTGTGTCTCCTGAAGACAAACAATGTTTGCTCCAGATAACTTAAGTCCCTCCGCAACTTTCTGCCTTTTCTTTAGATTGTTAAGGCCGCAGACATTCATTGAGAGTATGCTGATCTTAGCCATCTAGATCTCTGGTAGCCTCCTGCTGAGTTATATACCATCTCTAAAAGCAACATACTATTCTAAGTCTTCCTTTCTGGCTATTCTCTGTGTATTCCATGTGTCCCTTGTAGAAATCCTGAGCCCTGTTCTCCCTCCCCCCACAACCCTCCCACCCGCCCCCCACCTTACCACCCATTGAGGCGCCCTGGATCCGGTGAGATCCAGGTGTGGGCGTCCGTGTGGTTAGTGCACCTCAGTACACTCCCCTTCCCTGGCCCTGCGTGGCTATAAGAGCAGAATAGGGAGAGAGTCCTCTATGTAAGCAAACGTTTTTCTATAGTTATACACATAATCATATATTAAATCATATTTGATTAATAATCATTAGTATTCTCCCCCACTTTCCCCAATTTTTTATTTTTTAGCCTGTAGCCCCATACTGTTCTTTGTGTGACACTTATGGTCCCGTCCCCATCGTGGTGGTGGTTTTATCTGTTCTTGATAGTTATTGGTTATTCCTTTTTGCAGTCTCTGTGATTTCTTTCAAATAATTTTCAGCCTGAATTTCACTTGTGAAGCTGCGAGTTGTTCCTCTAAAAACTATTTTCAATCGAGCGGGGTTTTGTAAAAAAAACTGTTGCGCCGATTTGCTCGAAGGGAGTAAATAGCTGCCGCATTCTCCACCTTCGTTCTACAGTAGCATGGGCAAAGTCTGGTCTTACAAAGAATATGAAACCATTATATTCCCTCTTGCTTGTAGGCCGGGCAAGGTCATAGATGGTTTCCCGTAGGAGAAAGTTCCCAAAGAACACCAGCATTGCCCTAGGATATTTAGGTGGATTCTGTGTTCGTTTGGGCTGGGTTAGGGGAAAGCTGTGGGCGCGTTGTATTTCTCTGTCTATTTCCCAGGATTGCAGTTCAGGGAGAGCTGATTTAAGGAGATTAGTCATATAACCCCTTGGGTCGTTGCCCTCTGCGCCTTCTGGGATACCCAGGAAGCGCAGATTATTTCTTCTTGCTCTGTTCTCTTGGTCCTCGACCTTTATCATTAAATCCTTTATAATTCCTTCTTGTGCATTTTCCTGACTTTGAAGACAGCCGACATCCTTCTCTAGATGGTCAATGCGTGTTTCTACTGACACCATCCTTTCCGATATCTCTAGACCGGGGCTGCCCACTTTATTAATTGTTCCTTGTAGCTTTTGGTTGGGGGTATTGTTCTTTTGGCAATCCATTTTAACATCTGCTCCACACTCTCGACCACATTTCCTTAGAGGAGTATGTGACTGTTGTTAGTGCACAGCCATCTATCAATACTTCGTCTTCAGAATCAACTCTTCTCCTCTTCTCGGGCATCCTGACTCTTTCACTTGTTTGCCTTTCAAAACCCTGATTTGCATTTGCCATTGGTCCTTCCGATCTGGAGCCTGGGGACTTCTGTGTTTCGCGAGATGTGGCTGGAGCATTTTTCTTCTGCAGCCACTGAAGCATCTGCATAAATAATTGTGTAAATGCATACATTTTGAAAGAAGCACTGTACCAAAACTCATGATTTATTTTAAATGCTGGCTGTCGATACAAATTGGGATTTCCCACAAGACAATTTAAGAAAGAGTCCATGTCATTTTTAATCCCACGGTAAGAACTATATTGAATATTAGCCGTTTGACAATGAAAACCAAGGTGTAAATTAAAATGTCAGCCCACACTTAAGGCATTTACTTGAAAAATATTTTTACATGCATTTATGCAATGGAATAATGGGGAATTAAATGCTACATTGTTTGTATCAATGAGCAGGTCCCAATAAATGTGAGGGAGTACATTGGATAGTCTCAGAACCTGGCTGAGGCTCTTTACCTCTTTAAAACTTAATGTTGAATTGAAGATAGTCGAATACTGCGAAGCTTCTGGGTAAGCAGCAATTTATGTGGCAGGCGGAAGAGATTTAGGAGTCACCCCTACTTCCAAGATTCTGTGACAACTATGCTTTGCGGCCTATGCAATGACACTGATTTGCCTCCGATCTAGCAGTAAACCTGATCCCTCTCTGGCCTTGCAGTGCCGTGGTTTGATGGTGACCCGTCTTTCTGGTTTGAAAACAGAAACACCCTCTGGGTTCTGGTGAGTGTCTGCAACAGCACGATCTGAGAAATCTTTCAAATAAAGAAGGAAATAGTAAATAAAAGTTAACATGAATTTGCTAGAAAATACTGATCATTTTGCAATGGTATCTATAGAATTGGAACTACTCAATTTTAAATTGTTCCATAACTAAGTTCAGGCACAAAAAAAACTGCAAGACACCAGTAAATCCTGGTTTAAAGACCACTATTCTAACTATTAAGCTCTGCTGCCCGTTCCTGCACCCTCTAATAAAGCAGGGACTACTTGAATGGCCAAGTAAACCCCCTAGATGTCTTACTGCAGTACACATCTTATAGCAGCTGGGAAACCAGACATGGAACATAATAAGTTGATAAGTTCTGGCATAAAGCATTTTAGTTAGCTGAGGCAGTGTGTGCATACTAGTTACATTTAATTAACACTTGTACCTCATTGTCAGTGTTTTCTGTGCTGGGAGCACTGTTGACTACGTCATTCTGTAACACTCGAGCAAAGCAAAGTTGTAGTCCTATGTTTTTTATGTGCTTCACACAGCATGCACAAGGCCAGCATTAGATGTTCAAACATGAATGGTAAAATATCCTAGTTTTCAAATGTTTTCCTCATAATTATAGCTCTGCCGTATTTTTCCACATGATACATCTGCCGCATAATCTGATGGTTTTATCAAACAAATTGTTTGTAGCTCAAACGGATCAAAAGTTACTAAACAACGTGGATGGTGTTGTTGTGAAGTGGAAGGCCGTGTGCAAAGTTTGACTGGTCACCTTTCTCACCGCTGCATTTGCATGTTACACTGGGATTAATGAGGGGAAAGCTTTCCAGAGACTGTTAGTATGTGTAAAAATTTCACAATAATAAAGTATCAGAAAATGTACTACATAACCCTGCAGCCTTTTTTGCTGCATAATTTAGTCAACACTGCAACATTATGTTGTCCTCCATTGCTGCATAATTGCAGTGGCCCCAAAGCAGGCAGCACATGCTAAAAATAATTGTGTATGAAGCAGAGATACCATGAAGTTTGGGAGCTTAGGGACATCTTTATGGGAATGGTGGCACAGGGCAGCACAGCATCTTATTTTGCTGCACTGCCCTGTATCACAGGGAATGCACGGTATTTATCCAATATGGTGCATTCTTGTCTTTTCCCCCTGCGCTGCCGCCATTTCGGCAGCCTAGCGTCACGCAGGCACACTTGCCCCATAGTGCAATGGTGCCTCCTTTGCATGCAGGATTGTTTTTATGCAGGAATGAAATGAAATGAAATGAAATGATTACGCTCTTGTATAGCGCACGACTACCCGTAGGCATCTCGGCGCTTGCTTAGGGAACCCGTCCTGGTATTCCCCTGTGAGATAACCCCAACAGGGAATCCACAAGGTGAAAGCCAGGCATCCCACCGCGAGGGGCCGTCGTGGAGATTAAGCAAGCTATTGCCCAGAGTTGCAGAGTGTGAACTCGTGATTCAAGTAGGCACCGAAGCGAGAATTATCGAGTCCATGGACGTATGGACTCAAGACCCTGCCAAGTCGGGAATTGAACCCTGGTCCCGGGCTGACCTCTGCTTCAGGGTCTGCCTCCTCTAACCAGTGAGCCACACTTCTCCTATTCTATTTTCTCTTTCTCTTTCTTTTTCTTCTTCCCTTTTTTCTTTATCTTTTTCACACGTTTTTCTTTTTCCTTGCCCTCCTTGTTTCAGTCTATAAGCCAGTCTTCCGTGTCCTTTCCCTCCCGGCCCCCTGTATATGTAGTAAGCAACATACACGATGTACAACATGTTGTGTTATTGTTTAATTGTTTATATGTATACATCAATGATAGAACAATAATACTTATATCTTATTGTAGGTTTTCGCATGAAAAATGAAATATCTGACCGATTGCATATCTCATTTAGTCTTGAAAAAGATGGACCTATAAAGATTTTTTTCATCGAAACGCGTCGCCGCCGCCTTTTATGTACACAATCTGTTTGGGGAACATTGGGGTTTGAGAAGCATAAGTGAAGTTTGCTCCAGTCCCTGTTCTGAAGTATAATTCCATGACAGATGTGTAGTTTGTTAAAACTAACTAGTCAGGTCTAACTCTTGTTTTTTCACTCTGTTTATTTTCATGCGGATTATAGGTTGTATTTTTATGAATTGTTAAATTAAATCTTTTTAATTGTGTATATTATGTTAGTATTTTTATAGTGTTTTTAATTTTGATAAGATGCCGTTCCAGGCTAAATAAATTGCGTCTTATTATTTTTAATTTAGTAGTGACTTTTTTCGTTTGCATTTTGTGGCTTAAGTTTGGCAGGAACTGACACAGTAATTGAATGGTGTGAATCAAGTGAATGACTAGTATGATAAAATAAGACTAAATGTGTATTCTGGTCCCCAAGGGATTTCTTGTTTTTTCACTGTGTTAGTGCCCTAATCCCTTTCGGTTTACAAGGGGCCCCTCTCTTTTATTTTACGTTTACAAGGAACTCTGCCGTGATTTATGCGTTTTTAAGAATGAGTTATTATGCCAGTTCTGCTGGTTTTGTTACCGGGGGGCGATTGTGCAGCATGTGTGCTGCGTTGCACTACTCAATATCTATGAAGTTGTTTAAAGACATGCAAAGTGGCTTTACGTGGCTTTTAAAACATGACTTGGAGCTTTGCATTGTGCATGTACCACATTGCAAGGTGCAAGCATGACGCAAGGCCCTTGAAAACATGCTCCTTTGTCTAGTGTGCATGCAAATCCTGCATTGCAAATCACTGGTGAGTTTGCAATGCAAAATGGAGGCACCAATGGGTGAGGTGGACTGGCCTCAAGGGTCCTGTGTATCATCCCTGGATCGAGCCTCTCCTTCCCACCGTCATTCTGGCATCGATCAATACCCTGCTTTATACATACCCATGTTCTGTCCACTCTTTGCCACCATTACTTCCTGGCATCGCTTATTACCGTACTTCTGGCATAGCAGGGTTGAGCCCTCCTCTTGCCAACCTACATCTTGGCCTCACTCTTAACCCTGATTCCAGCAAACTCAGATCTAGCCCTCCCCAATTTTAATTCCTGCCATCTCACATTACTCCGCCTCTAACATACCCAGATCCAGCTTTGCTGTCGCCCACTCTCACTTCCTGGCATTGAACAAAATCCTGCTTCTGGCATAGCCAGGTTCAGCCCTACCCTTGCACCCTTAGCCCCTGGCATAGTCGTTAGTATGCTTCTACCATACTTAGATCCAACCCTCATCTCGTCACCTTAGGTTCTGGCTTCACTAACTACCCAACTCCTTGCATACAGGGTATATCCTTCCTGTCACCTTACTTCCTGGCATTGTCCTTTACCCTACTTCTAGCACCCCAGGATCAAACCATTCTGTTGCCACCCCTATTTAAGGCAACATTTTACTTTTAGGATGTCAGGAGCCAGCTCTCCCTTCACCATCCCTACTTTGAAGCACTGCTCATTACCATGCATTTAGCATACTCAAATACAGCCCTCCCATCACCACCCTTACTTCCTGGCACTCATTACCTTGCTTCTAGCATACCCAGCTTCAGCTTTTGCCTTTCCGCCTTTACTTCATGTTATAGTTTATTGCCAAGCTTCTACCAAACTTAGATCTAGCCTTCATCTCGTCCTTCTTAGTTTCTGAAATCACTCACTACAAAACTTGGAGGATACCCAGGTACAGCCTTCCTCTGACCACCCTTACTTACGGTGCCATCGCTTCTTCCTGGCATTGCTAGTTACATTACTTATAGCATTACTAAAGTTAAACCCTATTTGCTAACCTTACTTCAAGGTATCCCAAATTACCTTACTTCTAGCATACCCAGATCCAACCATCCCCTCACTACCCTTACTTTTTAGACATCATTACCCTGCTTCTAGCATAGACAGATTCAGCCCTCCCCTCGTCCTCTACCTCTTTGCACCGCTTATTATTGCCATACTCTAGAACACCCAGGTCCCACCCTCCTCTCGCCACCCTTACTGCCCGGGATCGTTCATTACCCTAGGTCTAGCCAAAGTTGGATCTCGCCCTCCCTTCGGAACCCCCACTTCCTAGAATCATTCATTCCCCCAGCTTCCATGGTTCATTTCTCCTCTTTCCACCCTTACTTCCTAGCACCACTCATTACCATGGTTCTTCATACTCAGATTCAGCCCTTTCTTCACCCCTCTGTATCCTGGCATCCCTCATTACCCAACTTCTAGCATACCCAGATCCTGCAATCCCCCTCAACCTTACCTCCTGGCATCGCTCATTACCCTATATTTAGAGTACCCAACTCCAGCCCACCCTCCCCACCCAAACTTCCTGGTATCACCCATTACCTTGCTTCTAGCATACCCAATTGTTCACCCTCACATCGCTCATTACCGTGCTTCTAGCGTCCCCACATCGAACCCTTCCTTGCCACCCATGCTCTCTGGAATTACCCTGCTTCTATCATACCTACACCCTGCACGCCCCTCCCTCCCCCTCACTTCCTAGCATAGCATTACCCTGCTTCTAGCATACCCAGACCCAGCCCTCCCTCGCCACCCTCACTTCCTGGCAACGCTCATTACCCTGTTTCTAGCATACCCACATCCTGGCCTCCCCTCGCTCCCCCTCACTTCCTGGAAACACTCATTAAACTTGTTCTAACATATCCACATCCTGGCCTTCCCTCGCTCCCCCTCACTTCCTGGCATCACTCACTACCCTACTTCTAGTATACCTGGATCCAGCCCTCCCTCGCCACCAAAACTTCCTGGTATCACCCATTACCTTGCTTCTAGCATACCCACTTGTTCACCCTCACTTCCTCACATCGCTTATTACCCTGCTTCTAGCGTACCCACATCAAACCCTCCCTTACCACCCATGCTCTCTGGAATTATCCTGCTTCTAGCATATCTACATCCAGCACTCCCCTCGCTCCCCCTCACTTCCTGGCATATCATTACCCTGCTTCTAGTCTATTCGGGCCCAGCCCTCCCTCGCCACCCTCACTTCCTGACAACGCTCATTACCCTGATTCTAGCATACCCACATCCTGGCCTCCCCTCGCTCATCCTCACTTCCTGGCCTCACTCATTACCCTGCTTCTAGCATACCCACATCCTGGCCTCCCCTCACTCCCCCTCACTTCCTGGCATCACGCATTACCCTGCTTCTAGCATACCCACATCCTGGCCTCCCCTCGCTCTCCCTCACTTCCTGGCATCACTCATTACCCTGCTTCTAGCATACCCACATCCTGCCCTCCCCTAACTCCCCCTCACTTCCTGGTATTTCTCATTACCCTGCTTCTAGTATACCCGGATCCAGCCCTCCCTCACCACCCTAACTTCCTGGCATATCATCTATAGACTGCAAACTGCCCAGGGGGCACATAGGGCGAGCGGGCATAAAAATGACTTGAAGGGCATCAGCAGAGCCTCGGCACTGTAATTGCAGGCTAAGCTGCACGTCTGGATTGAGATTTGAGATAGGCAGGGACAGCAGTGTCGGGCCCCTACCAGCAGCACAGAGAGCAGTGGCAGATCGGGATAGATGCCCTTCGGTGGAGCAAAATGCCAACATTTTAGAAGAGTAAAGAGGGAGATTTGTTTAAAATAACCGGAAGAATGAATTTCCCCATTGTCTTCTGCTGAAGCAAAGGCCGCAGGCATTAGAAATAAAGCTGGTTTTGGCTTTAAAGGTTGGGCGTCTCCAGCCCAAATCGGACCTATTGACGTGTGAATTTTAAATTTTTGAACCAACAGTTATAAAAAATATACTTTTCAAGGTACGAGTACTCTCATGTAAATACTTTGCAGAGGAGCAATAAGTTTGTACACACAATAATTACAGGATAGATAATAAGCAACACAGTTCTGAAACACACTAGCATTGAGGTCAATGGGTTTTTCATAGGAAAGTACAGTTGATTACTTTATGGATTACTTTGGTAGTTCCAGGACTAGATCTTAGATTCAGTCCTGGGGTCTAAGCTGAAACCAGATTAGCAAAAATGTTTTAGTTACTGTGATGAATTTTCCTGAATATACAGCTGTTTTAAAAGTTCACACTTAGAAACTTTTCAAGGTGATTCTGACAATGTTATCCAAAGGGAGGAAATTCAGGTTACAGGTAAAGTACGATCGCGTTACTTTTGTAACCGAGCACTAGTCTCCTAGGGCCAGCACTGGGGGCTTAACTCAAAACAGGTAGGTGATTGCGTTTCAGTATTTCGTACGATTTTTAAAGAATATTTGCATTGTTCAAAAGTAGACACTTAGAAGAAATTTCATAGAAAAGCAGACAATGGGTTCCTATGGAGAAAATACAGGTTACTAGTAAACCCGCTAGGGATTACTTTTGCGGTTCAGTACTGGGCTGAAAGGTACAGTACTGGCTCCTCTCCTGATCACAGGTGAGTATTTTCGAATTCGTACTTTGGCTGATTTTATAGGAATATTTTCAGTTTTCAAAACTTCACACAGAAAATTTTCGAGTCAAAATGGGTCAATATTATCCAATGGCAGGTAAGTGAATTACCGGTTTCCAGGTGAGTTCTTGGTTGGTGAAGTTAGGGTTCTGGGCTTAGACTCAGGGGTCCCCCAGGGTCAGGTGAGTACAGTTAGTTCAGTCTCAGCGGCACAGGGGCGGCCGGGTGCAGAGGTAGGTAGGCCCAATGTTATCCAATGAGGGAAAGGGGGCCTTCGGTTGGTGGCTGCTGGCTAGCAGCCCACGCGGCTCTGGGAGCTGCGCTCCTGGTCACTTGTTCTGGGCAAGGTGGAAGTAGGATAGGGCAAAGAGGTCGCAGCCAACGGCACTCGGGCGGCTGGGTGCATGGTGCTTCTGAGCCGTCGGGCGCTCAATGTTATCCAATGAGGATCTTGAAAAAGGAACAAAGGCTGCAGGCTCGGGGACAATGACTCTCCAGGGGCGACCAGCACTTGGAGAGGTAAGTTGGGATGTTGGAGCACAGGTAGGTACCCCAAAAGGAGGCACAGGGGGCCGGGTGTAGGGGTGTCTTTGGGGGTTGGAAAAGCTTACCCTCGGCTGGTCGCGGTTGGGGTGGCCCCTGGTTCTGAGTCTGCAGGCGTCTGCTGGTTCGTCGAGGAGGGTCTTTGGGCACTGGACTTCGGGTCCCAGTCGCCGGGGGGACGTCCTCGTGGTCTTGGTTTGGGTTGGCCCAGCCCGGGCTTAGCTGGTGCAGAGTGGGCTGGTCCGGAGCTTCCTGGTGGGCACCAGGTGAGTTGTTGCAGAAGAGCCTCTGCTGATGGGAGTCCCAATCGTCGAGAGGGTCAAGGCAGGCAGGTCCTCTGGGTGTACCAAGGTTGCTGTCCGCGGAGGTCGCCGGGTTTAGGCAGGAACAGTTTCCAGGATCAACAGGCCGGTAGGGCTGGGCCAAGTCAGTTGTTGTTGTCCTGTTGCTAGCAGCTGCACGGCAGGTCTTCTTCTTCTTGATCTTCTTTTTGATATCAGGATCTGAGGAAGGAAGGTTCAGGGAGCCCCTAAATACTACATTTAGGGGCGTTAGAGGTAGGGCAAGGGCAGGGACCAATGGGTCCCGGTCCTGGGGTGAGGACACCCCCTAGCCTGCTCCTCTCCTGTGGGAGGGGGCAGGAGCCTAGCTGGGATTGGGTAGGGCTCCCCATCTACAAGATGGCCGGAGCCCGTGGTCATGCTTCACCTCGCCTCCTCCACCTGAGAGGTGGGGTTGGCAACCCTCCTTCCTGACGGAGTTTTTCCCGACAGTCTTCCCGCCAGAGTGGGGGTAGAAGGGGTGGGGGCCAGTTGCTGGGTACAGCAAATGGTCTGGAGAAGCTCTTTGAAGCTTCCCCCTGTTCATCCTGGGGGAGGAGACATATCACCTTGCCCAGGATGTGCATTGTTCCAGGCCCAGGAGAGCGGGGGCTCTCCACCCAGGGGTCCAGCAACATGTCTGCTGTGTGGCAGCCTTTGCAGCCACTCAGCCCAGACGTCGATTGTGGGTTCGGGTTTTGGAGGGCATCTCTAAGATGCCCTCTCGTGCATTTTACATTAAGTCCCACACTGGCATCAGTGCGGGTTTAATGTGCTGAGAAGTTTAGTACCAAACTTGTCAGTCTTCAGTGTAGCCATTATACTGCTGTGGAGTTCTTAATGACGACCTCCCAGCACGATATACTCTTAAATGGCATCACTGCACTTACAGTGCCCAGGAATGGCCCTGGGTACTGTAGGGGCACAGGGCTCGTGCCCCTGTGCCCTCACCTCTGGCATAGAGCACCCAGCTAGAGGGGTGACTGATGTATGCCAGGACAGTGGGTTTGCGGGCATGGCACACAGGGATGTGTGCCATGTCGACTCTTTGTTTAGTTCTGTACCTATACACTCACCCAGCAAAGGCAGTGTGTGGGTACCAAGGTACAGGGCCCCTAAGGGTGGCACAATAAGTGCTGCAGCCCTTAGGGGTCTTCTCTGGTCACCATGCCCTGGGTACCTAGGGTACCATTTACTAGGGGCTGATAGGTGGCCAGAGATGCCAATCAGGTTTTGTTTCAACACCGTTTTTAGGGAAGGAACACAGGCCCTGGGTACCTGATTGGCAGGGACCCAGGGAACACTCAGTCAAGTACATCAGCAGTTCAGAAAAAAGTGGGGGCATACCAAGGCAAGAAAGATGGCACTTTCTCACACTGGCCATTCTGAGAATTGATCAATTAATGCCATCACGTGTACCCGTTTCTCCTTCCATTTTATGGGTCCTATAGTATCAATCTCTACTCTCTTCCATAGCATGTTCGGGCATTTCATAAGTTGCCGTGGAGGTCTTAATTTCGTCAGTGTCTTGTCTGAACTCTCAAATGGTATGCATCTCTTTAAATTTCTTTCTATTTCAATGGTACATGGTTCTGATCTGTTCTGGTTAAGTGTAATGCCTAGTTTACCTTGGTCATTCCATCCAAGCACAGATGAGCCCGTGATAGCAACATACAACTTGCTGCTAGTTTTTCTCTCCTTGAATGTAAAAGTTAGTTCCCTGAAACCCATTAGTTCAATAAGTTCGCCTGTGAATGTTCTAAGTGTAATATCTGGTTTTTCCATTTGCATTCCATACTTTTTTTAAAAATGTATCTCTCCACACCTCCATGTTGATTATTGTGCACGGTGAATCAGAGTCAGCCACTATTTCTGTATTCACACCTCCTATCTCAATTATGCACATGGGTTTCTTTACTCCGTCTTTCTCCTTTCCTTCATTGTTTTTTTCTTCAGTCACACTCAGTACACACAAGTTGTAGTCAGAGTCATCTGGTGAGTTTTCCTCATCCTCATCCTCATCCTCATCCTCAACATATTTTACATTTGCTTTTATTTTTCTATAACAAACCTTTTGCAAATGCCCTATAAGACCACACTGGGTGCATTTGTTATTTCTAGCCGGACATTTCCAGTCATTTGCCAAATGTTTTTCGCTACCACATCGGTAACATCTTAATTTTTCATAACTTTTCACTTTTCCTTTTACTCTTTGCTCCTCCTTCTCTTTCTTCCCGTAATCCACAACTTTATTAGGTCTCGCCTGTCGATGCGCATGCGCATCGAGCTTGCGAGACTATGGGGGCTTATCCACTCTTTATCCAACTTGCAAGGAATCGTGGCGATTCCTTGCAGTGCACGAGAAATTGAAGCTCAATGCGCATGCGCAATGAGCTTCAAAGCGCGTGCACAAGCCCCCAGCCGCCTGCATTGCCTGCTCTCTCTGTCACAGCCTCCCCCAGCTCCGCCTCCTCACTTTTTGATTGCACGGCCGTTAGGCCGTGCCTCCCCTACTCTACTCCCCCCTCCTTCTCCACTCCCCCTCACGAGTGTCACGACGCACCTCCGGATCCGCCCCCTCCCCATTTTCTCTGCCTGCCATGTCGCGTCGCATTTCTCCTCCCCCCTCCCCCCAGCCGCCTGCCTTGCCTACTCTCCCGCCCCCTCACTTCTTGATTGCACGGCCGCTAGGCCGTGCCTCCCCTACTCTCCTCCTCCTACTCTCCTCCCCCCTCCCCTTATCTGGCCTTCCCTCCGTCTGTTCCCTCTCGCCGCTCCGGACACCTAAGTTAAACTGTACAAAACAAGAGTCTACAGTAAACAGAAACAAGAACACAATTTGTATGCCTTTCACCCACACACGTTCCAGTAAAATCCCTGCCATGTCGCGTCGCATTTCTCCTCCCCCCTCCCCCCAGCCGCCTGCCTTGCCTACTCTCCCGCCCCCTCACTTCTTGATTGCACGGCCGCTAGGCCGTGCCTCCCCTACTCTCCTCCTCCTACTCTCCTCCCCCCTCCCCTTATCTGGCCTTCCCTCCGTCTGTTCCCTCTCGCCGCTCCGGACACCTAAGTTAAACTGTACAAAACAAGAGTCTACAGTAAACAGAAACAAGAACACAATTTGTATGCCTTTCACCCACACACGTTCCAGTAAAATCAATATTATGTTCCATAAAGCCGGACAAGAAGGAAATTCGGACATGAAGGGCAAGGGGGCAGGGTTTAAATTCGTGAACTGCTTCTTTTGCAAAAAATGGAATTCCCAATCAAACCAAGTTGTGAAAGCACTTCCAAAAGAGTTTGCATGTCGCCGTGTTTCACCAAAGCCCTGCACTGTTTGTAGCGATAGTAAACGGCAATGCCTACGTCATAGCACAAGTCCCTTTGTAACCAGCGGCTAGAATGGAACAAACACCATTAAGAGTTTTTACATATATGGAAAGACAGTTTATTCTATTTTTTAGCAAGCACGAGGCACATCTATGACTGCATGCACTACCAATCCTTCTGTTATGCCACATCTCGCAGCTTAGATTCCTTCGCTCTTTCTTCTAACTCTCCACGTTTCTGCCTGTTTCACTCTCTCTTTTAACTCTCACCCCCCTCTCCATTTACTTACACAAATCTCGCAGATACCCCAAGCAGCGGTGCACGCACTACCAATCCTTCTGTTATGCCACATCTCGCAGCTTAGATTCCTTCGCTCTTTCTTCTAACTCTCCACGTTTCTGCCTGTTTCACTCTCTCTTCCAACTCACACCCCCCTCTCCATTTACTTACACAAATCTCGCAGATACCCCAAGCAGCGGTGCACGCACTACCAATCCTTCTGTTATGCCACATCTCGCAGCTTAGATTCATTCCCTCTTTCTTTTAACTCTCCACGTTTCTGCCTGTTTCACTCTCTCTTCCAACTCTCACCCCCCTCTCCATTTACTTACACAAATCTCGCAGATACCCCAAGCAGCGGTGCACGCACTACCAATCCTTCTGTTATGCCACATCTCGCAGCTTAGATTCATTCCCTCTTTCTTTTAACTCTCCACGTTTCTCCCTTTTTCACTCTCTCTTCCAACTCTCACCCCCCTCTCCATTTACTTACACAAATCTCGCAGATACCCCAAGCAGCGGTGCACGCACTACCAATCCTTCTGTTATGCCACATCTCGCAGCTTAGATTCCTTCGCTCTTTCTTCTAACTCTCCACGTTTCTGCCTGTTTCACTCTCTCTTCCAACTCTCACCCCCCTCTCCATTTACTTACACAAATCTCGCAGATACCCCAAGCAGCGGTGCACGCACTACCAATCCTTCCGTTATGCCAGATCTCACAATCTTCCATCACACACGGAGCTGGTACAGCACAGGCAACGGCAATGCAAGCTTCACTCAAACACGGAGCAGGTACACCACAGGCAACAGCAGTGCAAGCTTCCCTTACACATGGAACAGGTACAGCACCGACAGCAGCAGTGCAATCTTCCCTCACACATAGATCAGGTACAGCACAGGCGGCAGCAGTGCAAGCTTCCCTCACACACAGAGCAGGTACAGCACAGGCAGCAGCAGTGCAAGCTTCCCTCACACATAGATCAGGTACAGCACAGGCGGCAGCAGTGCAAGCTTCCCTTACACATGCAACAGGTACAGCACCGACAGCAGCAGTGCAAGCTTCCATCACACACGGAGCAGGTATAGCAAAGGCAACGGCAATGCAAGCTTCACTCAAACACGGAGCAGGTACAGCACAGGCAACAGCAGTGCAAGCTTCCCTTACACATGGAACAGGTACAGCACCGACAGCAGCAGTGCAAGCTTCCCTCACACATACATCAGGTACAGCACAGGCGGCAGCAGTGCAAGCTTCCATCACACACGGAGCAGGTACAGCACAGGCAACGGCAATGCAAGCTTCACTCAAACACGGAGCAGGTACAGCACAGCCAACAGCAGTGCAAGCTTCCCTTACACATGGAACAGGTACAGCACCGACAGCAGCAGTGCAAGCTTCCCTCACACATAGATCAGGTACAGCACAGGCGGCAGCAGTGCAAGCTTCCCTCACACACGGAGCAGGTACAGCACAGCCAACAGCAGTGCAATCTTCCCTTACACATGGAACAGGTACAGCACCGACAGCAGCAGTGCAAGCTTCCCTCACACACAGATCAGGTACACCACAGGCAGCAGCAGTGCAAGCTTCCCTCACACATAGATCAGGTACAGCACAGGCGGCAGCAGTGCAAGCTTCCCTTACACATGCAACAGGTACAGCACCGACAGCAGCAGTGCAAGCTTCCATCACACACGGAGCAGGTATAGCACAGGCAACGGCAATGCAAGCTTCACTCAAACACGGAGCAGGTACAGCACAGGCAACAGCAGTGCAAGCTTCCCTTACACATGGAACAGGTACAGCACAGGCGGCAGCAGTGCAAGCTTCCCTCACACATAGATCAGGTACAGCACAGGCGGCAGCAGTGCAAGCTTCCCTCACACACGGAGCAGGTACAGCACAGCCAACAGCAGTGCAATCTTCCCTTACACATGGAACAGGTACAGCACCGACAGCAGCAGTGCAAGCTTCCCTCACACACAGATCAGGTACACCACAGGCAGCAGCAGTGCAAGCTTCCCTCACACATAGATCAGGTACAGCACAGGCGGCAGCAGTGCAAGCTTCCCTTACACATGCAACAGGTACAGCACCGACAGCAGCAGTGCAAGCTTCCATCACACACGGAGCAGGTATAGCACAGGCAACGGCAATGCAAGCTTCACTCAAACACGGAGCAGGTACAGCACAGGCAACAGCAGTGCAAGCTTCCCTTACACATGGAACAGGTACAGCACAGGCGGCAGCAGTGCAAGCTTCCCTCACACATAGATCAGGTACAGCACAGGCGGCAGCAGTGCAAGCTTCCCTCACACACGGAGCAGGTACAGCACAGCCAACAGCAGTGCAATCTTCCCTTACACATGGAACAGGTACAGCACCGACAGCAGCAGTGCAAGCTTCCCTCACACACAGATCAGGTACACCACAGGCAGCAGCAGTGCAAGCTTCCCTCACACATAGATCAGGTACAGCACAGGCGGCAGCAGTGCAAGCTTCCCTTACACATGCAACAGGTACAGCACCGACAGCAGCAGTGCAAGCTTCCATCACACACGGAGCAGGTATAGCACAGGCAACGGCAATGCAAGCTTCACTCAAACACGGAGCAGGTACAGCACAGGCAACAGCAGTGCAAGCTTCCCTTACACATGGAACAGGTACAGCACAGGCGGCAGCAGTGCAAGCTTCCCTCACACATAGATCACGTACAGCACAGGCGGCAGCAGTGCAAGCTTCCCTCACACACGGAGCAGGTACAGCACAGCCAACGGCAATGCAAGCTTCACTCAAACACGGAGCAGGTACAGCACAGCCAACAGCAGTGCAAGCTTCCCTTACACATGGAACAGGTACAGCACCGACAGCAGCAGTGCAAGCTTCCCTCACACATAGATCAGGTACAGCACAGGCGGCAGCAGTGCAAGCTTCCCTCACACACGAAGCAGGTACAGCACAGCCACCAGCAGTGCAATCTTCCCTTACACATGGAACAGGTACAGCACCGACAGCAGCAGTGCAAGCTTCCCTCACACACAGATCAGGTACACCACAGGCAGCAGCAGTGCAAGCTTCCCTCACACATAGATCAGGTACAGCACAGGCGGCAGCAGTGCAAGCTTCCCTTACACATGGAACAGGTACAGCACCGACAGCAGCAGTGCAAGCTCCCCTCACACACCGTCACACACCCTCAGCTTCACACACCCTCACTCACCCTCACCCACACACACACACACACAACAACAAAAAGAAGAATAGAAATAAACTATCCTAATCCACACTCTAACTCCTAGATTGAAATCCTGAGTCCTAATTCACCCTACAAATACACCCTCAAGATACGCAACCGAAAGACATCCTAGAAAATAACAACCAAAGTAAAAATACGCGCAATTATGTTTTTCAAGCTTCAGGTCACCAAACTAACAATTATTAGGACAACAGAACACCAACAAAAGAACGAAGAAATCTCGGTCAGGATGCGAGGACGAGGATGTACAAACACAAAAGTAAAACAGCCTATTTTTAACTTGGGTAATAAACAAGCACTATTCATCCGGTAAATGAGACGGATTAAACACAATTGTCACGGGTTACACACAAAGCCGTAGGCATATAACAATAGCAGTTCATCGCACGGATTTACATAAAATATAGAAAACATATTACGCAAGTTGGATTCAGTGCTAACATCCCTTAGCCGCACTCTTCCCACACCCCCGCTACGCCCCCTCCCCTGCCTGCCGTGTCGAGTGGCTTCAGGTATCTTAGCCCCATGCAACGCCACTCAGCCACGCAACGCCACTCAGCCACGCAACGCCACTCAACCACGCAACGCCACTCACACACGCCACTCACACACGCAACGCCACGCACACACGCAACGCCACGCACACACGCAACGCCACTCACCCGCGCAACGCCACTCAGCCACGCAACGCCACTCAGCCACGCAACGCCACTCAGCCACGCAACGCCACTCAGCCACGCAACGCCACTCATCCACGCAACGCCACTCAGCCACGCAACGCCACTCAGCCACGCAACGCCACTCAACCACGCAACGCCACTCAACCACGCAACGCCACTCACACACGCCACTCACACACGCAACGCCACGCACACACGCAACGCCACGCACACACGCAACGCCACTCACCCACGCAACGCCACTCAGCCACGCAACGCCACTCAGCCACGCAACGCCACTCAGCCACGCAACGCCACTCAGCCACGCAACGCCACTCAGCCACGCAACGCCACTCAGCCACGCAACGCCACGCAACGCCACTCAGCCACGCAACGCCACTCAGCCACGCAACGTCACTCAGACACGCACCGCCACTCAGCCACGCACCGCCACTCAGCCACGCAACGCCACTCAGCCGCGCAACGCCACTCAGCCGCGCAACGCCACTCAGCCGCGCAACGCCACTCACACGCGCAACGCCACTCACACACGCAACGCCACGCACACACGCAACGCCACGCACACACGCAACGCCACTCACCCACGCAACGCCACGCAACGCCACTCAGCCACGCAACGCCACTCAGCCACGCAACGCCACTCAGCCACGCAACGCCACTCATCCACGCAACGCCACTCAGCCACGCAACGCCACTCAACCACGCAACGCCACTCACACACGCCACTCACACACGCAACGCCACTCACACACGCAACGCCACGCACACACGCAACGCCACGCACACACGCAACGCCACTCAGCCACGCAACGCCACTCAGCCACGCAACGCCACTCAGCCACGCAACGCCACTCAGCCACGCAACGCCACTCAGCCACGCAACGCCACTCAGCCACGCAACGTCACTCAGACACGCACCGCCACTCAGCCACGCAACGCCACTCAGCCGCGCAACGCCACTCAGCCGCGCAACGCCACTCAGCCGCGCAACGCCACTCAGCCGCGCAACGCCACTCAGCCGCGCAACGCCACTCACACGCGCAACGCCACTCACACGCGCAACGCCACTCACACGCGCAACGCCACTCACACGCGCAACGCCACTCAGCCACGCAACGCCACTCAGCCACGCAACGCCACTCAGCCACGCAACGCCACTCAGCCACGCAACGCCACTCAGCCACGCAACGCCACTCAGCCACGCAACGCCACTCACACACGCCACTCACACACGCAACGCCACTCACACACGCAACGCCACGCACACACAGACCGAAAACAATAATTACATTAACATCAATAAAAGGAAATGCATAAACAAAAGTATAAGAACTCACAAAGGCACTTTTTCATAATATGCAAATAAAATTGTCATTACCTGTCGATCGTAGCAGCTCATTCCCTGAAATGTAGAAAATATAAAAAAAAACACAAAAAAGAGAACATACACAGTGCATACATAATACTTTTAACTACAACAAGCAACAAACAAAATAAATGAATAGCGGCGAAACAAGTCACATACGGGTACAAATGACACAAGCAAAAGCTAAGTCAGAGGAAAAATAAACATCACAGTGCCACCTCAGGCGAAACGAAACTACTGAAACTACATACCAGGAAGACACTAGCAAAGATTACTCAATGCATCCCGAAGAATCAACTTAAACACGAGCCAACATACGCATAAAGATCAAGAAAAATTCAAAACCCATTTTTCAAACATATATCTTTTAGAACAGTACTAAAGGATATTGTAACTCAAAACTCGATAATACACAAGGCGCAATACAAATAAAACACTCATACATCCTAATAAAACATTATTAATACGTATATACACACACGTATTAATACATTCAAATTGATGTACTATTCATCCGGAGAATGGGACGGATTAAAAACAGTAGTCAACAGTTACACAAAAAAACGGACGCAAACAACAATAGCACTTCTTCACACGGAATTCCATCTAATATAAAGAAAATATGACGAAAAAAAAAAAATCGGAAACAGTCAAATTTTTCTGAGGGAAATAAACAAGGACGATTCATCCGGAAAATGGGACGCATTGAATACAATAGTCGACAGTTACACAAAAAGAGATACGCATAACACAATAGCATTTATCCAGACGGAATTAGTTCGAATATAAGAAACATATTACGAACATAGAAATATTCAGTCACAAAAAGCTAACGAAAAATACATTACTTCACTGTACATGTCGTTCATACATTGCTAATAATACTACAGTCAGCATAGACACAAAAAGTTTCATTTCATACTTCAAGTACGTCAATAACAAATTATCCGACTACTTCAGCATCACACAAAAAGATAATGCAAACACAACTTACATCAATATATTAAAACACATTTAGCACTTCAGAATGAAACAAACACCTTTTGTACGTCAAATTACAAAAAAAATAAAATTAATACATTACATTACAGTTTAACAAAACATATGCATTACATATCGCCAATAAAAAACAAAACTTTATGTTACATTACAAACATTTACAAATATTACGAGCGAAATAAATACATTTCGCAAGTATTTAACTTTAACATAGTATATATACTACATTACATTACATTAAAAGAAACTTAGGATTACATTCTTACCTGTCAAACGACGCAGCAACACCACAGGAACAAGAACACGCCTTCCGCGCACCAACATTCTCGATCTATGGGGAATTCCACCGTTGACGTATGCAAATCGGAACGCTACGTCAAAAACGTCGCGCTCCGATTGGCTAGAAAAAAACGTAAACAAAAAACACACACAACTCAAAAATAAACTAGACCGCTAAACATAGAAGACGTCGACGTGACGCTATACGTCGGCCATTTAAAAAAAAAAAAAAAAAACAGACTCCACAAACACGTTACAAAATATTAACACAGTTAGTACAAAACATACACACGAAAATTACATACTAATATACACATAAGACAGAAGTAATACAAAGGGGACATGTGACACCTTTGGTTAATAACAACACATTACTTAATTAATATTAACATATACACACACTCTTAACATCACCCTCACACAACAAAACTATCACACTCTTTCACACCCGCTCAGAAACGCTAACACAACATCTCCCTCATACACCATCACACACCTTCAGCCTCACACACACTTACTCACCCTCACACTCACACACTCACACACTCTCTGACGCAAACAACTTCACTCATCCTCCCCCCCTCACACCCCCTAACACTCACCCCCTCACACTCATCCCCTCTACATCACCCCTCACACACTCACACTCACTCCCTCAACACCCCACCCTCACCCCCCTCACACCCCCTCATTCACCCTCATTCACCCTAACACACCCTCACACTCTCACACACCCTCTCACACACCCCTCACACATCCCATCACTCACGCTCTCACACAACACCTCACACACTCCCTCACTCACACTCTCACACACTCCCTCACTCACCCGCTCACACCCGCTCAGTCTCACCCTCACTCTCCCTTACACTCCCTTAACCCCTCAACATCACTCACTATGCCTCCCCTCCCATTACACTCACCCTCACCCCCTCACCCTCAAATCCCTCATACTAACACCCCTCATACACAACCCCCTTAACACTATCAACACTCACCCACACACTCTCCCTCACCCCCCTCACCCACCCTCAACATCTCATCCTCACTTAGACTCAAACACTCACCCTCACTCACCCTCAAACTCTCACCCTCACCCACACTCATCCTCACACTTACTCACCCTCACCCTCACTCACCCTCGACACATCACCCTCAATAACCCTCACCCTCACTCACCCTCAACGCCTCGCCCTCAACCCCTCGCCCTCAACCCCTCACCTTCAACACCTCACCCTCAACACCTCACTCACACTCACTCTCAATTATCCTCAATCTACAACTATCAACAACACTCACCCTCAACAGCTCACCCTCAACACCTCACCCTCAACACCTCACCCTCACTCACTCACGCTCAATGCCTCACACTCAAACACTCAACCTCACTCACCTACCCTCAACGCCTCAACATCACTCACTCACCCTCAACACCTCACCCTCACTCACTCACCTTCAACGCCTACCCTTCAAATGCACACCCTCACTCACCCTCACTCACCCTCAACGCCTCACTCACACTCAACACCTCACCCTCAACACCTCACCCACCCTCACCCTCAGTCAGCCTGAACATCACTCAACCTCAACTCCTCACTCACCCTCAACACCTCACTCACCCTCAACACCTGACTCACCATCACTCACACTCATCCTCACTCACACTCAACACCTCACCCTCACTGACACTCACTCACACTCAATCACTCTCACCCTCACTCACCCGCAACGCCTCGCCCTCAACGCCTCACCCTCAAATCCTCACTCACCCTCACTCTCACTCATCCTCAATCACCCTCAACACCACACACTCACTCACCCTCACTCACCCTCAACACCTCACCCTCACTCACTCACCCTCAACTCCTCACTCACCCTCACTCTCACTCATCCTCACTCAACCACCCTCAACTTCACTCACCCTCAACGCCTCACCCAACACCTCACCTTCACTCATCATCAACATCTCACCCTCACTCACCCACAAACATCAGCCTCAACACCTCACCCTCAAAACCTCAACCTCAACACCTCACCCTCAACACCTCACCCTCACTCACTCTCACTCACCCTCACTCACCCTCACTCACCCTCACTCACACTCAGTCACCCTCACTCACACTCAGTCACCCTCACTCACCCTCACTCACCCTCACTCACCCTCAACCCCTCACTCACCCTCACTCATCCTCACTCACCCTCAACACCTCACCCTCACCCACCCTCAACACCTCACCCTAACTCACAATAACACTCCCTCACCCTCACCCTCACTCACTCTCACTCTCACTCACCCTCAACACCTCACTCACCATCAACACCTCACTCACACTAAACTCCTCACTCACCCCCACCCTCACTCACCCTCAACACCTCACCCTCACACAGTGCAATAGGTCTCACAGGATTTTTAGTTACAGCTTTTACAATTGTTTATTGCTTTTTTGATTTGTAATTGTTTAGCATTGGCAAAAAAAAAAAAAATGCACAAGATTTACAAAAAAAAACACATAAACAATTCTAAATGCACTAACTCTAATGCTGCGAGACCTATTGCATTTCAAATGCTTGTTTTTGGTTCCACTTTTTTTTGCCACTACACTTTCTCCCTCATTTTTATTTTTATTCTCATTTATAACCTCCTTAGCACAACGTCCAGTAAGTTCTGCCTTCTTAACGATATCAATAACTTGTTGAAGTGGTTTCTCCCCCTTGGCCCATAGTGCGTCCTGTGTATTAGGGTTTGCAGAACACATTACTATCTGGTCCCTAATTAAATCATCATGCATGTTTTCAAATTTGCATGTGAGTGCTAAATTCTTTCAGGCAGACACATAGTCTTCTATGCTTTCCTCCTTACCTTGTTTCCTTCTATAAAATGTATATCTGTGTAAAGCAACACAGACGGCTGGTTTATAATAGCCATCTAAGTCCTCTGTGGCTTCATTGAACACATTTCTATCACCTTCAACTCATTTTTTTTGTGATGTTATTGCACACGTTTAAACCGCCTGCACCCAAACAGTGTAAAAGTATTTTCTTTTATCCTCTGGTTTAAGTGGTTCATCTTCCTTATCAAACGTAGAAATGTAGATACAGAAGTACACCTTCCATTCCTCCCATTTGATTAGAGGTACTCCTGCTCCCTTCAAAAATGCTTCTGGTGGTTGCAAATTGTATATATTACCTAATCTGAGGCATAGTCAAATAATACACTAAATATGTTGTGGACTCCTCAAATGTCCAGTATATAATCCTTCCTCCAACTTATTTTTTTGTTTATTATATATATTTTTTATTTCCTGAACATTACGTCAAACTCCTCACCTTCTAGCTTCAAAACGTTTCCATAATGCTTCCTTGATGTTAATGTTAGCCAGAACTTACTGCTAATTAGCGTATGCCTGCTTCCTTTTAATTCTGTAAACCGGTAGATTTCCGGTATTTTCACGACGAGTTTTACTTCCCTTAAGATGGCGGCACGCACACTTCCTGTGCGAGAGACGCAAAAACAACTAGACCGCCGGCCTATCCTTTCAACGTCGGCGTCCGACGTCACATGTGCTCTTCGTGAATGCGCAACAATTCTGATTCTTTTCACAATTACTTTTGATCCCCAACAAGCTCTCCCCTTCGGAATAGTTCACTGCCACACTCAATTCTTCACAGCAGAGTTCACAGGCTCTACAAAGCTCCAAGGATCACCGCGGCACGCGTCTTCCAACTCGCACAACCGATCTCTGAGAGAACTTTCATTGAACGTGATTTGCTCTTCATTGGATTTAAAAGCGTTGACAGTGAGTACATTAAACAGGCAAACACGCTTGTATTTTCTTCTTTCTTAGGTTAACGTTGTCGCCCGATTACGCTTCTTGCTTACACTTCAGCACAGCCTTCACTCTACTTTATAAGTTTCACTTTCATCTCCACATTCAAACGACTCGCCTTAATAGACTCCTTCCCTTGTTGATATGTGTTCAGATGATTCTCACTTTACGCGAAGGTCTGCAAAGTTCTTTGCATCAGAAGCACGTGCCGACTGAACCGCCAATGAAACCTTTACAAATCCTTGTAAAAATACTATGATTGGCTGAGACGCTGACAATGCTCCAATACTAGGGTAATTTACACATTACGATGCCTCGCAATATCTGACAGCGCTCTGAATGTGCTTTGCATTGGGATTGGCTGCTTTGCGACCCGGAAGTACTGACGTTACGCACACATGTTGTCCCGTCCGTGCAAAGATCAGTTTCGGGAGAAAGAGCTTGGACTGAATTTACGGAAGGTCCTTGTAAGTAGCATTGATTATCGACATCAGTATGGGGTTATTCACATATGGAATTGATATTAGTTTGAATGACGTTATCTTTGCAATCAAATACACACTGTCCTTATAGAAATATATAAGGCACTTAGTTGTGCTCCACGAGTGAGCACAACTCTTCAGATGTAGATTTGTAGGTAACTATTTATCAGTCAGCTGTCTATTTATAATGTCGAGTAATTGAGTAGACCTACATAGTTAAATGTCTTTAGTCTTTATTGTGTATTTTTTTTATTGTGTTAATTTTTGATATCCAAGTTAGAGATCGGTTCCCTGCATTTTATTACGGGTATTAAAAGGACCCATTTTCGTACATTTTTTTACGTGTATTAAAAGATGGTCGGTGTCAGACCTGGAAGGAAGGTTGTTATTTTGTACGAGCAAAGAGGTGAATAGCAAGGTAACTTAGGACACAAGGCGTTAATGAGTAACGGTTACTAGTAGTTTATAGTTCTATAATTGTGGGCTAAAAGTTCCATTTGCCACTTGTAGCACGTTCGGCTCTTGTCATAAATTGTACCTCTATGTTGAGATTCTTTGCATAGGGTAGAAAGTTAACAGGTGAACAGCTTCGGGTTAAAATGTAATCTTTTGGGCTGCCATACTTCCTGGGAAAATTCATCTATATGTATCGTATAATCTTCATTTGCATTTTCATTATCGTTTTATTGTTGAGCGAAAACAGGCCAGTACAATACAAACCACCCCGTATAAGCTCTCTAAAAATGAATTCTTAAAAAATAAAAACTATCAGCATATATTCCAACATACACGTAGCCCACAAGTAAAAGCAGAAGATTGAGCATTAACTAGTAAAGCCGTTTACCATGAACCTCTCCTTTAAGCGTTTATAAGTAAGGTAGCCGTAATTTCATGGTTGTACCATTCATATTTTGCAATTTAAACGCTTCCCATATAAATTTAGCCAGAACAAAATGTCGTCTTCTCTTGAACAATTCCGCAGAAAATCTTGCATATCCGTGATGTGCTTCAAAAAGATAGACTTTTGATATGGCTTTTTCTGTCCTGCTCATCGGAAGCAGAACAAAAATACGACTGAAATACTTTCAAGTACAATCTCAATTATAAGTTGCAAGTCACTGACTTTTGACATTACTGCACCAGCTTGCTGTTTAAGATCCAAGAAGGAGAAACTCTAAACTAAAAATTAAAAATACTTTTCCAATAGATGGAAGATACATTGTGCTCAAATAGCCTTCTTGTTCCCACCTGGGTTTTACAGTCCAAAAGATTCGATCCATACAAATGGAGTATGTGATCTCAAAGACACTGGGACTTGTGCCTACTCAGGATGCTGAATTACACTTTTTCAAATCTCTCGTAAGCATGCATTCTGGATGTGAACATATATAATTTGAATCAAGATTCCTCAAGTAGGACTATATGACAAAGCTAGGACAGTTTGAATGTTCCACTAAGGAGCAAAATGCGTAGTATACATCATCTTGCAGCCAACAAAGGGTTACGGGTGCAGGTCATTCTCTCCAATACATAATATGCCACATCTTCGCAAGGAAAGTGATAATGGCTGAGATATGTCGTATTCTCTATGGGAAATTCTTGATATATCCCAATAAAATCACTAATGTGGTTCTGTTGATCTGGTATTCAGTAATAGTGGCCCAGTGTTGCAACACAGACCACCAAAAGGCAACCACTCCAGGGCAGTTCCATGCCAGGTGCAGGAAACTTGCACCCAGTGCCCCACATCATGACGCCCATTTTACATGTCATAGAGAGGGTACGATACAGTCTCTGAAGGAACTTAAGGTGCATCAGTCGTAATCGAAAGTTCATGGATAACAAACCAGTCAAGGTACAGCAGTATACTCATTGTTTCTCAGCTAACTTTGTGTCAAAATCTTAGTGTCTGGAGATCACTAGCCCAGGGAATACAGCGTGGTGACTTCAGTTGCATTTGTGGCTTATAGCCGAGTGCTTCATTGTCTTGGGGAGGTTGCATCCAGCATAGTTTCAAGCACCTGCAACTCCGGTGGAGCATGAGGAGTGCCTGACTAGTCTATGGATCAAAAATGTGTCCAGTACTGTTCGGTTCTACCTGTATGTCATGTATGGTGACAAATGTGCTTCTAGGGAACAGTCGCCCCAGTGCCGTTAATGGCAGCCTTTTTAGACATATGCATACCCCTCACCCTAATGTTAGTGGAAGAGCCGGTTTCTGCATGGCGGGGATCAAGCTAGCGTAAAGGGTTGCTAAGGATGCTCAGTGTCCGAGTCGATGCCATGCCCAGAATGTGCAGTTGACAGGGGCCACCTTGGCCATTTCATAGGGAGACATATCACAGTCGCCAGGGGGCTGGGCTCTATATTATCCATTTCAGTAGCCACATACAGCTCGAACAATGTAGGGTGATGGCAATAGTACATCATCTGAGCCTGAAGGCAGTAGTAATACAGATCCGTGACTGGTGCACAGAGCCCCTTCTGCCTAAATGGGAGCGTAAGTAATTCCCAGGTGGCTCTGGGTGGTCAGCCTGCCCACGCTGGGTTACTGAGGTCTGTCCTGAGGCGTGTAAAAAAGCATTTAGTGAGCGGAATGGTATGTTTATAAAGAGATCTAAACATTTTGGCACGACTACCATTTTGGCAATCTTAATACTACCCGCCATGAACAGCAGCAATTTATTCCATAATTTCACTCTGTCCATCAGCATGTCAGTTTTTCTGGCGATAACTCATCCAGGTTTCTACTGAACCACATGCCCAGATATTTAACGGCTCATTCAGTCCAACACAGTGAATACTCAGTACAAACCCAGCCAATGCTCTGCGTCAGGTGGAATATAATGGACTTTGACCAATTTATTTTGATTCCAGTTAAGCCTCCATAGTGAATTCCCTGAGAATGGGTAAAAGGTTGATTGTGGGACCTGAGGTGTAGTTGAGTCCACATTGTGAGTAATATTGTTGCAGTCCGGCCATAAAGGCTCCATAGCTATCAGGAATGACAACGGGAACAGTGAGCACCCCTTCCTAGAGCTTTGTGAGAAGGTAAATGAGGAGGTGACCTCGCATTTCACCCAGAGATGCGTGGTAGTATCTGTATAGAGCAATCTGATCCATCGCAGGAATTGTTGGCTAGTACAAATCCTTTCCAGAAGTCGTAAGAGGTACTTCCATTCCAGCGAGTCGAATGCTTTGGTGGCGTACAATAAGAGCGCAGCACCCTGTAGCACTAGGTTGAAAGTATGCAGCAGTGCGAACGTTGTTTGGAGGTGGTGGGCCGTCGACAGTCTCAGGAACAAGCCTGACTGGTCTGGCCGGATGAAAGTCTGCAGCAGAGGTGCCAGCCTATTCATGATGAACTTGGCCAAGATCTTTTTGTCCACATTTATCATGGACAACGGCCTATAGCAATGACAGCTCTTCAGATTCTTATTTGGTTTCAATAAGGTGACAACGTGTGCCTCCAGAAGGCAGAGGCGGGGTCTTTCAAGCTTGAAAGTCTCCTCATATACAGAAAGCAAGTGAGGGGCTAGTAACTGGGCATGTTCCCTGTAGAAAGAAGGCAGAAGGCCATCCAACCCAGGCACTTTATTTACAGGCATGGAAAGGATCACTTGCACAATATCCTCAACTGTAAAGGGGACATTAATATATTGCCTGTGCTGGTTGTCCAGCCAGAGGAGCTGTATGGAGTCAAAGTAGGCCGCCAAATGGTCCACTGTCAGGGTGACCGTGGTTTGGTAGAAGGTGCTATCATAACGTATAAAGGTCTGGGTAATACCATTGGTATCAGTTTACATCCCCCCAACTTGTCTACTATCTGAGGAATATATGCAGTAGTCCTAATCTTCCAGAGTAACATGGCCAGAGTCTTGCTCATTCTGTCCGTCTCTCCATTCACCCTGGACCTGGATTCCTTACTCAAACAGCGTAGGTCGCTGTCAGTCAGCTCAGTGTATTTTATGAGCTTTTGGTTGATATCTGCGAGCCTCGCCAAATCACCAGTCGCAGATTGGCACAGCTCCAGAGTTTCAGATGTCTGTCTCCAGGTGTATCAGCTGGGTACGCAAGGATCTCGGGATGCCCAGCTGTTTAGATATGCAGGCCTGCCTCATTATCACCTTGAAGACTTCCCAAAGAGTACCCAGGGAAGATACTTTCTTAGAGATAAGGGTGAAGTAGTCCGCAATAGTAGTGTGGATGTCTTCCCTAAATGTTGGGACAGGGAGTGCCCATGATGGCAGCCTCCACACAAACACCTGTATTCACTCATCCTCTGAGAGCTCCATGAGCACTGTGTATTGGGCAAACAACGTTCTCCGTCGGTGCCCCACTCCGATCACGCAGGAACAGAGATCCCGAGTGGCTAACCAGTAGTCTATCTGGGACCACATATTGTGTGTATAGTTAGTGCATGTATGATTGCGAGAGAGAATTCTTTTGTATGAATGGATTATTAGTGTGTTTGATGGTCTAGACTATGCCTGATATAAGAGTTGTTTTTTAAGTTTTGTGGGTCATCTTTTCTGACGGGGTAAGGTGTGTTTATTCACTGTAATTAGAGATTTACACATACTTTTTGAATTATATGTTCGCTTTTGTATATGTATACATGATTGTAGATGCTGTTTCTTTTGTACCCTAGACTCAAACGTAAATAGAGCTCTATCCTTCTGATTTTGTATCTTGTATACTAATAAGATTTTCTGTTCTAATAAAGCATTGTCTTTTTGCTCAGTATATATTTATCTTGGTTTGTATGCACTGAAACGTTATATTGATTATGTGTATGTCGTTTTGATTTGGTTTTTTCCCAGCGGAGAAACCCACTTTAAACTATTCAGAGACTCTACGCGCTCACAAAACTTTAAACTATTCAGAGACTCTACGCGCTCACATCTATTCTAGGCAGGTGGCACTGAGCTCCTTCCTACCCAGAAGGTTGTTGTCATTTAGTCAGTGCATGTGCCCTGAACAGCATCCCTATTACGGAGTCTCAACACAGCAGCTAAATCATTGTCCATAATGATATTGTTTATTTGGCAGGTTGCCTGGGGTGCGGTCATCTAGTGGTGCAAGATCTGTCTAATGCTGTGCCCAGTATCACATTAAGGTCTCCTCTCCATACTTTGGCACCACGGTCCTGGGTCTACATCCGGAGCAACAGGTCCATAAAAATATCGGGGTTATCCACATTGGGGCCTATCATAGAAACAATCGTCATATATTTGCCCCGCTTTAACCCGCATAATTTGATGTATCTACCTTCTTTGTCGCATATCAACTTGTTAGTGCTCCATGGAGTCCCCCTATGGATCACTGTTGCCACTCTTCTTGCATACACCAATCCCACCGGCATCCTGTGTAGTGGGTGACCGGATATGTGGGTCTCCGGCAAGGGAGCTACCTCTATACGATTGTGGTTTAAATAGACCAATACCTGTTGTGCCTTAAGGGCACCATTCATGCCTTTAATATTGCAGGAAAAGAATTTCACTGCATGAAGGTCAGGAGTATTCCTGGTTTCTGGCCTCTATATGTAGGTCATCTATTGTTCCTGACAAGGGTGCCATAGACTTCAACTTCTAGGTGTCTACTAGACCACGTTATGTGATGTGCCAGCATATAAAGCAACATTCGTACCCCTTCAACAACCCACACTTGTCCAAGACATGTCTCCACCTCCCCCACACAACAACAACCCACTGAGGGTAACCAACATACAAGATCCAACACCTTATGTAAGTACTAGGAAACATCCCTGGGGTAGTCTGGTTGCTGGGCGAACCGTGTCTCCCATAAGGGATGGCGGTTGGGCCTATCATGAGAGTGGCTTATACATTAGAGCCCGGCGAGGCTTAGTAAGTCAGTCCAGGACCCAAGATCCAAGTTTGTGTTGTCCAATCCTAGCATTCCATATAGCAGGTTCAATCACATAGCATACAGTATCTGGGGGTTGCATATGTAGTGTTATATGGCCGTCCGGGTCATTGTCGACATTGCGGCAATGATGCTGCTTTTGCACACGTTACTACATGACTTTATTTTGCAAGACTCGGTTTGTGCCTTTCACATGAGAACTGTGCTTTCTATGTTCTCTGCTTGTTCCCGACTCTGGGATGCATGTTGTAGCAGTTAGCAGGGTAAACCCATGAGTATGACACTCAAGCCTTCTGTGGGACTATATTGGCGGGCACAAATTGTAGCCTGGCCATCTGAACCGCCAGGGTGAAGTCAGGGTATATGGACAATCGGTTTTCCGGATATTGTAGTTCTTTTTGCTCCCTTGCGAGACAAAGGATTGTGTTGGGTTTTCTGTAATTGAACAAGCAGGCAATTAGTGGCCCTACTGAGGCCCTAAGAGGCAGTATCGGGCCCGGGAGCAATGTGCTATACAGAGTATTGCAATATTAGAGAATCTTCAAACAGATTGTGAAACATGGTTTAAAGATAGGTTTCTATTTTGCCCATAGCTGTGGACACATGGAGGCCAAAGATTGTTCTGCCTGGAGCAGGCCTCCAAAATTTCATTTTTAGTTTTAATCACAGCCAGTACCTTCTCCATTTTGAGCCGCTGCTCATTTTGTGGCACAGCTATGCCTTCCGTGTCAGACACTCGGCGCTCCACCTGGTTCATTCGGTCTTCATCCCTATTTAATCGACCTTTCATGTTTTCTAGCCTACTCGTGAGAGAGTCAATCTTGGCATCTATTTTATGGATGCTCTGCTGCATTGCAGTGTGTAACTGTTGAATATCCTGTTCCGGTAGTGCATCAGGGTTAGGCTATGATGACTACTCGTCGTGGCCCTGCATCTCCTCCGCTGTTCGAGTGATTTGCCTGCTCTCAAAGGGGAGCTTTGCTTGCTTCTCGTCTGTTTGCCTATAGCGGTAGGGAGTCACACCAACAGCACCTGGTGTCTTAAGTGTTCAAGCCCGCCCTGGCGGTGCTGTCGTCTATATGTTCATCTCGGGGCCCAGATCCCACTACCCCTATGGAGTGGGGGGGTATATTTATTTATTTATAAAGATTTATATATCGCGAACTTGATCCTGAGAGATATCGGAGCGCTTTACAAATATAGGGAAAGGTAACAATACAAAACATGAGTCTAACATGGGGAGTATAATAGGCATTGAATCAAATGGTTCACTCATTTCAGCTCATTTATAAATCCTGAGTGAACGAGGAGTGGGCTGTATGTGCGCATCTGAGGTCTCTAACACCCGCCACGTCTGGTATTAGTACTAAGGTCCCAAAGGGTCAAACAGTGCTTACCTCCTCTTCTGATTTCTGGGCAGGGGCCAGCTCCTCACCTCTTCATAAACCCACTGACAAGTAGCCTCGGTTGCCAGCACCCCAAACCCTGCTTTCGAAGGCAGCAGGCCTATCAGTTAAGCTCTCCCAACCCACAGATATGCGGGGCACATACATGTCATTTAGTCCATGCTCACAGTTCACCTATTCGCTGGTACATTCACCTCTGCTCTCCAGCTGGCATTCCTCGTCCCTCTGGATATTCAGGCGGTCACCCCTGCTCCATGCAGGGCCATCTCTCAGGAGTCGTGGAAGCCATGCGGCGCCGGCAGCGCCCATACGCCTGATCCCTCCTACCTTCCGTGTAGCTAAGCTGCTAGACGGGCCCTGGCTCCTCTCCTCAGCTGGCACCGCCTCCAGCAGGCGAGCCCAGCCAGCGATCAGCTTTGCGCCCCAGACCCTGGGCATCTCCAGGCAAGCGCACTTGCGCGACCGGCCAAGCAGCCCGGCGCTCACAGGTCTCAAACCGCGGGTCTTCGAGTCTCACTGTGGACCCGGGCCACCAGTTTCTTCCCCCACAGGTCCCCAGCTGCACATTCAAGACGAGGATGTGTAGTACTGGCTCAGATAAATGAAAGATTTAAGCTTCAGCCGACAGATCCCCCACTAAAGTGTGGCCTTCTTGCAGCCTGACTCTTTGACACCCCTCTCCCCCCCTACCGCCAGGAACTTGATGATTGAATCTCCCCAGTTTGTGAGTTGAGCTTTAGAACTCTTCCTGTGTTCATGGTAGCAAGATGTCCGTTTTTTGCCATCTGGACATTTTACAACCCAGGAGCAGAAAGTCTGAGCCAAAGGAAGTGACACGTTATAATGTTATGACTCAAATATATTTTGTACCCCGTCCATTAGTTTGTTTTTGTTGAATTGATGGCAACACATTTTTCACCATAGTAATCTGTACAATCAGTAAATATAGAGCATTTTCCTTGCGTACCAACAAGATCACATAAACTGTAAACAGCCAGAAAGGAACTGGTGAATGTTCAACACTTAGCTCTTGTAAATATGATAAAGAGGACTAGTGCCAGGGCACACCCATGGCGCATTCAAACTTCAGGGATCTTCATTGTTTCTCATTCTTTCTGAATTTAAACCGGACGCAGTCCTCACTGGAGGGCTGCAACTAGCTGGACCAGAGCTCTGTAGAGATTCTCAGCAGAGTGGTCAGTTGAACAAATCAAAGGCCATCCCAAAACTTTTTTTTATTTTTTTATTCCCCTTTGATATTGGCTACCTAGTTGAGCAAGACTATTTATTCTTTTTTACAATACCAGAAAAGTGCTTAACTGTTTAGTCATTTTGTAAAAGACACGTGCATCTGTTTGACTAGACGCAATGGTCCAGGATCGACTTTCATTCTAGTCTTCTGGTTTCTTCTGTTGCATTTTCCTAAGATGCTCGCTTCTTGCGTTGGTTGAAGTTTAACATGTAAGCATCTGTCTCTTGATATTGCACAAATAACCCGTAACCTTTTCTCTTGTTTCCTGTAGGTACTCTGGGATGGCTCAGCTTGGTGCCATAGCGGCCTTAGCACTGGCAGTAATCGCTGCTGCTCTTTTTTCTGCAGTGCACAAGATTGAAGAGGGACACATAGGGGTTTATTACAGGTAAGGCTTTGAGAGAGACGGTACAAAGGAAATGGATGCTCATACAGTCCTCGTTTAGAAACAACCAATGCTTAGTTTCTATGTTAACCCCTTGCACGCTGATGACGGAACCGCTCCGTCATCAGCTGCGGGTGCGCTGTGCTGATGACGGAGCGGTTCCGTCATGGCCCGCCCCGCTCAATAGAACGCTCATGCGCGGTGCGAATTCCGCGCCTGCGCTGAGCGTTCTATTGAGCCCTGACGGAACCTCTCCCTCATCAGCATAGCTCAACCGGCGCTGGTGATGGAGCGGTTCCGTCACCAGCATGCGGCCGCCCCGCCCCCTTAGCACTGCGGCGGAATAGCCGCCGCAGCGAAGGGGTTAAGAATCTTTATTCTCTTTGTATTATTTCTGTTTGTATTTACAATGGATAATGAGCGTGCCACTCCCCGAAAAGTGCTTCAACACCTCATTAATGGTAGCAAGCACTATATAAATGGAAACCCTTCCCTCTTCGATCCCTCCACTATCCTTCTCAAGCCAAATAACAGACTAACATATCCCCTGCTCAAATAAATTTTATATTTCTCTATACTAATTCACCACTAATCCTTTTTGGATTCCGAAGTAATATGCTACTTGCCAAAAAAGCGCTCCAGTGCCTCGTCAGGGGTAGTAAGTGCTATAGACATACAATTACAATAAATCTATTTACTGAAAATAGCTTTATTAGGTTGGTTATAATAATTATGTCTTAGGAAGGAAAAATGCTATTATTGTCACTATTATTTGCTCAGGAGGAGCTGTCCCTGAAAGCCTGCTGGGCTAGCTAACCACATTTGCTGATTTAAGTGGGGTGCTATCTTATTTTTCTTTTTTCTCTCTTGGTGGGAGACATTCTCATTTATTCGCTAAGGCCGAGGGCAGACTTTGTTTAAAAAACAGCAGTCAAACCAGCTGAGCAAACGCTAATTTTCACATGCACACATCCATTGCGAGGAACCCTTTCTAAAGGTCACTTCACCTAGTTCTTCTCCACGTAATTTGTTAATGGATTTGTAAGCACACAATCAAGAGACCCAGAGACTGAAAAGTTAGGATAGTGCATATTTTCCAGTTTGGGTGATGTTTTTTTCTACGTAGTCTGTCTGTTGTGGGTGCTTTTTGTTATGTTGTGATCTCTGTTTATGACCCTTTTCGGTACTCGAAACCTGCAGCAGAATTCACTGGGCAGCATGTACATCATAATCCGTGTGAGACTGACACATTAACAATGGAGGCCTACTTGGCTTAAAAATGTGGACCTTCACCTGTAGGTTCACTCCTACATTTAGATGTAGATTTACAACCGCTTTCACAACTGGTCCTAGAAAGCAGCATTAGACGCAGCATTGAAGTAGTAGCCCATTTACGTTGGTGTAGGCATTTTCACATACATAATTGTACGGCATGTACAATTGTGCGTGGAAAAATGTTTCACCTGGGTGGTATTGCACTTATTAGTCCTTTTCTCCTCTCTCTGTAGAGAAACCCTTTCCCCCCACACCCCCATTAGTTCTGGAGGTGTTCCTTCACATTTGCACCTGGACATCTAATTATTCTTATCCTAATAGGAGTTCATCTCCAGCCAATTAACGGGTGAGATAATGTGCGGAGAAAACGTTTAAAAAAAATCCAATAACAAATATCTTTGTGTTTCTAAACTTCTATGGCATTATGGCTGCTTGGAGAAGATTTACTCACACAAAAGCATACATTCGATTCGATTTTTTTGTAGTGTAAACCAATGGTGACCATTCTGAACAGCAAACGTGGCTGTGCATTTGTAAAAATGTCTGTTTGCACCTGCATGTTTATATTACATGCACATAAAGCTATTAGAAATTTTACCTGATGACTGTACTGTATAAGTGTTAGCTGATTGAGCACATACAAACCATGCAGTCGCTTTAGCACAAAGTACCGCTGATGTTTCCTTTATCCCAAGTGACCTTCATTGACCTTTCCGGCTTACATGATTCATGAAATGCATACATTTTTCTTTTCTTTCAAGTCGCATATAGTCTCTCTAAATTAGAGTTTTGACAAGAACCCACCACTCACTTTCCACTCAAGCTGCATGTTTTCTGTAAAATCTGATTTACTGAGGTACATTTTCTATTCGCAACATGTGTACTGCCAAGAACCTACTTCTCTGAAAGTGTCCCTC
Organism: Lissotriton helveticus; assembly: GCF_964261635.1. Taxonomy (NCBI): domain Eukaryota; kingdom Metazoa; phylum Chordata; class Amphibia; order Caudata; family Salamandridae; genus Lissotriton; species Lissotriton helveticus. The sequence goes on along the minus strand of NC_136072.1, from coordinate 496,960,921 downwards.
TCCTGCTGCCTCGCCAATTCAAGAACAGTGAGTCTTAGAGTAAAATATTACGAGTGAAGTACCACTTTAAATTTCACAAAAAGAACAGAATTCCCATTAGAAAAGCTTGCGTTCAGCAGAAACCGAATATATGGTGTATTATGTGTTTCTGCATCTCAACAATGGGAGTCCTTTGAGACCCCACTAATGTAGGTCCCAAGACTCCATCGCCTGCGTGATCTATCTCTGCTTGGAGACACACACCTGCAATGAGAGGAATGCACAGCCTCTTTCTCTCTTGTGATCAGCATTTGTAGCACCTGCAAAACCATCTATAAAGTTTAATTAATTCCTCTTTTAAAAGCTGAAGCTTCTATCAAGATAAGCTGTCTTTGTAAAAAGTACATAACAACACTTTTTGTATTTATAATTTCATTTTGTCCTATTCTCTTAAATGTTTATACTTCAGGCTAAAGGCACCGACTTTTAATTAGCATGCGGATCACTACCCATCCTCCTAATTGCAATACACAACCGCCAGTACAATTTTTCTCACTTAATACATTTTTACAATATATTTGACATCCTGATCACCTACCTTCTCACTGCCCCTCACTCTTGGATAGGTGGAGCCTTTGCGGTCACCCAAAACGCTTCGACAAATAATGATCACTAGTTGATGATACTGAGCTATGGTCACTTATTAGGTGATTTCATTGTCTAAAGCTTCCTTCCAGGTGATGCCGGATGTTACCTCATATTTGTACTGCTCGACCTCCAGTTCTTGGTCCTCATTAATGGCTTTCTTTTCACTGGGCAGGCCACCCGCAATAGATTTACTCACCAGATTAGTTTGTGAAAAACGTCTAGGTCACAGGCAGAAGCTGCCTCTTAAAAAGGCATGAAGGTTGGTGCCATGCTTAGAGCTGTTGAGGGGTCCTGAATGTTGTGAGGGGTCCTGAAAGTTCCTAGGGGTGTGTGACCTTTGAGCCCCTTAACTGGCAGTCTTTTGTTTGAATACCTGGTACATCTCCTTTTTTTCAGTATCTTTATTAAGTTAGAATGATGTTTTAACATATTTACTGCTGTATTACATTTTTCAGGCTTATTGATGACCTCATGTAAGTTTTTCTCTTTGGTGGCATACTTGTGTTTCATATTTTTTTAGCCATATAAAATCATTGTGTAGATTGCTGGTGCTGTCCCCTGGTTTCTAGTACTCTACACTTTACAACTCAGTAAGCCAGGGAGCTTTCGAGCTAATCCCACCTCCACTATCATATGTCATTTCTAGTCTCCTGTGAGACTTCGCCTGATTTCTCCTTATAGAATGGGCTAAGAACCTTTGTGACAACGAACTGAATTTAGCAGGCTGATGATGATTGAGTACAACTGACACAGGTCTCCCTGTATGTCTTTCCTGGTGTCTTATAACTGTGTAGCACAGCAAATGCACCTTCTGAATAACATATCATGTTTACAGCATTATAACTTGCAATTGTCAGGGGTAACAAGCTCCTCTCCTCCTTGAACCCGCCCCCTTCCCTGTGAACAAGCGCCAGCTTATATATTCCTGGAAAGGACAACCCTCTAACACGTTGCCCTCCCTACACTCTTCTGCTCATTATTTCTCCTTAATAAGGGCTTTCCAGTTTCTTGGCTATGTGGAGAAGACACCTCACTCATATTAGGAAATGCCTTAAATGTGTAATGTCTGCAGTTTATTGCAAATAATCCTTATATGTATAGCTTTGTCAATGAATGTCAAAGAGAAATTTAGATTTACTGTCTGGATGGTTTTCCTGTCTGGTTTACAACTCCAGGTTATGAGAGAGGGAGTGCTTTCATAGGTCTGCGTCTGTTCGGGTGCAACTGCTGCTTAACCTGATGACCTCTACAGTTTCTGTAAAAATGATTGTGTATTTTTCCGAGCTAGTGCTTGTACCTTGAGTAACATAGGTAGTTGTGCGTTTTTGCTGTTCCAGCCATTGACACTTAGAATAAATGCAGAACGATAGAAACAACAATACTAATGGAAGTTGTTTCTAGTGCCCCAAGGTTAGTGCTTTGACACATGCTTAAGTCCATCTTAATCCCGTATTCATATAGATGGAGGGAGGAACGTGGGCAGAGTCAGAAGAAGATCAAGCCACATATTTTGCTTTTGATTATGATATAGTGATTCATTAAGCCCTAGTTCTTAAGGTGTGATCGGTACCCATGCAACGTTTTGCAATCGCAAGTTTACTAAGAGCCCTTTCTCCTCCTAGAGAATTATTTATTGTTCTTGTTCTGGCCTTTTAAAAAAAAATTCAGATAGACTGTGAATTTCTATAACCTGACAGGCTATGTTTGACCTTACATTGCATACCTTACCTCAAAGCTGGTCTGGAGACAAGTATGTCCATAGCATTTGATAAAAGTCTGTACATTCAATACTAAATTTGGACTTCTAGATATATTATTCAGTAGTTGATTGTTAGAAAACTACCTTGTGGCCTCATTCCAAAATAATGTTCACAAAGCAAACAAGTTTCCTTAGTGGTTCACTGTTTTTCAAGGCTCAATACCAAACGGTACGCTCATTGTTACCTCACCTAGAAAATCAAGGCAATCCCCAGAAAAAATGGCAAGGTGTTGTGTAACCACACCACCCACCCAACCAAACAATAATGAACTTAAAGTTCCACCTCAAACTTAATAAGAGAAACATTTAATAAGAACAAATAATGATAATGAAGATTGTTCAAGCATTTTAATCTGATTGCAGATTGAAGTCTTATTTTGCTTGTGAAGATGTTGTGTTAGTCTTTTGAATGTGTATGAGCCTCTGTTAGATAAATGTGCTTGGTGAATTGTGAGTGAACATTCTCAATGGGTCTGTATGAAATTGCTAATGCACCTTCTAGTTTAGGATGCAAGCCTGAACGTCGACAGTAAGGATATGTTTATCTCTCTGTGGGTGGGTGGGTGGGTGTGTGTGTATGTATGTGTATATATGTATATGTGTGTGTGTGTATATGTTTCACACAGAGAAAATAGGAAATTATCCCGGTGTTATTTCGCAGATCCCTGTTCCCCCTACAGGGAAGAATCCATATGGTCCACTTTTCTTAGGGTTCTAAGAAGGACACACGTAGCACTATAAAAGTCCATATAAAGTCTTTAATACCAAAGCTTCTTCACTTTAAACATTTTTCCAAGATTCGCCATTTAAACATATATATTCGACAGCCAAGTCAACACGTGTTTCGCGACTGTCTCGCTTCTTCAGGGCTTCAAATATTGAAATTCAAGTAAGAACTTCCAGTGTTAAATTTTGACGTCAGAGGAATTAGATCATGGCAACAGCCGAGATAAGATGACAAATGACACTTTAAATGATTTGGTCAAGAATTGAACACTGGAGGTTCTTACTAAAATTTAATATTCGAAGATCTGAAGAAGCGAGGCACTTGCCAAACACTTTTGGGTTGGCTGTCTAATATATATGTTTAAATGGAAAATCTTGGAAAAATGTTAAAGTGAAGAAGCTTTGGAAATAAAGACTTTATATGGACATATATATTTTGCTATATTACACTGTGCCACAATTGCCAGTTAATGACATATTTAAGGCGCGTTGGTTGTATGTTTGGAATTTTATAGTAACTTCTCCTGTAGTAAGTGTTTTGATCTGGTATTGAATGCTGTTTTCCGCATATTGATACCCAACTTTATAGCATATTTCTTCTCTCTTGATGTGAGTGCAATTTTCCATCTACGGTGGTGTAGGATGTAAGGAATGGAGTGTACAGCTAGTTGCTGTGAGCACGATGATTCCCAACTATTGCTTATTGCTGATGTTTTAATGATGTGTTTGTGATGTGCTGTTTAATTTGCAATGCTGAATGTTATGCAAATGTATATTTAACGATGTGCGCTATCTTCACTGTTGTTCATCAATCTGCCATATCTTTGCTCTGTTGAGTGTGTTTGAAGTGTTCTAACATGTTCCAACATGTCCTTTTGTGAGTTTGTTTGGTCCTCAGTGGCAAGTGCTGTTGGGAGCTTGGAGATATTGCACTATTAGTATATCAGGGCAGTGTTGGATGTATATTGTAAAGCGTGATGTTTGATGTCCATTGGGAAGAGTGCAAAGCCTACCAAAAGATTCTGATGCCACTGGAGTCAAGCTATCCAGGCTGATGAAGGCTGATAGCCAGAAACCGGTCCTTGGATACTTGATTCTGGTCTGGGAAAGACATGGCTTGGTAGTTCGGACTGGACTGTTCCCATGAGGCACAGGGTCAGAGCTGATTTGCATATAGCCAGTGTCTAACCCAGGGTGGTGTGGAGTGCAAAAACGATGGATTTAGGCCCAGATCCTTGTACTGGGGTGAATGTATGACATTGTTCTACAGTCTGTCCATCAACTGTGTTTTTTGCAATTTTCACCCCGAGTGGGCTGGGTATGCTCAGACGTGAGTCCCAGGCTCTCCACGCCACTGGGGTCAAGCTATCCAGGCTGATGAAGGCTGATAGCCAGAAACCGGACCTTGGATGCTTGATTCCGGTCTGGGAAGGACATGGCTTGGTAGTTCGGACTGGACTGTTCCCATGAGGCACAGGGTCAGAGCTGATTTGCATATAGCCAGTGTCTAACCCAGGGTGGTGTGGAGTGCAGAAAAACGATGGATTTAGGCCCAGATCCTTGTTCTGGGGTGAATGTATGACGTTGTTCTACATTCTGTCCATCAACTGTGTTTTTTGCAATTTTCACCCGAGTGGGCTGGGTATGCTCAGACGTGAGTCCCAGGCTCTCCACACCACTGGAGTCAAGCTATCCAGGCTGATGAAGGCTGATAGCCAGAAACTGGTCCTTGGATGCTTGATTCCGGTCTGGGAAAGACATGGCCTGGTAGTTCGGACTGGACTGTTCCCATGAGGCACAGGGTCAGAGCTGATTTGCATATAGCCAGTGTCTAACCCAGGGTGGTGTGGAGTGCAAAAAAACGATGGATTTAGGCCCAGATCCTTGTACTGGGGTGAATGTATGACATTGTTCTACATTCTGTCCATCAACTGTGTTTTTTGCAATGCTGGAATGACTGTCATGATATTCCAATGTTGCGTTGAACAAAAACTTGCTTCTCCCTGCAGGGTCATCACCAAACTTTCTGCCTTAATTCTCCTGAACCTATTTTTGTTGGCCTTTAGGACTCTGCACACTTTACCATGGCTAACCGATGCTAAAGTGCTTGAGCTCTCTCTTGTAAACACAGTAACATTGGCTTACACCCAATTGGCATATTTAATTTACCTTTACATCCCTAGTAAAGTGGTTCTACAGGTTCCCATGGCCCGAAAAGCTGACAACCGGTGTTCTGCTTGCTCACAAAGTGAATGAGCAATAAAGATGCCTATAAATCTTGTCACATTTGCTTGGCTCTCAGTACCGGGGTCAAAGGTCAGTTTGTCTTCCTACATTTACTTTTATTTCTGTGACTGAAGTTAGAGGATTTTGTAAAGTGAACTGTGTGACAATCCCCTGTGCAAAGGATGTGAAATGAATAAATGAAAGGTTGTAAGATTTTATGCTCTTTTTCGAACACAACTCTGAAATAGCTAATAAGTTTACTTTTCAAATATTCAAAATATATTTCACGATTTATGAGGACCTATTCTTGTAATTATGTTGTGAAAAAAGATTTTTGTAGGATCGAAACAAATCTGAACACTTTACTTGGTGATGTGCAGATTTTAAATATTTTTGCTGGAACCCAGATTTCCAAACATTGTTTATGCACTATTCAGTTTTATCTTTAAAACAATGTTAGTGGGTCGTTTTGTGGTCATTTCAATGGAAAATGTGCATTTGTAAATGACAGTGCAGTACCAAATCATGGTTTAGTAATATATTTATGAGAAGTGAGTTCTTAAACATGAACTCAGAAATATTCATGCTCCTACCCAGATGGCAATGCTATTAGTAAACTAAACAGGAAGCCAGGGATCAAATGTACCCTACATGTGGCTCGATTCTTATACCTGGAGCAAACTTTTAGTCTAGTAAATAAAATGATTTGTTGGCCAGCAGAAATCGTGAACTTGCCAATTTTGAAGGTGCGCTCTTATGTGATAATGAAGAAAAAGGTGGCTCCAGAAGACAAAATATTTGCCTAGGATCACACAATTTGAGACCAGTTCGCGGGTCAAGTACATTACAGTTAGGTCAAGTAGATTATTCAAGTTACTACACCTGCAGGTCTAGTAACAATATTAAGATTTTTGTAGCCCTGCCCATGGCCTGTAAATTAAATGCTACCAGTGGTCCTTCAGCACTGATTGTGCCACCCACTTCAGCAGCCTTTTTAAAACATGTCCCAGGCCTTCCATTGCAGCCTTGCTGTGCAGTATAAATCTGCCACTTCAAACTGCCAAAATAAACTGTTTGCCAGGCCATAACTTTCATTTTTTAAGTTGAAGCCTACCAGACTGTGCAGCTGTCTGATTTGCTTTAGACATCTCGGGGACATTTGGAAAGCTTCCCTTGGAATGTATTTGGCTGTTGCTTACCATTGGCTTTGTGGTTCATATCTCACATTTGCTTCCTTTCAATTTGCTGGCCTAAAGTGGTTTAGGCTATCCTGCTTAAGTTAATCCGTTCTGTGGAGCAAAGCCTGTTTACAAGAGCCCCTTGTATTCTTCCACCAGTGCTCCTTTCTGTAAGCAGGCCTTTACACTTGTTCTTATCAGGTCACATTTGCTATGCATTCAGAGACGGAGATCAAATTTCAGGCTCGTCTTCTGAGGGTGCTTGGCATGTATTTTTCTTTCTCAGACTTCAAAATGAGAGGATATATGTGACAATGATGCTGGGTACTGGGGATGTGCTAGCGGAAGGCTGTACAATTTTTTTTGTAGCATTCAACAAAATTTTAAGTCTGTAAATAAACTCTGCAGATATTTAAAAATATATCCAAATTAGGAAGGCATAAGTGAAGCACTTTTTTGAGTAATTCTGAAGTGCGGTGGAAACAAATATGATCAATACACTAGGTGGCTGCATTGTTTTATTAGTAAAACTGTATGTCTATGCAAATGTAATCGACATTTCAATAGAAAATGTGTTGTCTGTAATGGCAGTACGTTTCTACACCATACATACTCCACCTTACACCACTCTATACCACTCCACTCCACCGCACTCTACTCTGTACCACTCCACTCCTCTACACCACGGTACTCTATGCCAATACAATCTACACCACTCTACTCTGCAGCAATGCACTCTATTCTACTGCACTCTACTCTTTACCACTCTACTCTACTCCAATGCACTTTATGCCAATCCACTCTGTGCCACTCTGCACCACTGCCTCTATGCCACTACACTCTATACCACTGCACTCTACCCGGCACCACTCCACTCTATGCCACTTCGCTCTACTCTGAAATAATGTACTCTGCACCACTGCACTCTATGCCACCATGCTGCGGCAGTCTACTCCACTCTACAACACTAATCTACACCACTGCACTCTGCTCAACTGCAATCTGTGGTGCACTACTCAACTCTGCACCACCCTGAACTGCTCTATGCCACTGCACTGTACAACACTGTAGTCAAAATCAATGCACTCTCCGTCACTGCACACTACGCAAGTCTACTCTGCACTACTGCATTCTACGCCACTATACTGTAATCTGTAACACTATTATACACCGCTACACTCTGTGACTCTACACCACTGCACCAGTCTATTCTACTCAGCACCACTGCTCTCTGCCCACTCCACTCTGTACCACTCTACGCCACTGCATTCTAAGACACTCTACAACACTGCACTCTCCTTCTCCACCACTTAGCTCTCCACTACTCTCCACTGCATGAATGCACTCAATGCCACTGCAGCCTACTCTGCACTACTCTACGGCACTCTAAGCGAATGCCCTTTACGCCACTACAGTCTATGCCACTCTATTCTGCATTACTCCACTCTTCGACACTGCACTCTTCACCAATCCATTCTGATCTACACTGCACCCTGTGCCACTGCCCCCTGTGCCACTGCACTCTGTCACTGAACTCAACCCTGCGCCACCCCACTCTAAGCCTCTTATCTCTACTCTGAAACAATCTGCTCTAAGCCATTGTACTCTGTGCCACACTCCTCCACTCTGTGCCACTTCACTCTAACACCACTGCAATGTACAACACTGTAATCTACGCTGCTCCACACTACGCCAATTTACTCTGCTCTATGTCACTTTACTCTGTCAATGCACTCTACGCCAATCTACTCTGTACCACTAAACACTTCGTCAGCATACTGTTTTCCACTGCACTGTATGCCTCTCTACAGCACTGCACTCTAGGCCAGGCTACGCTACTCTATGCCAGGCCACTCCTCGCCACTGTCTGCCACTGCAGTCTGTGCTGCACCACTCCACTGTGCTCTGAACCACTCTACTCTATGCCACTACACTATGCCAACCTACTGTACCTCACTGCACTCTATGCCAATGCACTCTACGCCATTCCACGCTACACTACTGCACTCTACGCCACTATACTGTACTTTGCAACACTCTACATCACTTAACTTTAGGCCACTCTACGACACTCCACTCTACGAGACTACACTCTGGCACTCTATTCCATGAAACTCTACTATAAAACACTCCACTCAGTCCCCTTCTTCTGCCCCTCCTGCTCATGCCCCTTCTACTCTATGACCCTCCCCTCTATGACCCTCTACTCTACTTCACTATACAACGCTATACATACCTCCTTCTATGCCAGTCTACTTCACTCCATGATAATCCACTCTACTCTATGCCTCTCTCCTTTATGCCACAAATTTTTATCCATGCTGAACAGTATCCACGCTGGTGTATGGCTGAAACACATTGGCAAAGGCAATAGCTGTTGCATTGATTTTATCAATGCTTGTTAACACATGTCATTCATAGCATAGGCCCTAAACAGCTCATAGGGTAGGGTGCATTGGATTTGTAACATTGAACATGCACTTTAACTTTTTTCATGTCCTGGTAGTGAAAAACTCCTATATTCGTTTTTCACTACTTCTAGGCCTACCTCTCTGATAGGATAACATTGGTTTACCTTATTATATTATTAAGTGCTAATTTTTGTTTGGGAGTAGGTAGGAAAGTCATGTTTGGTGTCTGAGGGTTTGTAATTTAAAGCCAACTTTTATGGTGAAGTTGGGGTTTAAGTCACAATTCTGAAAATGTCGCTTTTAGATAGTTGGAATTTTCTTGTCTTAACCATGCCTGCAGCCTGTTCCTGGGTCAAGTGACTAGGTGCAGTTTTCCTTTATGCATTCCTCCCAGACAGCATTGCAGTAGAGGGTCCGAGTGTTTTCAAGAAAGCCATCCTGGCCTAATTGAGGGGAGGCGCGGGGGTGGAGCTGTCACCTACCACACTTTTGCACTTCAAAGGCACTCGCATACAAAGGATTTCACACTAGTCTTTGCGTCCCCAAACTTTGACCAGGGCAGGGAGTCAAGAAATTCCAGCCACCTCTGTAGGGGGAACTCCAGAAGCTTCTCTCTCTTCAAAGTAGGTACCAGGTGTAAAAAGGTTACCCTCAGACCCACTCTTCAATACACTCCTGGACCTGTGGATCTACAGAATAAATAAGCCCTCCTGCCTGAGGCTTTTCCTACTTGCTGAGAAGGAAGACTGGGCCTGCTCACTTCATCCCAGGCTGAAGTGACTTCCAAGAGTCTTGATTGATATGTTACTTTTATTTGATTTGTACAAAAAATCATAAAAGGGTGGAACTTACCACCATGCAATCAACATTTACATCTTTAAAACTGCACAAATAAACAACAAATCGATTAAGAAAAACAAAAATAAAAATGAAAATAGCAACATGAAATTACACAAACTTTACAAAGAATGTTCTAGGAGGAGACTAAAACTTAGGAAAGTGGTGTAAGTTAAGTCACGTTGCGCTTTTTTGCCTCAAATGTAAAAATATTTACACGATACTAGGGATTAAGGAAGAAAGTGTCCATTGTGTAAAGTAAAAATAAATAAATAAAAAAATAAGAGCGAGTCCATGGGCGACTATGGCCGGGGCTATTACCCTGAGTCCTCTTTAGTTGATGCCTTATTTTCCAGCTCTTGAGCGGCGTACTTCAGAAATTTTATAGTATTACAGGATAATTGGATCCAAGACCCGCTGAGGCATTTAATAACAGCCGCCCTGCAAGTTCTCACCTGAGCGTTTCTTAGGAGTGGTAACAGAAGAGTTTTCCTTAGTTCCTGGAGTGCCGGGCATATACATATTAAATGCAGAAGTGACTCTACGCCATTGCCGCAAAGGCGACAGTCAGATGTTGGCCATGTCCGTAGCCATTTAGGGGTGAGGTCTTTACTCGAAAAGCAGCCCAGCTTTAGCAAACTTAGTTTCCTTTTGTAATGGTCCCTGAAGCAGTCTTGCAAATATGGGAGGGGTTTCAGATAGATGGATGATGGCAGAACCATCCAGGCGTGACTTTTACAAACCACTGCCGCTTTGTCCAGTATAATGACACTTGTTTGATTGCTTTGTTAGTTATCTGTTTAAAAGCAGTAGAAGTCATCGATAAAAGCCAGGATTCTTCCTGTCCTAACGCATGAAGTGCTTGACTAAGGGACTTGTATGTGGATTTAGGGTGGCCTGCCTGTTTTTCAACTTCTAACTAGCACAGGTGAGCCAGGGAATGGTCTTCTGCATCCCTCATTCGCCAATAGTATTTGGCAAGGGCTCCTTGTTTTGCCGGAAACTGATTTGTAAGACCATATTCCAAACGTATCTGGGCTTGGGAGATGTGACGCGGAATTGAAAAAAGGTTTTTGAACAGACTGGATTGGGCAAGATTTAGGACTGTGGAGTCCCGAGTTGCCATTATCTCAGAGCCGTATGTAAGCGATGGTAGAAATTTAGCAGCTACAATCTTTAAAATATGGCCGGTGGAATTTCCGCATAGCTGTTTTTGGACGGTTTTAAAGGCAAATTGGAGTTGCTTGGCTTTCGATTTCCCCTGTTCCAAATGCTGTTTGTACCTTAACTTATGGTCCAGTAAAATGCCCAAGTATTTGTACCTGAGTTAGTATGGTGGAATTTATCTTCCAAGCAAATTGATTTCTCTTCTTGCGTGGACCAGAGAAGCATAAGATGTTTGTTTTCTTAAGATTTATTGATAATTGTGCATTCGAGAGATATGTCGCAAGTTTGGAGATCATGCGTTGTAGACCAAGCGGAGTTTGTGACAAGAGCACTATATCGTCTGCATATTGTAGACTCATGATGGGTGAATTACCCAATTTTGGTGGGTCTCCCTGGATGGAACGTAAATCACTTTCTAGGTCCGCGGTTTAGATGTTGAAGAGGCAGGGGGCCAATACACAGCCTTGCTTTAAGCCGTTGAGCGTACACAATTTCTTTGTCAGGCATCGGCCGTCTCCTTTTTTCACTTGGACCCATGTGTGTGAATAAAGCTCTATGATTGCTCCCAGTAGCTTTGCCGGCGTGCCCCAGGCTTTCATTTTGATCCAAAGTTTGGCTCTGGAGACTTTGTCAAAGGCCGCTTTTAGGTCCATAAAACAAGTGTACAGCGAGTTCGAATTGTCAATTGCCTTTTTAGCAAGGAGGGTTATCGCGGATAGATTTGTGAGAGTACCCATTCCTGGGCGGAAGCCTGTTTGTGTCAGGGGGATTAGCCCTATACTGCTAACCCAAGCTTCCAATTCTATCAGTAGAATTGACGCGTAGATCATAGCCTCCACATCTATTAAGGCTATTAGCCTATAGTTGTTAGGATCCGAACGAGATCCGGATTTGTGTATTGGGTGTAAAATGCTGCCCCTCCACGATTCGGGGATGTTCCCGGTCCTTAGACTGTGGGTGAATAAGGAGGATAGTTGGCTGCCCCAAAAAGTAGGGGTTTTCCTGAATAATGCATTGGGTAGACCATTTGGTCCAGGTGCTCCGTCTGCTCTTGCTGCTTTTATGACGTTCGAAACCTGCGTAGGTGTAATCAAATCGGTTTCTTCGGTATACTTTATAGTTAATGGTTCGCTGGTGGCTTTATGATCAATGGGGTTTAGATCTACTGTTGTTCTCATACTTGATGGAGGAGTCTCTGGGGGAGACTCGGCTTTGTTGTGTATGGCTATATTGTCCGTGGAGTTATATAGTAAATCTATGTGGCTGTGCCAAAGCTGATTAGTCATGTCTGAGTTAAACTGCCGGTGTTTGCGATTAAGCAAGAAGTTTATTTTTGCCCGAAAGACTTTTGAATTCCGCAACTTACTTGCATGAAGTATGGTACACGCTAGTTTTTCCCTATATGCTCGCTTGGCTTGATTGGTCTCTCTTTTTTGCTCTTTTTTTAAGGCTTCGATTGTTTTTAAGGTTTATTGTGAAAAATGAAGTTCCTTTTTACGTTCAGCCCTAAGAAATGCATTCATTTGCCTTTTTAATTGTCGTAATTTTGGGGTGAACCATTTCCCTCCACTGTTTCTTATGGTTTTATGTCCTCTGTGGTTAGATTGAAATTTCTTGTTTATATCTACTACAAAGGACTCCCAGCTCTTTATTATATCATTTGATGTATCAGATAGGGAGAGCAATGCGTAGCTTGAGCCATTCGGTTAGGGAGGATTTCTTCGTTTAATGTAGCCGTTGTAGGTTAAAGATTTGGGTGTTCAAGGATAAAGGCAGTGCTTGATCGGACTTGTTTAGATGGGTTGTCAAGGTGAAGGTCTGAGGGAAATGATCACTTTCTCCACGTTCCTGAATATGGAAGTCTCTGATATAAGGAAATAGGTCGGGGTCAGCCAGTATATAATCTATGGTTGATCCAGAGTTCTTACTGACCCTCATTAGGGCGGCCGGTGTGTCTAGGTGGCCCCTTCTGTTTAAGGTGTACAAGTTCAGCGCTTCCAATTCTGTGGCACATTTTCTTCCCATTGCGCTTTGTCTGCCTTGATTGCCCTGCCGTGGATCAATATGAGTTGGGAGGGTTTCCTCCTGGCGTTGAATTAGATTCATATTGAAATCCCCGGTTATAAGCATGTTTTTGCTTGGGTAGGTGGACTTTAACATGTTAATTACGGTTGCTAGTTGTTTTATTCTTTCCCCTTTTTGTCTGCCGGGGTGCATGTAAAGGTTCACAACCAGGAGGCCCATATTAGGGGAAATCTCAATTTTAATGCATTGCATCCATGTAGAGTCTAGGTCAATGCGACTATGGGACCACAGAAAGTCTGTTTATATAAAAGTGGATAGACCTCCTTTTGCCCTGCCAGTTCGTGCCTCCTTATGTGCTGGTATGAAAAATACTTTATATCCCACAAGGGGCGTATTTTTGATCTGCCATGTTTCCTGGAACAGTAATATTTTAAATTTAGTAATGAACTCTATAAAATCTTCTTCCTCTAACTGCGCATTTAAACAGTTGACGTTCCGTGAGCAGATCATACAGCGCTGCTCTTTCCCATCCATTGGTCTAATATTATTTCATTTTCTGTTCCCTTGGGTAAGTGCCAGAGGTGCATGTTGGTGCCTTTCAGGCATGTCTGCCTCCTGATGGGCAAACGTGATTGTAATTTGCCTAACTTGGTGGCCTTCTTCTTCTATGCTGCTTCTTGAGTCTGGGCCTTTAGCAGTTTTTTAGGAAGCTTCGTTTTGGATTTTTTTTCCGAAACGGACTGGGATAGCGAGCGGGCTCCACTTTTTTCAGATCGATACCCCATGAGGCAAAGTCCTCCCGGTAAGTCAAGATCAATTCTGTGACGATGAGATCAGTCCATGTTGTTATCGTCGATTCAGAGCCTTGTTTAAGGGGGTTTGGTCTGAACTCTACCAAGGCCAAGTCGCTTGATTTTAAATGTTGTAAGCCTGGTAGTTCTTCTAAGAGTCTTAAAATGGCCCCTCTGTTCAGGATGTCATGGGTCCCTCTTGAGCAATATTGCGGAATTAGCTAGATTTTGTTGCTTAAGGTGTACCGCTTTTGAGTTTTTGGTTGTTTGCTCTCTTCAATGATTGGAGGAGCCGTGCATGCCCGGTCGGCCTCTTGGTCTAGTGTATGCAGGCTGACTGGCTGTAGGCTGCTTGTAAATTCTTGTCCATTGAGGACTGGGGCTGGTGGTGCTTGAATTTCTCCATCCTGTCTGTCTCGGGGGATTATTCCCTTGATCGTTACAGATTTATCTGTGTCGACTTGTCTTTTATTTCCTGATACTTGAATTGATAAGATGTTATCCTTTGATCTATCTCTTTGCTTAGATTTTGTATTAGTGACTTGCTCTTGGGTTGATGATTTGCAAGTTAGTTTTTCTCCGGGTGGGTTAAAAATACGGAACACTTTTTTTGTGTTCTGGGCTGAAGTTTTGCAATCTGTAGGTCCTTTTGAAATAGTGGTTTCCTTGTCAAGGGGGTAAGCTTTTGAAATCGGCCCTTGCTCTATAGTTGTTCTGATCTGAAGTGGAGCATCCTCTAACTGCTCCTTAGCTGCGATGTTATTCGTGTTGTTATTGATATTATTGGGAAGCGTTAGTGGTGCACGTCGGCTGAGTGATTTTGCTTTTCTGGCTTTCCTTAAGCGCTTCCTTTCCCTCTTAGTAAGCGTGTGTGCCTGTACAATGAGGTTGGAGCTGGGTGCAGCTTTTGATAATGGCACCTGACTTTGGTAGACTTCCTCTCCATGATCTGCTGGATTTTGTTCGTCTAAATTTACAGGCATTATGATGTCGTTGGAGATGGGGGAATCTAGTTGGACTTGAGGTTCCGAGCTTGCTTTACCACTACTAACCTCAAGCGGGCTGCCTGAACCTTCTTTAGTAAGATGTTGGCCTATTAGCAGTTTTGGGTGTAATTAGTTCCGAAGGTGAATCCATTGAGGATTCCTTGACTGCCCCCATTATCTGCGTCATCAGGCTGGGTACTGTTGCCAGTTTGTCTAATATATCAGAACAGTGACAAGTATAAAAAAGGTTGAGTCCTTATTTTGTTGCACCTTTGTAATCATATTGTTTAAGTCTTGTAAGTTTGCTTCGATTCCCTGAACGTGGAAGGCCAGGAGATTAAGCAGGTTGACTTGCGTGTCCAATTTGTCCACGTGATAGGACATGGCAGCACCTATGGTTTCCATTGTCTTTAACAATTGTGGCCAGATGGAGACCGTATGAGTGCTCTCTGATGTTTCCCCGAGTGTAACTAAATATAGGTGGAGTGACAAGATGTTTACTGGGGTCTATTTGATAGTGATGCTCATGCGGTTGCAAATTTCTTGGCGATGGCCTTTTAACGATGCTTTCCTCCTTTCCAGGGCTTTGATCGTGTTGGGTTGTGAACTGGCGCGTGCTTCGTTCCAGTTCTGCAGTCTCACTTGTTGTTACATTTTCTTCCTGTAACTTCGATGACTGAAGGGGGCATTCCTCGATTGTTATCAGAGTCATTTTCTCAATGGATTTTGGGTTTTGCCCTAGAAAAACCAAATCATTACTTGTGTCTGGGGCCCAGTGGACTAAGGCACGTACCGGTGATGTGTGGATTATTTGTTTTGGCTTGGGAGATAAATTTCCACTAAACTGGTCCGAGCCTTTGACTAGTTGACAATTATTTGAGTCTTCTGATCCAAAAGGTCCAGATCCCCCGCTCCCAAGGTTCCTTCTTGTTCTTGTGTTTAGAGCATTGCGAGGTTCACTGTGACACCTTGGGTGAGGCAACGTGACGCCTTTATTCGATCCCTCCTTAAAGGCATTCAATTGAGTGCTGTTGGATTTAGAGCTAAAGTCTTGTGATGGGGATTCCAGTCCGCTCCCAGTAGAAAGTCTTTGACAGACTTTGAGAAAGTCTGTGATCAATGCCCGTTTGCTTGCTTTAGGGTGTGGAACTTGAGCTTTGTGAGCCGGTGATTGCGTTGCGTCGTGATCAGGTAGAACGTTGTTCTTTGCTGGGGGGCTACAAGCTGTGCTCACCTTGTGGAGCCCCTTAACTCCTTCGTCTGGGCTCCGTGAGCCTAGTTCATGATGTAGATTTGTCATGCCCAAAGGGGTTTTTGCCGGATCTGCCGAACTGATACCTTGTTCCGCCGAGGTTGAAACTTTGGGGCTTTTGCTGCTTCCTACGGCGGACCCCACCTCTGCCTTGTTGGTCGTGCACAGGGGGTCCCTTTTGGCTTTTTAGGGCTCGCCTGCTGATGCGCATGCGCATAGCTGGCAAAGCTCTGTAGTGGCTTATCCAGAGTTTAACCACTGGTGATTCCACTGGCGATTCCTTGCAGTGCATGTGCGCTTTTTAGGTCATTGCGCAAGCGCAAGCCCTAAAAAGCGTGTGCACAATGCCACCAGCCGCCTGCCTGCCTGCCTCGCATTACCACATCAAAGGCAGCCCAGCCTCCCTCCCACAAGCTTCTCAGCGTGCGCTCATCCCCCAATTATTCACGGCCGGCCGGCCATACTTTCAGTTTCATGGCTGCCAGGCCGTGTCTCCTTTTATGCTCTCTGATGCTTGTTTTTTTTAACTTGTTTATTTTGAGAGGGAGAGTACCGGCACTTCTCAAGAGAAACGTAATACTTTAATTGGAGTTTACCTGCACTTATATTTTTCAATTTCAAGCACTGGCCGTACAGCAGGGCAAAAAAAAATTGACAAAGCCAAGAGGACTCAAAAGCTAAACCTGCTGGCTTTTGATCTCTTCTTCAGCCGCACACTTGGACTTTCCTAGCCCCTCCCCCTTCCACTTCCTAGTCATTTTCCTCCTTACCCGCCAACCCTGATCAGCCCCTTCCCTGCCTCTGCCTAGATTACTCCTTCCTTAGCATTCTCACCCCTCATATGTGTAGCCTCTACCCCTCATATGTCTAGCCTCTACAAGACCCCTTATTATTTCTCCCTATCCTAGGCCTTTCCTTTACTCCCCACCCCCCACCCCGCGCTATTTGTATGCCCCCCTCCCCCACACCCTCCTTGTTTATTTATCCCCTAGACAATGATGGCGTCTTATGAAGTTCTAACCGGTTTTTGTCAGGGAGATCCTTCTCGCTGCTATGCAGCTCAGGGTGACGGATTAAACATCGACTAGTTAAATAAAAATTAATATCAACCGCCTCCTAACTTCTAATGTCATGTTTATAACTAATGAACTGATTAGAGGATAAACACATCAGCGAGACATTTCTGCATGCCTGCCTCTGCTGGGGAGAGGCAGACACCAGCAGAGTCCCTGCTTTCACCTAGGCTGCCAGATAGCTGCTATTCCAGTCTCTCTCTTCTCATTAGAGCTCCTGCGACGAGCATTTTATGTTATTCATTTTTTACTCGATGACTTATTGGATTTATAAAAGTAAAACTGCTGAAAACGTTCTTAATTTTCATGTTTGTTTGGCTAATTTCAGTACAACGCTGTACTTTTGGATTGGAGGATTTTATAGCAGTAGAAGTACTGAAATATTTAAAACAAATGTTTCATCAGCTCCTTTGCATACTTTACGTTCTCTTTTCTCTAACCCTCATATTTTATCAAAGCTGTGCCGCTTTATACTTTTAAAGATCAATTCAAACGCACAGACTCCTTTTCTTTTGGGCCTTGCTTTAGATTCAGGGGGAAGCTGGGGAAGGAATTAGACAGCACAAAATAAAGACATGCGATTATTTTCAGGCACCCCGCCGACACCCACCACACAGCTCCACCGATGCAGCCACCACACAGCTCCACCGATGCAGCCACCACACAGCTCCACCGACACAGCTCCACCGAGGCACCCACCACACAGCCCCACCGAGGCACCCACCACACAGCTCCACCGAGGCACCCACCACACAGCTCCACCGAGGCACCCACCACACAGCTCCACCGAGGCACCCACCACACAGCTCCACCGAGGCACCCACCACACAGCTCCACCGAGGCACCCACCACACAGCACCACCAAGGCACCCACCACACAGCTCCACCGATGCACCCACCACACAGCTTCACCGATGCACCCACCACACAGCTCCACCGATGCAGCCACCACACAGCTCCACCGACACAGCTCCAACGATGCACCCACCACCCAGCTCCACCGATGCACCCACCACCCAGCTCCACCAATGCACCCACCACACAGCTCCACCGATGCACCCACCACACAGCTCCGCCGAGGCACCCACCACACAGCTCCACCGATGCTCCAACTAAGCTCCACCAATGAACCCACCACACAGCTCCATCAATGCACCCAATAAGGTCCACCGATGCACCCACCACACAGCTCCACCGATGCACCCACCACACAGCTCCACCGATGCACCCACCACACTGCTCCATCAATGCACCCACTAAGCTCCACCGATGCACCCACCACACAGCTCCACCTACACAGCTCCACCGATGCACCCACCACCCAGCTCCACCTACCCAGCTCCACCGATGCACCCAGCTCCACCGATGCACCCACCACCCAGCTCCACCTACACAGCTCCACCGATGCACCCAGCTCCACCGATGCACCCACCACACAGCTCCACTGATGCACCCACCACACAGCTCCACCTACACAGCTCCACCGATGCACCCACCACACAGCTCCACCGATGCACCCACCACACAGCTCCACCGATGCACCCACCACACAGCTCCACCGATGCACCCACCACACAGCTCCACCGATGCACCCACCACACAGCTCCACCGACACAGCTACAACGATGCACCCACCACCCAGTTCCACCGATGCACCCACCGCACAGCTCCACCCACCACAGCTCCACCGATGCACCCACCACACAGCTCCACCGAGGCACCCACCACACAGCTCCACCGAGGCACCCACCACACAGCTCCACCGAGGCACCCACCACACAGCTCCACCGAGGCACCCACCATACAGCTCCACCGAGGCACCCACCACACAGCTCCACCGAGGCACCCACCACACAGCTCCACCGATGCACCCACCATACAGCTCCACCGATGCACCCACCATACAGCTCCACCGATGCACCCACCATACAGCTCCACCGATGCACCCACCACACAGCTCCACCGATGCACCCACCACACAGCTCCACCGAGGCACCCACCACACAGCTCCACCGAGGCACCCACCACACAGCTCCACCGAGGCACCCACCACACAGCTCCACCGAGGCACCCACCACACAGCTCCACCGAGGCACCCACCACACAGCTCCACCGAGGCACCCACCACACAGCTCCACCGAGGCACCCACCACACAGCTCCACCGAGGCACCCACCACACAGCTCCACCGAGGCACCCACCACACAGCTCCACCGAGGCACCCACCACACAGCTCCACCGAGGCACCCACCACACAGCTCCACCGAGGCACCCACCACACAGCTCCACCGAGGCACCCACCACACAGCTCCACCGAGGCACCCACCACACAGCTCCACCGAGGCACCCACCACACAGCTCCACCGAGGCACCCACCACACAGCTCCACCGAGGCACCCACCACACAGCTCCACCGAGGCACCCACCACACAGCTCCACCGAGGCACCCACCACACAGCTCCACCGAGGCACCCACCACACAGCTCCACCGAGGCACCCACCACACAGCTCCACCGAGGCACCCACCACACAGCTCCACCGAGGCACCCACCACACAGCTCCACCGAGGCACCCACCACACAGCTCCACCGAGGCACCCACCACACAGCTCCACCGAGGCACCCACTAAGCTCCACCGAGGCACACACCACT
The DNA here is from genome assembly GCF_964261635.1 of Lissotriton helveticus. NCBI lineage: Eukaryota > Metazoa > Chordata > Amphibia > Caudata > Salamandridae > Lissotriton > Lissotriton helveticus. The sequence continues at coordinate 496,941,212 of NC_136072.1, read as the reverse complement.
CTGCGCAACCACAGCATCACTCTGCGCAACCACAGCATCACTCTGCGCAACCACAGCATCACTCTGCGCAACCACAGCATCACTCTGCGCAACCACAGCATCACTCTGCGCAACCACAGCATCACTCTGCGCAACCACAGCATCACTCTGCGCAACCACAGCATCACTCTGCGCAACCACAGCATCACTCTGCGCAACCACAGCATCACTCTGCGCAACCACAGCATCACTCTGCGCAACCACAGCATCACTCTGCGCAACCACAGCATCACTCTGCGCAACCACAGCATCACTCTGCGCAACCACAGCATCACTCTGCGCAACCACAGCATCACTCTGCGCAACCACAGCATCACTCTGCGCAACCACAGCATCACTCTGCGCAACCACAGCATCACTCTGCGCAACCACAGCATCACTCTGCGCAACCACAGCATCACTCTGCGCAACCACAGCATCACTCTGCGCAACCACAGCATCACTCTGCGCAACCACAGCATCACTCTGCGCAACCACAGCATCACTCTGCGCAACCACAGCATCACTCTGCGCAACCACAGCATCACTCTGCGCAACCACAGCATCACTCTGCGCAACCACAGCATCACTCAGCGCAACCACAGCATCACTCAGCACCACCACAGCATCACTCAGCACAACCACAGCATCACTCAGCACAACCACAGCATCACTGGTTCAAATATGTTCTTTCAATGTTTCAAGCTGTTTTCAAGCTTTCATGCTTTATTACAAATCACTAAAAGATGTTAATATTTCACTTCTGTTCTTGGATTTTCGTCACAATAAAAAACACTGAACATAATCTTCACAAAATGTATTTACAAAAGTTTAAGCTATTGCCATTACAAATTAAATAAATTAAGTATTAATTATTTAAAAAAATTAAAAGCCATTGTTATTTGTAATATCAATACATCTAAGTCACGTAAATACTCAACATGTTGCATTACAAATGCTATAGGTGTTTGCGAAAGTTATAAGTATTGGCATTGTAAATGACAAAGCTATTAATTTAGCTATTTTAAAAAATAACACATAAATAAAAAAAAAATCATTTATAAGACCAATAGCTCAAACTTTCCTAATGCGAGCCCTATTGCATTTCCAATGCTTCTTTTATCTTCCCCTGTGGTTTTTCCACTAGGGTTTCCTCGCCTCGTGATTTCCCTGATCTCATGATCGAGATGCTTCAAGTTCGGCATAACAGTTAAATCTTTAGTTTGCAAAAAAGCTTTCCGTCGATATACCGGAGCTGGCCTGTTTTTTGCTTTGTGATACTTTGTGATGGGTAATGGGTAGATTACTAGTCAAATTGCTAATTGCAGTTCACAGGTTGAAAAGCTCCTGCTGACCCCTCACAGGGTAATTACTTTGAGGGCTTGAGTGCTTTGGTGGCTGTGGGCGGCTTATGTTGCAGAGCGGGGAGTGCAAGCGCCGATTGTCAGTTTAGACTCAGCTCTTCTGTTTTGCGAAGAGTGACAAGCGGAGCGCACAGGGGGACCTCAGGCTGGGTAACCTAGTCACGCAGCCTCCCTCGGTCTGCTCCCGGGCTCTTACTTTGCAGCCGCCCCTATCGGCGGCCGCGCTTGTGTCCACCCCTCCGGCCCCGCCTCTCACCTCACCTCTCTGAGCGACGAACACCGGAACAATAGAGCGCCGCAGGAGTGATGCTTAACTCCTCCAATTCCTTCCGCTAGGGGTACAAAATTCTTGAAGCCTTCCAAGAGTCAACTGACTGACCTCCTGTTCTGAGTTACAGACACATAACAAGCTCCAGAGGATTCTCTGCAACTGCCAAGCTTACATGCTGCAACTAGACCTGCCCGAGCCCTACTATCCTCTGCTGGGATGAGTTACTGATTCCTAAGAGCTGCCTCCCAGGTCAGGCCAGAAATCCTGATGTTTTGGGCTCTTAGCGAACGCGAGCAGCCCCTTTGCACCAAGATGTTTCTGCCTGTGCCGTTTGCCAACTTGAAGCTCTGGGGAACCCGATTCTTTGCGTTACAGCAACGACCATCCACAACGCTTTACTTGCTATTTGCAGGCTCTTTGCGACATGATTTGTTAAGATGACTTTTACAACGGGATTAGCCAGGTCCCTGTGTCTGGGTCGCACTCCAGTGTGGTTAGCCTGATCTTCTGACTTTCAACCGGTCTAGCACAACCAGGTGACTGCAAGTGGTGTTTGGTGCGTTTAGGTGGTATACGTACCTAAATCTTTCAAACCGCAAATCCCTGGTTCTGCTGATTGGATTTAAGCATTAAGTTTTACTCTATTTTTCTTAAACGCTGTGGCATCTTTCTTGTATTGTTTTCACTTTATTTCTGATTGAGTGCTGCATAAATATTGCTTCCAAGTTTAGCCTGACTGCTTTTGTGCCAAGCTACCGAAGGTTTAAGTACCAGTTAATTTAGTCACTTATGTGGTTCACCCTGACACTTATTATGGCTGTTTCTTGCAAACGGCTCACACCCGTCTGAATCAACATCCCAATTTCTCACATTGGTGTTTAGTGCTGAGTTTCAGTACTTTTGTTTGTGCAGTGCCATACAGTGATTTGTGTGACACAAAAATCCTGTATGAATAATATGATACCAGGTTCAGCCTCTTTTTAAATTCTCCTTGATTGGCTACTTTTTGTTTTTTCCAAACTCATTCCCATTCTACCGGACTTTTCTGAGGCTGTGACCCTACCTGCAAAGATGGAGCTACACCTCAGCGGCCCGGAGAGCAACACTGCAGCAGAGCTCGGAAGATTCTGCCAGGAGAGGGGACTTTAGCCAAAAGGAGCTCAAAGATGGAGGAGCTCCCGAAGGCTCTCGGGGCCGTTAAGGAGGCTCACTAATTGCTAGGCACATCAGAGAAGGAGGCCTTGGTGGAGCAAGAAGAGGACTTGGGCACAGGCCCTGAGCTGCAGCACCCAGAGGAGGAGGATGTAAGCCTTTTAATAGGAACTGCTTTAAAAAAGTGTTTCTCATTACGGAAAGCAAATGCAGGGAAGGACGTGTGCTGTCCCTTGCAGTCCTCGTCCCTGCATTGGCAGCCATTCACAGGTGGGCACAAATTGTGACCTGCCTAATTAATATCCATTAGGCAGATCGTTTTGCAACCGCCTGCAAACAGACAATGTATCATCTTCACAGGAGTTTAAATCTCAGGAAACTTGGCAAACAAATGTCCTTGACAGGGGGAATATTTAACATCCTGTCAGGGTCTGGAAATTCCCAGGGAATGCTGCAGAAGTATCAAAGAAATGCAGCATATGCTGCATAATGAAAAAGCGGTCACTAAGGCTGAACAATGTGAATCTGGGTGATGCACAAACTATATAAATAGACCAGTAGGACTCTACATTTGGGTTGTGCACTATATCTATGTTGAGAATTAGGCCAAGGATTTTTTTTCAACTCCCCAAGTGAGTGGGAGTCCGATAGTGCGCCCTAGAAAGAGGCCCCAGGGTTCCTCAATGCTTCCTCGGAAACAATTTGCCATGCAAATTAGTTTTCGCACAGTTTCCTCAAGGAAGTCATGATCCAGAAAAACATGGAAACAGTCAATTAGCAAAAAATGCGCAGTATTGACTTCACAGCCAGCATCTGCAGTGAATGGGGAAATTTGTGGCTGAACTAAATTAAGGGGCTGCCAAGTGTTCACTTTTCCTGTGCTCTGCGATATACCCGCATGCACTGCTGATTGGACTACCCTGCTACTGTCACTGAGCTTCACATATGTGCTTATGAAGAGACATTACAACTGCCATGGGCTTGTTCTTCAAAATTACTGGAAGAGGAGTCCTCATTGATGGTATTTCAGCAACTTAAAAAAATCACTTCCAGATTCTGCTCTATGGCCCTCTACCTCAGAGGTTATCTCAGTTTAAGAACCTGCCTCTGGGCTCTCTGTTATATGATTTAGGACATGAGCAGCGGCCATCCACCGAGAAGCCACACCTGTTAACTGTCTATACCTTTCGTTCCCAAATACTACATCCAAGGTAGCACTCACAGAAAGGGGGGTGGGATTCTGGGTGTGTAAGTTAGTATAGTAATGACAATTTGGTCAATAAAAATGAAGGGAAACTGGCAGTATTTGTCTTTATGCTGCAATGTAAAGATGTTCTCCAAAGAAGCTAATAAAAGTTCCTCAAAGGAGCTAAAAGAGGAAAACAATGTATACGACTTCAACTTGCAACACACGCAGTAAGGAAAAAGGATATATTGCCATTGTCGTCCCCGACATTCAGAGGAACTACTTTTTGGGTTTCGCCTGCCGAAGGCTGCGCTCTGCGCAGCTCTTCAGCGCAGGTGAAATCCTATGTCGTCAATAAGGACTTCTGGAACGTCCCCCGGCTCTCATTGGCTAGCTCCATAAATGGAGGCTAGCCATTGAGTGCCGGATCTGTCCATCAAGGCTGGACCAGATTCGGGGGCGTTCCGGAGATTTTTTCCCAGGGCGGAGTTACGTTTTTTCCTGTTCCCTCCCCCTTCACTGAAAGTGAATTCAGATGCGCTGTCCATTCCCGCCCCCCTCCGTGTGCCTCCCCGCCCCCCCCGCTGTCCTGTGCACGTTTCCCGCCGTCCGTGTCTTCTCCCGCCCCCTCCCGCCGTCCGTGTCTTCTCCCGCCCCCTCCCGCCCCCTCCCGCCGTCCGTGTCTTCTCCCGCCCCCTTCCGTGTCTTCTCTCGCCCCCTCCCGCCGTCCGTGTCTTCTCCCGCCCCCTCCCGCCGTCCGTGGATCGGCAAGGCACGGGCGCTGTGGCCGTGTGACCCATCGCCAGGTAGGTCGACGCCGCAGCTTGTGGGTGCCCTGCTGAGCCGCGGCTGGAGGCGGCGCTGAGCCGGCCCCGCGCTGTTGCTCCCGGGAGCGGCGCCGACCAGCATGAAAGTCACCGTGTGCTTCGGGAGGACCCGGGTGGTGGTGCCCTGCGGGGACGGCAACCTACAGGTCTCCAGCCTCATCCAGCAGGCGGTGACCCGCTACAGGAAGGCCATCGCCAAGGTGAGTCCGGGGGAGCTGGGGGACCACAACATGGCGCTGCCCGGGGAGCGGGGCCGGCTGAGAGCCTGGGGAGGGCAGCGGAGCCCCGGGACACGCTCTCTGCTGCTGCCCTGGGGTATGAGAGGAGAGGCAGGGGCGCCTGAAGCCCCCATGGTGCGTGGAACCGAGGTGCAACTCGGGGCTGAGTTGGCAGCAGGATGGGAAAGTTTAGGAGTCTGGGCGGCCTAGCGGTTTCCCAGAGGGAGCCCCTGGAAACAATTTTAAGCTGTTCTACCCTTTCCTAGTGCACCCCCTCCGGTTCATGTAGTGTTTTCAGAGAATGGGCCAGTGCGCCACACTGCCAGTTTAAAAGGTGATGAGAGGAGCACTGTTGTGACTCACGTGGGGGGCGATTGGCAGACCCCTGTGAAATCAACGAGTATAAGCGAGAGACTGCAAAGTCCACATTGTATCTTACATTATTTATATCTGCTCATTTTGTGCTTCGGTGGTCTCATGAGAAGGAACGAAGGATTAGATTTTCGGATTGAGTATGCGAGCCCTTGAAACGTCAGTGGGAAGTAAGTTTGACATGCACTGTGTAACTTGAGGCCAAACCCTCGCCTCATTCGGCTCTCAAAAATTGGGGTTCTGCCAGTGCATAGTTGGGGAGTTAGCCTCCATGTCAGGCGCGGCCCTTTCTTTTTACGTGTTCGGCCCCTGAGACATTTGTAGCTGGTCCCTGCTTCGCGCAGCACAATCTAGGAGTCACCTTCAGTGTGTTTGTGTGTGTTTAGTGCACATTGTGATTATCAGCCCTGGGCTTCTGGTGTTTGGTTTTCCAGAATTCCTTGCGAGCTGCTACACATCCGCCCCGCTCCTGCTTGTCAAGTCTCCTGCGTGTAGTTATGAAACAAAGGCGTGTCTTTTGCAGCGATAACCCAGGTGTAGAGAGCAGGAACACACTGCCCTTTCTCACACCCGTGCTGCGGTGCACGTTTTGCGCGTGGGATGTTTCAGTATGCTGTACATTGGACTAAGGAAGCCCCCCCAACCATTCCTGGCCCCAGGGGGTATGCAGGCAGGGAGCCTGGAATTTTAAGACTGGAGAATGCAAGAGAATGCGTTCTTTTATCTAAACCCAGGAGCACGCATTGAGAGATACCCACAAAAAAGAAAGTGATCAGTTTGCAGCGGCTATTTTTATGTATATATTTAACATGTTTCTATAGCGCCCAGCAATGGAAAAGATGTGGGCGCTTTACAATTATTCACCACTTTAATCTACTGCTCATAGTGCAATGCATTACGGGTGTTTGTGTGTAGGTTTAGGGATGCCAGCAGTTGGCTTTGGCAGTCTATATGTATGTGTCACGGAAGTTTAAACCTGTATTTGTGGGAAGGCTACAGGCAGCGCTAACCAATGACGTTTGTTTTGACATGACTGAAACGCATCTTGCAATGGGCTGCAATATTGTCACAAATCACGCCGGCGCTTTTATCAGGCAAGAACTCTTTTCAAGAATATATTTTCAGACTATGTTTCCGAGACCTCCCGACAGCAGTGATTCGGTCACCATTGCTGTAGGGAGTTCTCTGAAAGATATTCTGTTACTTTGTTACTACGCTGAATGTTTCTCAGCTGTGCAACAGTCGCTTTGCCGGGGCACGAATGTTATTTTTTCCACTGGCTAGTTCAAGAAAACATTCTATAATTTAACAAGCATTTACAATGCAACGGTTTCGCCTTTGGAAAAGTTTTAGATATTGGCATTGTAAATTACAAAATTTGTATTTATGTGTTGGTTTTGAAAACAGATAAATAAATGGCATTGTCATTTACATTGCCAATAGCTCTAACTTTTCCAAAGGCGAAACCGTTGCATTGTAAATGCTTGTTGTAAGGATGTGCTCCTTATAAAAGAGCAGAATGAAGTTGACTCGAAATGAAGGTAGCCATCTACCCTTCTGCTACCATCCACCATGGCATAGGAAAGTGTCAGCCCACTTCATGTGTTGCTCAGGTATTGTGCCATTCACATTTTACTCCCTCCCACCACATCATACCTCATGGGGCAGTATGTCGGCCCACTTCAGCTATTAATGCCTCCAGACAAATGGAGTAGCACTCAACTGCAGCTGTCTCTGCCACCGTCTGTTAAGGCTAATAATGTCAGAATGCCATAAAGCATGCTGACGTCATTGATTGTGGCTAGTTGGGGCAGGGGCTGACACAGAAGCAATTCCCTGACAATCTTAGTAATTATCGTGATTGGGGAAACGCTTCTGGTGCAAGCATCAAAGGTATCCCAGCTCTCCCACCCCTCTCTGGCACATTCCCCTCAGCCATACTACAGAGGTTGTGTCGCTGATGGGAAGGTTCCAAAAGCTGCATTTAATCGGTTAACTTCAGAGGCACTGCTGGGTCTCTTCAATCTCTTGGGAAACAAGAGGCAAATGAGAGGTAGTCCTGCATTACTTTTAACAATGTTTTGGCTGCTGTCGAAAATGAAATCTTGTCTCCAGAAGAAGTGACTTTGGAAAGTTTTGGAATGTTAGAGGAATCAGTCAATATTTAATATGGGAACTATGGTGGAGAATGCATATCGTTTACCTTCTCAACAATGAAGCTGTAGACCTGGTTTCTATTTGAGTTATTCAAGAACAATCTTCTGTTTGTGTACAATGTGCCTTGTTATAGAATCCTAGTGCAGGTATGTGTGATGATGTTTTGTAACTCTTGGTGCTCACACCTCTAGTCTGTTTTTAAACAATGTAGGTAACCATCTGAATTGACTTAACGTTGATGCCCCAAATATTTGGAACAGGAAGACCGCAATATTAATGTTTGGAAATGTTGCTGTAATATTGTCATTATTAGAATTGTCAAGTCTCCATTTTATCTAGTTAGGGCTCGCCTGCTGTGCGCATGCGCATAGCTGGCGAAGCTCTAGAGGGACTTAAACAGACTTTACCCAACTTGGCGATTTGGTGCTGTGCCCGTGGCTTTTAGGTCCATGCGCTTGCGCATGGACCTAAAATGCGCGTGCACATCACCAAATCGCCGTCTGTTCCCTCAGCCGCACTCCTCCCACGCCTTTGACGTGAAGCTTAGGCCCCTGCTGCTTAACACCCTCTCCCCGCTCCGCCCCCTCCCCTGCCCGCCATGTCGCATTTCTCCTCCCCCCTCCCCACAGCAATGCCCTCCTAAGTATACTCAAGACTGTGTGAATGTGCATCACACAAAGAGTCTCTGTAGTAGTGACTTACAATGAACTATCCCTGGCTGAAAAGTAATTTTGGAAACGGATAGCACACTTTGTGCCTGATTATTTGATACAACCTCACTGCCTGCTTGAAGCAGAAGGTACACCTAGTTCTTTGCCAGTAGGATGCTATTGACATCAACATCTGTTTGAGCTCCTTTGCGTCAACACGCCCATACATGTACTTGACCCGATTCACTAACAAGATATTTGCATTTGCGGTGGAGCCGCACACGAAGTTCATGAGCCAAGCACACGTGGCTTCCGGATATTCGCAGAGGTTGGGGATGGCGTCACCTACGACTCCACCCGTGATCTACGCAGCAGTGTGAAATTAGGCCATCTTCATAATATTATCTGTTTCACGACAAAGCACACCATTGTCACCATCAAATATTTTTGTTAAATTTGGTCGTACACATGTGACCACTTCAGCCATCTGTTGCCCAGCTTGGTGCCGCTCCACCCCCTGCGTCATCAAAGGCTTTCACGGCCGGCCGGCCGGCCGTGCTTTCAGTTTCACGGCCGGCCGGCCGGCCTTGTAAAGTGCACTTTTTATTTACGATGCCCACCATACAGCCTTCTTGAGCTGTTCTTTTGATGGATGAATGTGGTTGCTTTGATTTCAATTTTTAGTCACTGAACGTGCGCTGCAATGGATTTCTTTAGCTTAAAAGAATTGTTAAGTAAGTTATTGTTCTTTGTCAGTAATGCTCCGTTTCTTTTTGCACAATATATGCAGTTTGCAGAAGCACTATTTTTTGGGCAATGTGTTTTCTTTTTCACCAGCTTTCTTATTTGTCTTTTCATGCTCTTTATTTAGTTGTGTTGGCGACTTTTTATTAATCGGCTGTAGAATGTGCTGTATTCACACAGCTACGTGGAGTCTTATTTATTTCTAAATGATCATGGCTGGTTAAGGTTGCGAGTCAGCGCAAAATAAATCATTATTTTAAATTGTATAATCCGCACTTGATGCATGCGGGTTCAATGTAATCCAACACCACATCCACCACCACATCCACCATCAACTCCACATCCACCATCACATCCACCACCACATCCACATCCACCACCACATCCACATCCACCGCCACACCCACCACCACCACATCCATCATATCCACCACCCCATCCACCACCACCCCATCCACCACCACCACCCCATCCACCACCACCACCCCATCCACCACCACCACCACCACCGCATCCACCACCACCACCACCGCATCCACCACCACCACCGCATCCACCACCGCATCCACCATCACCACATCCACCATCAACTCCACATCCACCGTCACATCCACCGTCACATCCACCGCCACATCCACAGCCACATCCACCACACCCACCACCACCACATCCACCACCACCCCATCCACCACCACCACCCCATCCACCACCACCACTGCATCCACCACCACCACCGCATCCACCACCACATCCACCACCACCACTGCATCCACCACCACCACCGCATCCACCACCACATCCACCGCATCCACCACCACATCCACCATCACCACCACATCCACCACCACCACATCCACTATCACCTCCACATCCACCGCCACATCCACCGCCACATCCACCGCCACATCCACCGCCACATCCACCGCCACATCCACCGCCACATCCACCACCACATCCACCGCCACATCCACCACATCATCCACCACATCCACCGCATCCACCACATCCACATCCACCGCATCCACCACCACATCCACCACCACATCCACCACCACATCCAACACATCCACCACCACAAAGCATCCACCACCACCACATCCACCACCACCACATCCACCACCACCACATCCACCACCACCACCACATCCACCACCGCATCCACCACCACATTCACCACCACTTCCTCCACCACATCCACCACCACCACCCCATCCACCACCACCACTGCATCCACCACCACCAACACCCCATCCACCACCACATCCACCACCACTTCCTCCACCACATCCACCACCACTTTCACCACACCCACCACCACCACATCCACCACACCCACCACCACTACATCCACCACCCCATCCACCACCACCACCCCATCCACCACCACCACCCCATCCACCACCACCACTGCATCCACCACCACCACTGCATCCACCACCACCAACACCCCATCCACCACCACCACTGCATCCACCACCACCACCGCATCCACCACCACCACATCCACTGCATCCACCACCACTACCACATCCACCATCACCTCCACATCCACCATGACATCCACCGCCACATCCACCACCGCATCCACCACCACCACATCCACCACCACATCCACCACCACTTTCACCACATCTAACACGTCCACCACCACTTCCACCACCGCATCCACCAACACCACATCCACCAACACCACATCCACCACCACCGCATCCACCACCACCACATACACCACCACATCCACCACCGCATCCACCACCACCACTTCCACCACCACATCCACCGCATCCACCACCACCGCATCCACCACCACCGCATCCACCACCACCGCATCCACCACCACCGCATCCACCACCACCACATACACCACCACATCCACCACCACATCCACCAACACTTTAACCACACCCACCACCACCACATCCACCACTACATCCACCACCCCATCCACCACCACCCCATCCACCACCACTGCATCCACCACCATATCCACCGCATCCACCACCACATCCACCATCACCTCCACATCCACCATGACATCCACCACCACATCCACTGCATCCACCACCACCACATCCACCAACACCACATCCACCACCACATCCACCACCACCACCTCCACCACCGCATCCACCACCACCACATACACCACCACATACACCACCACATCCACCAACACTTTAACCACACCCACCACCACCACATCCACCACACCCACCACCACTACATCCACCATCCCATCCACCACCACCACCCCATCCACCACCACTGCATCCACCATCACCACCACCACCACATCCACCGCATCCACCACCACATCTACCATCACCACCACATCCACCATCACATCCACTATCACCTCCACATCCACCATGACATCCACATCCACCACCACATCCACCACATCCACCGCATCCACCACCACCACCGCATCCACCACCACCGCATCCACCACCACCGCATCCACCACCACCGCATCCACCACCCCCACATCCACCACCACATCCAATACATCCACTACCACCACAACCACCACCACATCCACCATCACCTCCACATCCACCGCCACCGCATCCACCGCCACCGCATCCACCGCCACCGCATCCACCACCTCCGCATCCACCACCACATCCACTACAACCACCACCCCATCCACCACTACCACCACCACCCCATCCACCACTACCACCACCACCGCATCCACCACCTTCACCACATCCACCGCATCCACCATCACCACCACATCCACCATCACCACCACATCCACCACCACATCCACCATGACCTCCACATCCACCACCACATCCACCACCACCACATCCACCACCACCACATCCACCACCACCACCACCACATCCGCCACATCCACCACATCCACCACCACATCCACCACTTCCACCACCACCGCACCCACCACCACATCCACCACCACCTCCACCACCTCATCCACCACCTCATCCACCACCGCATCCACCACCGCATCCACCACCGCATCCACCACCGCATCCACCACCGCATCCACCACCGCATCCACCACCGCATCCACCACCGCATCCACCACCGCATCCACCACCGCATCCACCACCGCATCCACCACCGCATCCACCACCACCACATCCACCACCATCACTTACACCACCACATCCACCACCACTTTCACCACATCCACAACCACCACATCCACCACATCACCACCACATCCACCACCTCCACCACATCACCACCACATCCACCACCACATCCACCCCCTCATCCACCACCATCACCACCACATCCACCATCACCACCACATCCACCACCACCATATCCCCCAGATCCACCACTACCACATCTATATGTGTGTGTGTGTGGCTCTGTGTATGTGTAGGTGCAAATGCAATGTTCTTGGATTTTCGTCACAATAAAATACACTGAACATAATCTTCACAAGTTATTTACAAACGTTTAAGCTATTGCCATTATAAATTACAATAACTTTTATTTAAGTATTAATTATTTACAAAATTAAAAGCGATTGTTTGTAATATCAACATCTAAGTTACGTAAATACAACACACATTGCATTACAAATGCTATAGGTGTCACATTTGCAAAAGTTAACACTATTGACATTGTAACTGACAAAGCTATTAATTTTGCTACTTTCAAAACCAACACATAAATAAAGTGTCATTTACAATACCAATAGCTCAAACATTCCTAATGCGAGACCTATTGCATTTCCAATGCTTGTTTTTTTAATGTTGTTTACCTGTTAAACAGTTGATTATTAATGTTTCCAAAACCAGTGTAGTTAGCATGAACCCCACTATTTCTCCTAAGAGATCTTTTTGCATTAATGGTCAGCTGGTTAAACGAATGACTAATTTTGATTATTTGGGTGTTCGTTTTGATTCAAAGCAATGTGGATGTAACACAAGAAATACAGCTACCATATAGAGGTGCTGTACTGTAGCTGTTTTAGGATGTAAAGCCAGGTTTGGAAGTCTGCCCATGAATGCCATATTGCAGGTTTAGAAGATGAAGGCAGTGGTGGAGGCAACTTATGCTGCAGAACTATGTGGTCATCTCGACTTTTCTACTGTTAAAGATTAATGTAGTTCCTTAAGATCGTTGCTCAGACTGGGCTAGGGTATTCCATTTGTGCTCCTGCATCATGAACTTGGTGTAAACTTAATTGCTGACTATTGCCCTATGCCTCGAAATGTATTGGCTTTGGTTGTGAAGGAGTCCATAGTCAAAGAGATATATAAGAGTAATGTATGATGTTTCATCTATACAAGGAGCAACCAAAAACTGTGGTTTTGACATGTCGGGAAAAACTTGAGAGAATTAGGACTTGAGCATCTTTGGAATTACTCTACATCTTCAAAATCATATACCATTGAAATGATTAAAGAGAAGTACTGGCACATTAAACATGTGAAACTTCTCTAAGCGACTAGGTATGGTTCGCTCACCTTTGGATATTTTCACTACAAGCATAGTGTAGGATATGAGACTTATTTAAATATGATCTAGCCTGACAAATGGTCTATATCTAAGATTCAGACGCGCTACACTGCCATAATAGATTATGTATCCTGGGGATTGCAGTGGAATGTAATAATTGGTATTGAGAATGTGCTTTGGTGTCAGATAAACTACTTTACCTTTCATGATTTTTTGCACAACACACTTCTATCCTCGAAGTTGTTCACCCCCACTGTTTTTAAGATTAATGGAGTCGATATGTGTGCCGACCCGATAACTCTGTTATAGGATCGAATTAGAATTATTTTTATGCTGTAGCCTCCAGTATATGAGCTTTTAAAAATAGAAGCCAATCGTATTGACAGTACTTTATATCTGGTTGTTACTGTTATTCAGTCCTGTGTCTTATTAGGGTAGAGGGGCTGTAGAGTATTGTTGGTAGGCCGACTTTTAGCAACATGTAGTTGTTTTATAGTTTATTAATGTTTTTATTCTTTTTTTGTAAATCATGAGCTCAGTAATGCACTGGATCTGAAGCTGGGTAGTTTATGAATGTCATGGGTTGGTATATTTTTCATCGAACTATTAATGTATTGATAGTGTATTTGTTAGAAATGGGATTTCTGGTTGGCTAGGGCATTTGCCTAAACCAGGCAGAAACCACCACTCTAGTCAGGCCACAGGAGTTAAACACTGAAGATTACATTTGCTTACCCCTTGGTAGCTTCGCAGAGCAGTCTGGCTTATCCCAGAGGCAATGTGTAAAGCGTTTGCGGAACACACTGGCACCGCAGCGACACACTAGGTATACCACAAAAGGAACTCCAAACAAGGTTATATAAAAATGACCTTTGCATTATCCATAAAACACATTAGAACCCAATCACATATATTACACTGTGCCATTGGCACTCGTCACGACTTCACAGGGATTTACATAAATCATTAGGCCCATCTGGCCACTGTCATAAACAGTATAGTTAGTTAGGTCCACCAGTAACTACTGGTAAGAGTGCACTTAGCACAAACACATTAGGCATAAATAGCAGTGCCCCTTATTCATAGCCACCATCAGCAGTGCCTCATAGTGAATACTTATCAGAATGCACATATCATAAACGCATCATGCCCATAACTGCAGTAGCCGCGATTTACCTACTAGGCATATTCACTGCCACGGCCTCCTCATCGCCGGTAGGGCACCTCACTCCTTTGCCCCCCCCCTTTAGGGAACCTCAGGGAATGCGGTACTTTCCACAAGTAATGCCCCGGAGGCAGAAGGCAGCTGCCTACAGACGTGGCGCAGCTGCTAAATCAAGTTGCGGTATGGTCGGGGCTCGGCCCCTCTGTTCAGGCCAACGGGACCCGTACTGCCAGTATCTCGGGCACCCCCAACAGAAAGTAAAGCACCCAGCTGTCCACGCCCAGATGGTGCAGCGGTATGTGCCCCGGAAGGAGGGAAGTAGGGGGAGGGCGCTCACCCGCTCCCTGGTCTGGACCGACTGCTTTGACGTGGGCGCCATTCCGTCTATGTGGAGCAAGAGGCGCGTCACTGAGCAGCGCAGCTACACTGCTCCTCGTGGCAAGATCGTCCTCACTGCTCTCGGCTTCTCTGGGGAATGCAGCCCGCCCACAATCTGGTTGAGGGAATCTGCAGGGCTCTCGACTTCCACTCAGGAGCCCCACCCCAAGCAGGTGTCCTCTGCCTGACTTCTGGTTTGCGGCACGGCTGCTCTTGTCGCATTTGAAGAAAGAGCCCACTTCTCGGGCTCAAAGGACAAAATGTGAAGCGCCCACAACACCCTTCGGGTGTGCGGGCACCACACTTTTCCCACAAATAAGAAAGCGCATTGACCCTATGAGAAGCAAAGCTCCCCCACGGCGGTTCCTCCTGGCAGAGTGCTCTTCAAATCCAAGTCAGTTCAGTTTAACAGACATGGGGTCACAGCCCCAATATTTATAGTAACAAGTGTCTTTTTCTCCCCTGGCCCAGGGCTCTGAGCCCAGTCCAAACCAGTTCTGAGGGGCACTTGACAAGTGCACAACACTCCCCATTGTAAGTGTAGGCTCTGGTCCCAGACACACCACAGGGGGCGGAGCCATCATTGTGGAAGGCAGGCACAGCCCTATTCAGGTGCAGGTGCTACTCCTCCCAACCCTCCAAATGCAGACCAGGTCTATTCAGCCTAGCGCTGACTCATCCAGACTCCCTGGAGCCACTGCACCTCCCCAGCCCCTGTCAGTCCAAGGCCAGACAGTCCATACACAACAGGCAGGCACAAAGACACATAGCACACAGAAATGCCTACTTCTAAAAGTGGCATTTCTAAAATAGTGATAATAAATCCGTGAACATCAATACACCGCATTTATCATCCCTATTCTAAATATACCAAACTTGATCAGGCCACCCCTCTCATGTCAGGAATTACCACTGAAGTACAATCCCCAATGCATTCCCATGACAGGGCAGCCTCACGGCAGTGAGAAACCAAATAGGCTGGTTGTCCCTATCAGGACATGCTACACAGTTAAGGCACATGCCCTACCTTTTACCTACACCGCACCCTGCCCATAGGGCTAGCTAGGGCCCAACTTAGGGTTGACTGATATGTACTAAAAGGGGAGTCACAGGCTTGGCAACTACTTTGTGCCACGTCACAGCAGCAGTAAACTGCGCGCGCAGGCCCTGCAGTGGCAGAGGCCTGAGACCGGTTGGAAAGGCTACTTTGGTGGTTGGCGCAAGCAGCGCTGCAAGACCACCAGTAGCATTTAATTTACTGGCCCTGGGTATATAAGATCTCACGGTACAAGGGACTGACGGGTAAATTAAATATGCCAAACAGGTGTAGACCAATCTTTCCAAGTTTACCATAGAGAGCACATGCACCTTAGCATTGATCAGCAGCAATAAAGTGCCCAGTGGCCTAAAACCACCACCACCAACAGGTCATAAAAAATACAGGAGGAAGGCAAAAAGTTATGGGATGACCCTGCAAAAAGTCCAACAGTATGTGTTTAATTTTTCTTTTGGCTTCTATCGCTGATAACAATAAAAATTGATAATGATGAGATGCATCTCATGCTTTAACAGTTGATTAATGAATTGATAAAAACAAAACCCTGTACCGGTTCCCCATTTGAGCGCCCACACTCCCTGCATCCAGCCATTAAAACTCTTTGTCACTGTCCGAGTTCTTTGAGTGATGTGTATGTTTGATCTGCTGTAATACATTATGACATATGTTGTTTGTGCTCGATACACTAACACACAATAAAAGCTTCTTCTCTTTCTTTTTTTTGGCAGAGGGGGTGCTTTGTTGACATCCACCAGTGGACCAGGCTTCCACCTGATGCTGCCTTTTATAACTTCTTTCAAGTCTGTACAGGTACGTGGTAGCTTTTGTGCGAATGACATAAAGCAGACATGCTGGCGTCAGACTAGTGCTGTGTTAGTTCACCTTAGTGATATGTATCTTCAGCGTCTGACCTTGGGCATAGGGCTAATTAACTGCAATAAGGTGTCCTAGGTTAGCTTTAACAGCACATTTTCTTTTTATCTTCCATTTGGAGAAAAGCCAGTATTCATACTATCAGTTAGTTGAGGGTTGTTAAAGGAAAAGGATTTGATTTTCTGCAAGAGCACAGTAGGTCAGTGAGATTGCTATAGGAATTGCCTTGTAGCTAGTGAATTTCTCTTCCAGTCATTGTAGCATCTTACAGCCATCTTCCCTGCAACTAGAACAGGCTTCTCCAATGAGTAGCTTGTGAGCTATTGGTAGCTTTCCAGCTGTCTAGATGTAGCTCTGCAGTGCAGCCCAGCATACTAAATTAGAAGTTTTTGCTGGGTTGAATTAATATATGTTTACCAAGTAGACAAGCCTGTATTTGAGACAAAAATGTGTGCATGTTTAAAGAAAAATGGTTTATTTTGCGAAAATATATTTAAAGCTGCCATTTGAATGATAAATCATGAAGATTTGGGAGGTGTGTGACTCATATTATTACCTTGGTGCCATGGGCACTGCAGTTACGGGCGTTATGTGTTACCCGCATGGAAGCATTCCACATTGATAGACTTTTTTTTACATAACTGCTAGCAACCCGGACTGATGCACTGAGGTGATCACTGCTGACAATCTTGCATTGGGTGGCCACTAATGTAATCTTGTCTAATATTACAACACTAATAATATTACAAGCTCTAGATTATTTTCATTGAACATAAGTAACTCCTATTACAGAAAAGGTAGGGGACCCTTGAGCTAGATGTCTTATCCATCCGTCAATTACACAGGACACTGTCACTGTGCTTGGCTAGATAATTGTATTTCCTGAGTATTTACCCATTTCATCGTAGTCTTATTGTAAAATATATGATGTTGGGAGGCAGGGTGAGGGGAGGTATTCACCTGTTTAGGCCCACTGTGATTTAATGTTGATTCAATTTCTCCTCAGAGCACACTACAAACTGATGAGGTGAAGAACGTTCCCTGTGGAACAAGGTGAGATGCCAGAGGATGCCAAACGAGCATACTTCATACTCGTTTTCTGCTTTGAATTAACGTTTGCTTCAGTGATAGTTGCATTATGAATGCTTAGCAATGCATCATTAATTGGTGCCCACTAAGTCATTCTTTATTTCCTCTGATTATTGTGGTTGGCCACAGGCTGTATTCACTTTAGTCCTGGTATCAGTACGACACTACTTTGTACAATCTTTTAAACAGAGTATTTCTTTTTATGTTTTCATATAGCATTCCAGAAGAATGGGAACTAGGCAGCAAGTGTCCAATTGCATCACACAGCCTGCCTCCATGCAGAGTGCTTATAAACGCACATTGCTGCCAGAAATATGCATTTATGCAAATGTATACTTACTCTGGAAATAACTTCTCTTTCATGGTAGAACAAGAGTTACTTGTACCACACAAATATAGTTGAAGTAATGCTTTCAATATGCTCGCTTATTGTCTCGGATGAGCGATTGTTTCTCAGGGTCATTTTGGCCACTCTAGACACCATCAAAAGTCCTCCCCTGGTCGAACTGTACCTACTGATTGTAATACACCTTTTATAGCGTGAAGACACTCAACGCAACCGTCTGATGGATGTCACCCATAGTTTACAAAATGTTCAGCTTTCCCATTCTGCCTTACACCTTCTCTGCAAATGTTACAGTAATCCATTAAGCATTTGCTGTTTATATGTTATAGTTCTATTTGCTGTGTTTCCATCTTTTTCATAGCATCGGGATCTGGGCTAGTTTACATGAACAGAATTCTGCCTCCCTGACTGTCACCACTTTGAAGCTCATAGAAGCAACAGAATTCTGCCTCCCGGAGGGGCAACCACTTTGAAGCTCATAGAAGCAATTGAAATATGGATTATGTGCTTTACAAAAGAATTGGCATATGAACATCTGTCCACCTGTCGTGTTATTTAAAGAACACTTTCATATCCGTGCAAAGAACTCTTAAGTTTCCTACCTTGTTTCTTTTACATGAAAACTAGATCTGTGCCTAGGCCTGGTGTGAGAATCTGACTGCAAATATACATGCCATTTCTTGTTTACTTCACAGACTGCTACCTTCATATTGTTGAGCTTAAGCTCAGCTTCAAGAGTCAAAGGCATGATCTTAAAAGTTTGCAACTGAGCCTTCTCTGTTCCACTACAGCAGTAGGAAGGAAGAGAGAGAGCAAAACACCAGGGAAAGCAGTTAGTGAAAATTCAACAGGAGATGAAAGATTTACCAGCAAAAGGAGGGTGAAGCAGAAGAAATGAGCAAAGAGGATACTGAGAGTAGCAATCAAATGTTGAGCTCCGTCCATGTAGAGCAATAGTAGAAACAAGACACATCATGAGTTTGAGAAGAGGAAAAATGAAGAAGTGAGTGAGCAAATTGGAGGAAATTGGAAGAGATTGAATTGAGAGGGGGTGAAAGTGGCAGCAACAATAGGCGGTAGGGAGACGGAACTGAAGTGGTAGGAGAAAGAGAAAAACAATGAGTGTGAGAATGAGCACAGAAAGGAGGAACCAGGTAGAAGAGAAAAGGAGTGCTTCCAGAAAGGTTAGTGAGCCAGTCAGGCACTCTGACTGTTTTCTGGTGAGCTGAAGCCCAGGAGGCTATTTCCAGAGCTGGATTGGTTGCCATGAACTAACCAAGGCTTCTTGGCTCCATTCTTGTTACAGTCTGTGCAATGTTGTAATAATTTGAACAATTCTCAGGACATTTAGTCCATGCAGGCAGGCTCAATATGACCCCTTCCTTCTCTTATTTATATGTCAAGCAGGAGTTGATATCTATGATGTATGCAGCTGTTCTGCGTGCCCTCAATTTCAGCAGCAGGGATCGAGGCAGTCTAGTGTCAGTGATTCTCAAGTCTGTGAACTTGAGGTCTTTATGCAAGGTGAAGTGTTTGTTGATTGTATTGTCAAGAGGTTCATTGTTATTTTCATTTCCACTTAGCATGCTTTATCGGTCAAATCATGCATATGTACAAGACCTCAAATAGCATTGTTCACATTTGACCTCTTCCGCCATCCAGTGTAAACCTCTGAAAAAAACACACTTGGTTTGGAGAAGCCAAACCAGGGATCTGAGGGTAAATTTTGCTTGTCGCTGTCCTACTTTCTCAGCTATATTTTTCCTAATAATTGATTTCTAATCCAATCCTTTTAGATTATACCCATAGCCTGTCCAGTGAGCTTCGGCTCTCTTCGTTTTTAGAACTTGATTGTCGGACAGGAAGGTGTTATTTCTCCCTTTACTGTGCTCACCACCTGAAAATGGAACTTTTGTCCCTTCAGAGTACAGGTCTTCCCATCACCTTGTTCACCCATTTGATAAGCTCTGTACTTGAAGTTAATAAATGTACTCAAACATCAATCCCCTGTGGAAGATTACACTGGACCCCAAATTGCTTCCTGTTTAGGGTTCTCCACCAATGCACAACAAGCTGGATGGCCTCTGACTCCATCACTGGGGGTGGGTTGTGCCTTATCAGTTGTAAGTGGCATTAGATATGTGACACTACAGTATTCCTGATAAACCCTCCTGACTTAGCCACAAGACTCCAGGTGAGACCTTATCACCATTACTTTTTTTTACATTGTGCAGTGGTAATAAATGCTTTCCTTTCTTCTGGTTTAAGCTCTACCTCCACACTACATCTTGCTCTCCCCACAAGTTTGTTATATAGCTTAGTCACTTTAATGTCATTCAATGTGCAAGAAGTTCGATGGTCAAGTTCTGGTTTGATTTTCTAACTAAACCCACTAGATATTCAGCCTCTCTGTTTTGATAACTTCTCATCTGGGTGGAACTAAATATACCTGAAACAATGTTCACTGCTGATCTTGCATAATGTTGATCCTAACACAGGGAAGATTTGTGGACAATCTATCGCAATCGTAGGTTTCGAATCCTAGTGAGTTCGATTTGTGTAGATCCCAGAAAGACAATAGCTGACTCGCCTATCTTACACAGTAACACCATAAGGCAGTGTACTGTACAATGTTACAAATATTCAATAAAAAAATAACTTTTCAATACAAGCAGTGCAAAATAAAATGGATTAAATAGACTTAAGTATGGTGTTTAGGCATGGGTAGCTTTTTCAGGTGCTAATCTACTGCCTTAAGCTGCCACCAGCTTCTGTGTGTCATCCTTGGAGATGAACAGCCATTCAGCTGTTGTGCTATAAGTCTTATTTCTGCTCACATACCTTAAGGTCCCTAAGGTGGTGTTAGGTTTAATGGTGCAAATCCAGGCGTGGTGTCCGTCGAGCGGATTTGCTACAGCATGTACGGAATACCCTGCTCTAATTGCAAACCCCAAATTTCCTGTGCTCCAAGTTGGGTGCATCTCTTCTTGTGTTAAGAGGTTTCCCCCCCATATGTTCACAACGTCTTAAAACTTTTTGCCAACTTTTACAATATACAGTTGTCGCAAATTGGAATGTGCAAAGATCTGAATTAAGCTCAACCAAACATTTGGAACAAGGAACATCAGTGCCACTAAGTCCGTATGCATGTGATCGTGATATTTGGATACAGGCATAGTTATTATCAGTGTTGGTACCCAGCATTAAATCTTTGACAGATCTTCTTCATTGTGTAGTATAGGAGGATAGGTTCAAGATGCAGACCCCAATAATCCGCCGGCCGCTGCCATATCTTAGGGCGTTTCTGGGGGCATCCTGAGCCTTAAAAATTGGTAATTCTAGCCCCATGGAAAAGTCAAGGCCCCCTTTCCAGGCTCCCACAGAAGGCGGGGAGGCTGCTTTACAAGCCATAGCGATGTCCCGCTTAGCCAGTGTAAGACTCAGATATAGCAAATGTTATTTTTACCTATTACCTCCAATTCCCTCTGTAATATGGAGCATGACCAAACGCGGTGACTGTGGAATGTCCCACCCCAACACAGCAGAGAGACAAGTCGCACCCCACGCCAAAACCTGGATAAGGCAGTGCATTCCCATACCCTGTGAAGGAGAGTGTCCTCGGCCATTCCGCAGCACAGACATGGGGGATGCAATCTTCCCCGCTCGCCAAAGCCTATAGCGGGTGAAGTATATCCAATGGAGGTATTTAAATTGTATATGGCGAAGGCGCACAGCATTGGCCGCACCGCCTGGAGACTCATGACCCTCAACCCAGTCGCCCTCATCTAGTGGATCTAAATCTATCTGCCAGGCGTCCCTAGTCTTGTTAAGTGTGGTGTGACTGTTGGTGACCAATGTACGATTTATTGCTGTAATTTTGTGCGCACCCATTTCTCCCATGAACACCTTTGCCTCAATGGGGTTCAAGTCGGGAATATTGTCTTGTTGTGTTAAATAGGGGGAGAATGTGTGGCGGAATTGTAGGTCTCTGTAGAATTGCGACCAGGGCATGTGGCTATCAGATTGTAGCTCCTGGAAGGATTTCAGGACCTAGCCTTGGAGGACCCCCTATCCCCCCCATAACCGTTGAGATACCAATGGCATCCCAGCCCACAAAACCCTGCAGCTCGGACTGGTGTGGTAGGAGGCCATTGTGCCAGAGAGGAGTCTCTTTAGTCTGTCTGCCCGCCCCACCATCGCATCCTGTGCAGCGCCTGTCGCCATGTCACAAAGACCGTCCTAGTTGCGGGCGGCAGCGATTGAAGGGTCACGTTAGTGTATAGAATTGTGTGTAGTGATTAGGTATCCATTAGCCAGCACTCGGCGGCGTAGGCAGGGTCACGTCTATTGCCATACCACCAGTCGCTTAAGATGAGGAGGTGTGAAGCAGCATGGTATGCCTGGACCTCCAGAGTCGCAAGACCCCCACAATATGTGGACTAGAAGCACGTTCTTAGTGCGACACGGGCGGAGCCCCCACCCCAGAGGAAGGGCTAAGGACCACTTTCAACTGTCTAAACCATGCATGCAATATTGGGATGGGGTGGTTCTGGAGTTGATATAGGAGATTGGGCAACGAGGCCATTTTTAAAATGGTCTTGTTGCCCAATCTGCTGAAGAGTGATAAAGACAAGTGTGACCAGGAGAGCACCAGTTATTTAACCTGGATCAATAAGTGGGCTAGATTATTTTTCCAGGAGGCGGATTGAGATGCCGACAGGAACATCAAAAGTTACTTAAATCCGTCCGGCACCACCGCCACCTCGCTCGTCCAAGCCCCGAGCTGATCTCCCCGCAGAGGCCACAGAAACGATTTGCGGGTGTTCATATAGAGGCTGGGGTTTTCGCCGAAGATTTGCATCATCCAAATCAGATGTGGGCAGGATCAATTCAGGCGCATCAAGATAAATAATACATCGTCTGCGTATAGCGCTATCTGGTTAGAGGATCCCACGACCACTCAAAGCCATAAACTTGGGCATCCATTCTCACCCACGCCGCGAGTGGTTTCATGGTGAGTGCGAAAAGGTAGAGAGACAGAGGGCATCCCTGTCTGGTACCCCTTCCAATGGGGCATGACCGCGAGGTCAAAACGGCGAACCGAAGCGGTAATATCTGTGTATAAGAGGCAAATGTATTTTGTAAGTCGAGTCGATAATAAGGCTGCTCATAAGTGCAAAGAAGAAGGTCCAACTAAGGGAATCAAAGGCCATGTCAATATCTACAAGAAGGAGCGCGGCTGGCTCTTCCAGCCGATCCACCGAAGCAATAGCGTTATGTGCAAAACGGATGTCATGTCGGGTGGCTCGACCGGGCATAAAGCCGGCTTGGTCTGCATGAATTTGTGCTGTTGTATGCGGAACAATGCGGCTATGATTTTAGCTAGAAGTTTCGCCTCAACATTAAGTAAGGATATCTGTCTTTATGAGGTATGCAGTTCTGGGCGCCGGCCCGGTTTTAAGAAAATCACAATTTCAGCATGAAGCCAATCAGCCAGGAGATGACCTTCATCTGCCCCTGCATGAAGCACCGCTAAGTAATGGGCTGACAGTTGAGATGGGTACTTCTTATAGAACTTGCACGGGAATCCGTTTGTGCCCGGTGCCTTGCCCAAGCTCATGTCAGCGAGGGCACTTTGAATCTCCTAAGTCGTGACTGGGACATCCAGGTCATCCCGCACTGAGTCTGACTGGGACCTCGGGGCAGAACGGCCAGAAACCGGTCGATGGTGGCCTCCGGGAGGGTCTCCCATGGGGCGTATAAATCTACTAAGTAGTCAGCAAAGCTGGTTGTGATTCGTGCAGGGTCTGTGAGTACCTTACCCGCAGGGCCAAGAACCCTGGGGAGAGTCATGGATTGGAGGGTATGCTGGCATAGGTGGTGTTGAAAGGCGCTGGACTTGTGTTCTCCCCCCCCCCCCCCCCCCCCCCTGATGTATCCGGCTACGCGTAGCAAGTCAATACGTTTTTGCTTCGTCCAACAGGTCGCTAGCGTACAGCTGTTGTATCATACAGAGTTGACCGCGAATCGCACCATCCCCATCCCTACTCCTACGCTCTAGGTCAATGATTTGGGCCTCAGTGCGTATCAATTTTTTACAGCTTTGCTTACGTTGTGCAGTGCAAAAGGGAATGTCCACCCATCTTGGTGTTGGCTTCATGGCTTTCCACAGGATCCCGGGGGAATCGACTATATCCACGTGGGAAAAGTATTCAAGAATGGGGGTATACATCAGCTGGTGGTACTGTTCATCCTGAAGGAGCCATGCAGCAGTAATGCCATTGGGGAATGATCGGACAAGCCCCAAGTCAGTATCTGTACTGTCTCAATTATGTGGGTGTGGGGAACAGAGATGAATATGCAATCCAGGCGAGAGAACATGTCATGAGTACTCAAGAAGTATGTGTATCCTTTCTCTGTCCATCGGGTGTAGTTTCCGCCAGGCATCAACCCATCCCATCCCATCCCGTAGGTCAATGTCTGGAGTTTTGATTGCCGCACATCAGCCTGCCATCCTGTACTACGCCATCTGTCTGTCAAGGGGCACATTATGTTGTTCCAGTCTCACACCGCTATTGTCAGGCTCTGCGGAATCTCCACCCAAAGGGACGTCAATCACTCCACAAAGTTCCATGCCAAAGGTGGGGGGGCATACAAACTAACTAAAGTAAGGCACTCCCCATATAATGTGCCCGTCACCACTGTATATCTGCCCTGGAGGTCTGACCAGGTCCAATCATGAACAAATGGTACCCTGCGATGGATTAGTATCGCTACTCCCCGATAGCCCCTAGTGAAGCTAGAATGGAAGGTCTGGACAAAACCAACAACATGCGAGACATGGTGTCTTGTCGCCCAACAGATACGTTTCCTGTAGCATTAGGATATCTGTGTTGTAGCTCATGGCCTGGCGGAGTATGGAACCCCTTTTAATCTTGTCTAGAAGGCCATGGATATTCCAGCTCGTAATATTCAATTGTCGCGCCTGGGTTTCTGTCATGTCGGGTGTCTCACGTGTAGGGAGACTAGCATGTTGGTAGCATGATACGATCGGACTCTATGAAGGAGATAAATGATTGTGGCACTGAAAATCAACAAAAACTTCCCTTGAATCCCCCCCCATCCTCCCAATACCTCCACAGTTTTGAAGCATCTGTTGCAGCATGAGGAGTGTCCCGCCTCCAACGGGGGTAGGATCCACTCCCAGCCAATGGCTAACCCAATTAACATCCCTTCTACATGAAAGCGTCTTCGGAACCACTGAAATGTACTTGTATGTGTAGCCCAGGTTTTATCATGCATCTAGGTTGGTATAGCTTATATAGGATTTTGCCAGCATGAGTTAGGATGGTGTAGGAGTTTGTTGACCCTCCATTACACATCTGCGAGAGTTACTGTGAGTCTTGGACCTTCTCTTAGAGCGTGACCGGCATTGTTGTTTCCCACTGATCCTTGGAAAGTCCCGACCGGGACCTCCCGATGAGGTGTCTGGGTCAATTCCAGGGGGATTATGGGGCTTCAGTTTCACAGATTCGTCTGTCCAACTGAACACACCTTCTGGTGACCCAGAGAAATAAGTCAGTGATTGGTAAGAGACACGCAGGCGGGCTGGAAATAGTAGGGAATATTGAAATTTCAGGCTCCGCAGACGGGTCTTTGCCTCGGCAAATGATTGTCGGCGCTGTTGGACCACTTTGGTGTAGTCTGTAAAGATCATGATAGGTTGAGAGGTGTGGGTAAGGACCGCCTTCAGCCTAGCGTGTTGGACAATCCCATCTCTGTCCTTATAATTAAGGAATCGGGCAATAATTGGACGGGGACATGCCCCGGGCAGCAGTTTCTGCAGCAGAGCACTATGTGCACGTTCAATTATAAAGCATGTTGACAAGGAGTCCACTGGAAGCCATTCTGTGACCCATTTTGTAATGAAATCGACAGTATTGTTGTTCTCACAGCCCTCGGGGAACCCCACAAATCGGAGGTTATTCCTTCGAGCGCAGCCTTCCGCGTCTTCCACTCTCGCTGCCAGGCCGTGTTTCAGTGACTTCAAGCTGGACATTTTCTTTTGAAGGGTGCTCACTGTATCTTCAGTTGTAGAGATCTGCAATTCCGTTTTGGTAATCCTCTGCACCGCATTGCGAAGGTCCTGCCATAGGAGCATAACTTCCTAGCCGACTGCACCGATTTTAGCTTCCAGCGCGTCCCTGGACTGGGTGATAGCTGCCTGCCCCGCAGGGTAAACATCGTTTACAACGATGTTTTCACAACGCGGTACCTTTACACCGCGGCTGTGACAACGCAAGTCGTTACCACGACTTGCGCTGGAGGGCGCTCAAGGTCTAAAAATAGTTAATTTACTATCCTAACACCTTCCCTAGGGTCCACGGGGACTGGTGTTAGAATAGTAAATTAAACTATTCGAAATCCGCGCCCCCCCAACGCAAGTCGTGGTAACGACTTGCGTTGTCACGGCCGCGTTGTAAAGGTATGCGTTGTGACGGTACGCGTTGTACCGTCATATATCCGCCCCGCAGCATTATCGGGGATAGTAATCGCCACATTCTCGGGGCCAGGTAGTTGGGCCCCTTTGCTGGTGTACTTGTCCATCGTTGATTGTTTGTTGCCCCTGATGGTTTATCTTTTGACATTTTGTCCAGGTTTGAGGGAGGATGCCGCAAAGTATATGCCCCTGGCAGGCCCAAAGTTTGGAAGCAACTGATGCGCTACTGGCACCGCCAAGTCTCGCGAATGTGCGCCCAAGGGCGGTGACTGGGGGAGGGTACCGCACCTACAAGCTGCACCAGGGCCCAGCATGGCCGCCTCCACAGTGAGGACCCCCCAAACCCCTAATGGGTGTCTCTGGCCCCCGGCAACCTGGTTGCTGCTGGTGTTACCGCCACAGATTATGGTATGCCCCAGTATTCCTCAGTCGGGCAGGAAATCGCTGTTGGGCACTGGCCACAGCGCCGCATGGCCAATGTGTCACCGCACTCTATGAATGCGCGGCAGCTCCAGGACACCTCATGATTAACCACTTGGCTGCTAAGCATCTTCTGGCACTTCAATGTAATTTCCATTGAAATCAATGGAAACTCCATGACGAGTTACCCTTGTCATTAGCACTGAAGGGGTTTTAAGGGAGGTGCACCAGGCCCGCCACCTGGAAGCAACAGTGTGGGAAACAGCCAGGGGCCCAGTGTCCTCACCAGTGGATCACAGTCTCTTGGTTCGAGTCGGGCTTCTATGGTCTCACCAGCATTATTTCCTGTGCAAGGACCACAGGCCGTGGGCCGGGCCACACCGTCTTGCTCCAAGGCCACTCAAGGATCGGGGTCCAGAGAGTATCGCGGTCTGGTATGACCCACGAGCCCTGGGGCGCCCGGCCACCACCAGGCGTCCGCCGAGCATCTATGGCGCTGGTTGGGTGACAGGATGAGTGGCGGCGCGGCCCAGTCGAGGAACACCAGCCAGGCCCAAACATTTAATTAGTCTCACCTTTCGCAGAGCCAGATTCAAAATAATATGTAGAGAGTTATCCTTTCATAGAGATGTAATGTATTAGTTGCATTCCATTTCTGGAAGGGACAAAGCCAATGTGTATCAAGCAGATGTCAAATACAAGCCTTGACAGTCAAAGTGATTCTTACACTGCTACTATGTATACTGTACATTTTATGTTTTTATAAAGGTATTGCTTGCAATTCCTAATGTCTGTGCTGTATCTGTTCTGCTCACATACAAAACTTACACTGTGTTATTGTGTGTGTCAGGAGTGTGTATTGTTGCTGCCTTAACTATTTTTTGTGAGTGACATTGTGATGGTGGGGTATATACCTTCTGTTTGTGTGTTGGAGAATTTTTTTAGGCCGAGCCTAGCAGTGCGCTGCTCTGCGAGGCATGGTGAAATCAGTACATGAGCTTCAAGCCTGCCCATTGCTTGTCATTGGTTGTTCAGGGTGCCTTTTTAAATTCCTTACTTTTGAATGGTAAATCGTACCCATTTGTCCCTCCGTTTGGTCTGTCATTTACTCCCATAGCGACTGGCCCTGTTACTGGCCTAATTTCGCTTCTGTCCATTTCAGTTAATTTTGTGCACTATTTTTTCCGATTGCCTGCCTCGTGTTCTGGAAATGTTTAAATATGAGCAGCTGACCAGTGTTACTGCTTTCCCCTCCCACCAACCATTTCTTTGTGTGTTCTCCCCTTCGCACCTTAGCTTTCATTTATGATTTACTGAGTCTGGGTCACTGAAGATCGAGTTGAACAGTCACAAAGTTAGAATGTTAGAAATTTGACTTCATTTGCTATCTCCCTTGCACCCAATCTTTCTTTCTTAAGCATGAATTATGTGCTCCGTTTCTATAACCGAGGCTGTAATTCTTGTTCTTTATCTGGTCACAAATGTGGCAGCTGTGTCTCTGTTCCCAGTGGTAATTCCTCATTCTATGCCTTCTAGACCGTGCTATTGCTGCTTCTCTAACACAACTGAGGCTTTCTCTACAAGGATATAGCCGTGATTCCAGGGATGGTGGTTGCCATTTACTCTAGTTCTAATTTTGGGTATGGGGTTGGAGGTGAGTTATTTGTGGATTCAGGGGCCTCTGTTGTGGGCGAAGGATACATACACAATTCTATGCAACTAGCAGCCCCTGTTCAGAAGCATTCATTTTGTGAAAGGGCACACTGGCTCGTGGGGCACCTCAAGGATACAAAAAAAAATATACAACCAACTCACTAAATGGATACCGTAGGGAAGTGATGTAAGGAGCAAAGTGTTCTTTTTTACAGTTTAAACAAGCAGTGGCAAAGCTAATAGATCTTGCTTTTTTTTGCTGCCAATTTAGACATATTGGCTTTGACAGTCTTTTTTGCCAATGCAGTTGAGCATCAGAAAAAAACATGATTTTTGCTGATGTGCAGAGCTGGCAAAAAAATCTTGAGCATGCATATATGTGCATTCATCATCAACCCAGTGAGATGGCAACACTGCGTAACCACACATACCCACACATGCCTCATGAGGCACCAGCTATTTTGTATTTTGTTTTGATTTACCAGTCACAATGAGGGGCGGGTATTAGCAGTATGGCAGTAAATTGCAGTTTCTGTAATCTACGAAAAAAGAAATAAAATTAGTCAAGATGGGTGAGGATGCAACGGTGGATCAGGCAGAGGGATAAGGGGATGATATGCCCTGGTGAGTAGTAGGAGCAGGGGAGGAAAGTCGGAGGATGAGGGGAATTACATTTTTTTTTTTAATTGATTAGGATGGAGAAAGGAAAGCAATAAAAAACATGGATAGAAGAATTGCAACGTGGAGGGCACTGGTGGTTTTGAATGGGGAAATGGCATATTTCCCTAGACTAATTCACCACTAATCTATTTCTGGTTCTGGAGTAGCGTGCTTCTCACCGCAAAAGAGCTTGAACACCTCATCAGGGGTAGCAAGCGCTATATAAATGCAAACCTTTTTCCTTCTTTTATCCCTTTGCTATCCTTCTCAATCCAAATAACTGACTTGCATATCCACCACTCAAATTACTTTCATATTTCACAATACTAATTCACTACTAATCCTTTATGTATTCCGGAGTAGCGTGCTACTTGCCTAAAAAGAGCTTCCTCGCCTTGTCAGGGGTAGTAAGCGCTATATAAATGTAATTCCAATACTGCTGTACTTTCTCAGCTGGCTTTATATTTTTTCATGTCTCATCATTCACATCGAGGCTACTAGTTTGGTTGGCATTGAATCGAGAGTTATTAGCACACATAAACAGTAAATAATACATGCGATGAACGCTACGATCATATTTGCAATTTAAACCTGAAATGCAAATTAGGCATTTGTGATGGGCCAGACTGCTTTTTCCTGTACAGTCGTGTAATACTTTCTTCAAAAGACAACCATGCACCAAAGGTTTAAGCCATGCTTCAACGCAGACAGTTGCAGTCATAAAATACAATTGGGATTTCCCCTTTCATCCCACAGGGTTCTGGCAAGCACTTATAAATGGCAGTAGGTAATACAGCCATTTTGTGTTGCTCTTGATAGAAATATGTCGTTGGTAACACAATCCAGATCATCTGGGAAATACTTAATTTAATTGATATTCAGGCTGTTTCTCTATTGTTTTCTGTTGTTCTGCTCAGTACTTTGTCGACCTAAACCTGCGTCTGTTGAACTTAAACACTTGCAAGGTGAACAAGACCATTGTCTTAAACAAAGCTTAGGAATAAAGAACCATTGGTTATGTAAGGGCTGTTCATGTTTTTTGTATTGGTGCAAAAAATCTGGTCCAGTGGCAGTAGGCTGACTTTACAGAGGTCACGTTTCTCAGCCAGCAACCCCAAGCATGCTAGGGCTTAGATCCTTTGTTTCACTAAATAGGTGGGGACCAGAATCTTGCAGTGTGCCTAATACTGTTCAGTATAACAACACTTTATCATTTTCGTTTGATGCCTTTAAGATAAGTTGTGAATATTACTAGCTAACAGTGGCTTTAGGTGTAACCTGATAACAGACACTGAATGCTTGTTGTAGATAAGACGACATCATGTTGCTGCACGTACATGCATATTTCTTTAAATGGCACTTTATTAATTGGAGATGGCATTAGTTATTCTGGTGCCATATCCAAAATTCCATGCATGTCCATGGAATGCACAAATTAGGAATGCATTCGGTAGACAAAAGTAGAGGCTGAAGTGTAATTTAAAAAAATACAAGCAAAACATGCAGTGCTAGTCAGTAGATTGCAAAGACTGAAGTTGAAATTGCTTTTCTGCACATCCTTTAAGAGAACCGCTTGTGCGTGATCTAACATAGTGGTGCACTGAATATCCTATTCTGCATGCCTAATTGTTTATTGTAGAATCATTGCCGATTTCACATGCAGGTCCCAATCATAATTTATGCCATTATTCAAAGGGCCACAAAAGATGGTGTGAATCAAAACTGTCATCAACATTCTCTCTCTCTCAGCAACGAAGGCAACATGCACTACAGATTTTCAGTTTATTTTATGTAAATTTATGTAAATATATTCTTGGTGAACATCCTGAAAATCTAGCCTGAATGTAGCACTTGTGGACAATGTTGGACACTCTTTGGCCACTGCTGCCTAGAAAGATATGTTCAACCGAAGGCAGTCATGCAGCCTGATATATAGATAAGTTTAGAACCATCACTTAAATCAATAGTATAACTATGTGAGAGAATCCTTCTGGCTATATGTATAGATATATTACCACCTCCACTAGGATGGCTTTCTTCGTTAGTTTTCTGCAGTGGGTGTGAATCTCACAGACTACTACACCTAGGGTATTCTTATTAAGTATAATATTCCTTTGCAGTGTTATTTTTAACCAATTCTTGAATGCAAATGAGCCACTCCACTCTACACTACTCCACAGCACTGTACATTTCACTCTGCGCCAATCTACTCTATGCACTCCACTCTATGCCACTCAATTCCATTCCACTCTACGCCACACACCAATCCACTCTCTGCTACTCCACTCCATTCTACACCACGCCACCTCACTCTATGCCACCTCACTATGCCACTTTACTCTGACACTCTACGCCACTCTACTCTTCACCACACTACTCTTTGCCACTGTAAGCCATTCCACTCTATGCCAATCCGCTGATGACCAATCCACTTTATGCCACTCTTCACCACCCCACTCTATGCCCATCTACTGCCCGCCACTTCACAACACACCTATTTATGCCACTCCACTCTATGCTACCCTTCTGTACAACATGGCTAAAAGACATTGGCAAAGCCAATTGTTCTTCTGTAGGCGAGACCTATTGGTTTGGCCAAAGCTAGTTCTATTTTGTGAACAGACACATATGATGTCCTTCAGCATAGAAAGCAAGAACCAGCATATTAAAACATACAGTTAACAACGGTAATCCCATAGGTTCAAAACCTTTGTTCCCAAGTATCCGTTGAAATGATCTTATTAGGGATGCCAGTGTCGAATGTCAATGTTGTTTATCCAGTTTTGTTCAGCTACCTAGTTTTTTCACTTTACCAGTAAGTGATCAGTCATTGCATATTATTGTAATGAATTTTCTATTGCATTTTTGCTTTTCCGTCACTCTTGGTTCAACAAGTGAACATTGCTTTGTTGTTTTGATGCTATTTCGTATTGCACATAGTTTTCACATTCCACTTCTCTTTCAACGAGGAAAAATAAGCTGTCCCAGCAATGTTTAATGCCTGGCCAAACATGTTTCATTTTGTTGGGGCTGATATGTCCTTGGAGCTATTTACCATATTTCAGCTTGACATATACCATTCTCAACAATCATAATGGCAAAAAACATGAGTTTGAACATAGAGAGAGGCAAAAGATGTATGGGCTATTAAGAGATTGAGTTGGTGTACCTTGAGCTGCACTGAATATGCATTTGTGTGCCTCTACCATGAAAACAGGCCATGAAATGAACCTGAACCGGTAGCCATCGTACATGATAGAACTTACACTGCAGAATAGACACATAGGGTGTATCTGCACTAGAGGCACACAATTTCATATTCATGTTAAAGGAGAACAAAAAATATAGTGTCGAAAAATAGATATGTAATGGTGTTCCTGTGGGACTGTGCCTCGACATGCATTGATTATCTGTTATTAATTCAGTCAGCTAAGTTTGAGACCTCTCCATTTGAGTGTGAAATAAACAGTAGGTTATTAGTTATATGTCTTGATTGTCTGTAATGTGAGGGAACAACATGCTATGGATATACTGTAAAACCCAGAGTCCACCTATGACTCTTCTGCTTAGTAGAAATCCCTTAATTTTTCCACTTTTAAGCTGGCAGTGGTGCTGATCCAAGACTCCTGTGTGAGCTCAGCCTTGTTAGAAAAATGGTGGCTGGCTGAGCACTGAATACTCAGGTCTTGTTTCGCCCCACAAAACTCTTAGCAACGTGACATTTTAAAAGGTCTCACACGAACCATAGACCTCCATCAAGACAGGTGTTTCCATCACTCCAGTACCACAAGCGTAGAGGAAGTCATTCAGAAATCCAGTTTCCAGTTGCCAAGTTGGGTGTTTAGTAAACGTATACTATTAGAAGGTGACCATATGTTACTTTTCTAGTATGCAACAAGTCGTGATATGGTCAACTGTAGAATTTATTGACATACTACCAGGACTGACCTATTTCATTGCTTTGGGTACAGAAAACGTTTTAAGATTTACCTCTGTAAGCCATTATTATTGATCTATTTACCAAGTAATTGTTTTTGCTGTACCCCCGAAGAGAAGTATCCAAAGCATCTAATGTGCAACCAAGAATGCTTGGAGCATGCATTCCCAGTGCTGCCAATTGAACTTGAAGAATATAGTTTTTTCACTATTCATCACCATTGACATGAGCAGTTGTGTGTGCCCATGCTGTTTTATGGCAACCCTTTTCATTCCCTGCACTTATAAAGT
Source organism: Lissotriton helveticus (assembly GCF_964261635.1). Taxonomy (NCBI): domain Eukaryota; kingdom Metazoa; phylum Chordata; class Amphibia; order Caudata; family Salamandridae; genus Lissotriton; species Lissotriton helveticus. The sequence continues at coordinate 496,907,436 of NC_136072.1, read as the reverse complement.
GATACCCAGTTGAGATCCTGTTGGAAAAGGAATTGCCTGATCTGCAAAATAGTATTATAATTAGATTAGAAATGTTTACAAATTAAAAGTTTTTATAAAGCACTGCATATCCTATGGTTGGACTTCCACTCCCCATTGAAGAGTTAATATTTAAACCATGTAACCGGTTCCGCAAGTTGAAGTCCTTGATCATGAACTTAATTTCTTTGTTTGTGGTATGACATAAGGACATAAGCTTTCCAAACTGATGAGCAAATTTTAAACTCTTCAGATTCAGAGCAGTGCAACACATAGGCCTTAATGCAAGAACATGAATCGGTGCCAGCCTGCTCCTTGCTTGGTTGATGCACTGCCAGCTCCACCAGAGTTGCTAAGGCACAAATCCGGGATGTTTGTCTGTATGTTCTGATTTATTTGCATCCGTGTTTTTTCTGTTCATTGCCAGTGTCTCAGTCTTAATATTCTGCTTCCTTAATGTCCTTGTTATTCAGTTCATTGTCAGTGTTTAATTCCAGACCTCTTTCTTCTAGTTTTCCCCTTTCTTCATTATTCAGGTGGAAGATTCAGGATGTATTTGGAGAAGATAGCTTGCTGTTCTTTCGAAAAAAACACAGTTGATGGACAGAATGTAGAACAATGTCATACATTCACCCCAGTACAAGGATCTGGGCCTAAATCCATAGTTTTTTTGCACTCCACACCACCCTGAGTTAGACACTGGCTATATGCAAATCAGCTCTGACCCTGTGCCTCATAGGAACAGTCCAGTCCGAACTACCAAGCCATGTCTTTCCCAGACCGGAATCAAGCATCCAAGGACCGGTTTCTGGCTATCAGCCTTCATCAGCCTGGATAGCTTGACTCCAATGGTGTGGAGAGCCTGGGACTCACGTCTGAGCATCCCCAGCCCACTCGGGGTGAAATTGCAAAAAACACAGTTGATGGACAGAATGTAGAACAATGTCATACATTCACCCCAGTACAAGGATCTGGGCCTAAATCCATCGTTTTTTTGCACTCCACACCACCCTGGGTTAGACACTGGCTATATGCAAATCAGCTCTGACCCTGTGCCTCATGGGAACAGTCCAAGTGTGGCAGTGTATGCTCAGACGTGAGTCCCTTGCTCACTTTGCCGGTCCTCGGAAGCTTGTTTCCGGTCCAGGGAAGGCATGGCTTGGCAGTTCGGGCTGGACTGTTCCCATGACGGACAGGGTCAGACTGATTTGCATATAGCCATGTCTGAACTGGGGTGGCAGAGTGGGCTAAAGAACGGTGATGGATCAAACCCAGATCTTTTGACTGGGTGTGAGTGTTTGATTGGTTCAGATGCTCCGTCCATCACCACCCCCTTTTGTACCGCTTTGGCCGCCATAAGTGTGGCAGGGTATGCTCAGACGTGAGTCCCTTGTTCACTTTGCCACTGGATTCAAGCAAGCCGGGCTGAAGACGGCTGGAATGCCAGAAACCGGTCCTCAGAAGCTTGTTTCCAGTACAGGGAAGGCATGGCTTGGCAGTTCCGGCTGGACTGTTCCCATGAGGCACAGGGTCAGACTGATTTGCATATAGCCATGTCTGAACTGGGGTGGCAGAGTGGGCTAAAGAACGGTGATGGATCAAACCCAGATCTTTTGACTGGGTGTGAGTGTTTGATTGGTTCAGATGCTCCGTCCATCACCACCCCCTTTTGTACCGCTTTGGCCGCCATAAGTGTGGCAGGGTATGCTCAGACGTGAGTCCCTTGCTCACTTTGCCACTGGATTCAAGCAAGCCGGGCTGAAGACGGCTAGAATGCCAGAAACCGGTCCTCAGAAGCTTGTTTCCGGTCCAGGGAAGGCATGGCTTGGCAGTTCGGGCTGGACTGTTCCCATGAGGCACAGGGTCAGACTGATTTGCATATAGCCATGTCTGAACTGGGGTGGCAGAGTGGGCTAAAGAACGGTGATGGATCAAACCCAGATCTTTTGACTGGGTGTGAGTGTTTGATTGGTTCAGATGCTCCGTCCATCACCACCCCCTTTTGTATTGATGTTCTTTCTACACATTTAATTTTGCAGATTGTCATTTATAAAGAAATAAACATGCCTTCCCAGATTTAAATATTGTAACGTTTGAATACTATTGGAGGGTTGTCTCAATTACTGAAAGTATAAGATCAGCCTCTTCTCAGTTTAAAGACAATGTGACTTCTCTGATGCTATGACTAACTCCCGGCAAAATACCATAGATAGGAAGGTACTCGCCCTCATGAAAGTTGATGCTGCTTGGGATTCCTCTGCCTTCTAGACATGAAATTCCCCTTCCCTCAGAAACACCCCCCTGCATGCTCATGACCTCCAAGCTGACTAACTTCTAATTTAGGAAGTTCATATTGTGTTGCATGATCGAGAAAGACATTTTGGAAGTTCTAGCTTTGCTTTTCTTTCAAGGGAGCTTAGAGCCAGTCTTTAGGGCTGGCTACATTTATCACTGGATTCCAGCATTGTGGCAGACCCTATGGAGGCCTGTTTACAAGGCTTAAATCTTCACTAGACTGCTTCTCACACAAACTATCAGTAGACTCCCCTGATATTTTGGGAATTCATATTTGCTTTAGGATGGGGATCAACAATTGACGTCTACAATATCTACACTAGACTGGAGAGAGGTGGTAAAAAAATATGAAAACAATGACTTCTCTTGATGGGCATTGGTTAAATAGTTTGAACGCCCACTCCTATTGGCGGGGGACTTCAACACAACATTTGAGCCCCTGGACGATAATGACGTTCACGTAACTTCTGAGGACGACGAGGCATGGGGTAATCACCAACTCGTCCTCCCCCCCCCCCCCCCCACCCCCCCACCCCCCACCCCTATCTAAAAATGTGGACTCAATCTGCATTGCAGCTTAAGTCATTAACACTGGAATTTGGCCTTGGGGTCACCAATGGTAGAACAGAATCTGGTAGCAAAGGGTCTTGCGCCTACAACAAGCCTAATCATGAGTCGTATCGATTATATAATTATCAATTTACAGCTATTGCATGTGGTGATCTGTATGGAAATTATTCCAAGACTTGAAAGTGACCACAACCCACTCTGTTTCCACTTCTATTCTTTGTGGGGATGTGGTATCCTCTGTCCCATAACTCAGTGGGGATTCTTCAGCAAACAAACAACAAGAGGAACCTTAAGTGGCAGCAGGCGACAGCCCGCTTTGTCCTTTAGTCTTCCATCACTCCTGTCCTCACCATTGTTATCTCTAACTTGGGCTCCATATTATACAATAGAACTAACCTGGATGAAGTAAGTAGTATTCACCCAGGTTTTTTCAACCAAATTATGAATATATTCTCAGCCCCTTTTAACCTAGATCACTAGGAAGCCCAAACAGAGCAACTAAGGCTCTAGTGGGTTTAACCAGGCTTGCAGACGAGCAAGAAGGCAGCTAGGGATAGCTACTAAATCTGAAAATATGGCCCTAATAAAAGTGACCCAAAAGGTATATAAGAGCACCCAGCAGAAGGCAAAAAGGGAGTGGGATGAGCATAGATGGCAGGACTTGCTCCAATCGTACGCTGATAAAGATTACTCCAAGTTCTGGGTACTTTTGGCCTGGAGAACACTTCCAGAGTCTATACCTTTCCATCCAATTGGACTCTGTTAACATCTCAGATCCAACATAACCCAGTGCTTACCCATACCCTTTTTTTTTCTTTCTTCAATTTAGGCGATGTGGGAACGGCCTTCGAAGCTATTACTCTGCAAAGCTTCCGGCCGGGATGCTATCCCCGGAGATATCTTCCTTAGTGATAGATCCACTTAGGCCAAGTACATCTTGGTGCTCGCAACTAGAATCGTGAAAGGTGCATCAATGCAGACTCCGGAAAGGGTGCTAAGGTTGTCCCGATATATATATATATATATATATATATATTACAATAACATACTCTCAATAATGCAGGTGGGCCTCAGAAAGAAAAAAAGCATAATTGATCATGTCTTTAAGTTTCTGTTAATGTGCTGGAAGATGGTGCAAGTCAATGGAGGGCACTTGTACATGGCCTTCATCGTTTTGAAATCTGCCTTCGACCTGGTCTCGTGAAATAAGCGGTTGTTTCGTATTGGACAACATGGATGAGCCAGAGAATATCTAAACTATCCTTGCTCGACTCCATTGGGGGAACCACGCTGAGGAAACCAGGGACAGCTTACAAACCCCATACCTATCGAGAAAGGAGTCCAGCAAGGGTGTGTTATGGCTTTATTCTTACTTTACCTAAATGATGATGTGCAGTTTTTGTCACCCTGCCTACATGATGCCCCTGGTATCGGAGGCTTGAGTTTCCCTATTTTACTCTTTGCTGATGATGGTCTGCTGATTCCTCAAACCCCAAGTGGTCTTCAGTGTTTACTACATAAATTCAGTGAATTTTGCACACTGCGAGGATTGATAGCAATCACTGACAAAATGAAGTTTATGACTATTAAACATCACAACTCCTTCAAAGGGAAGATGCACTTGGGGGCCCGTGAAATTGAGAGAGTTGAGGCCTTCAACTATTTAGGTGTCAGATTAACCCCCAAACCTGCATGGAAAGTCCATCTATACAGAGTAACTCTTAAACATAAGCAAAGCGCAGGGACCATTGTAAAAGAGCATTCTGCATCATTGACCAAACCTATAACTCCGGCGTTACAACTTTGACGCCAAAGCAGTGGGAATAGCACTTTACAGGGCTGAGTTGTGGGGTGTTCACAATATAAGAAGCTTAATCTAACCTGAAAACAAGTTTCTGAGGAGTCTAGTTCCCCTCCCTTCTAGCATCTCGATCCACCCTTTGAATCTGGACATGGGAAGTCCGACAATATCAGACAAAGTCACTCTAAGCCCTATCTTGTACTGGAGAAGGATGAGAACCACACCTGAACTGGCATTGTAAAATAAACCCTTCATCAACCTGTGAAATTAGACCGATTCCACACAATTGAGAGGCTTAATAACATCTAGAAATTATTTTGCCTATTGGAGTTATCTGTGGGATTTTCCTTTAACCACCCGCCTCCCCTCAAAGGAGATAGTCAAAGATGTACTGATGTTGGGTTGACTGGAGTGCTTCTAACAATATGGCTGCGGGCTCGCGGACCCTAGAATTGATCATGTTCAAAACCTGTAGTAAACTTGAACCCGATCTTGGTTTCATCACTGATCCCATTGATGTGAAGCTGTACGTTCAGTTTTTGGTTGGAACACTGTCCTTGGAGCACATGTACAGCTAAATGGTCATCCTCTATTAGACCATTCTTGTCCTGCTCAACCTGCAACACCTCCAGGGAATCCATGGCGCATGTCTTGTTCGCTTGCCTTGTTCATGCACATTTATGGCGGTTCTGGCTCAGAGCAGTCTTCCTTCAGATGGGCACCACAACACATACTGAAGCCCTCAGGATCTTCAGGTCAGACCCAAACCCTGTCTTTGCCAGTGCAGTGGGTAAAACCTTTGGGAAAGACATGGAAACTGAGGCACAAAGCTATAGCACCACGTTTCTAAAAATCTAGCGCACATATAGCTATACCTGTCCACAAGGAAGGGAGGGCTTGTGCCACTGTCCCACTTAAGCTGACAGAACCATGACATTGGACATTCCCACTGTACAAAGCGGACCCGTTAGATGTTTTTGTAGGTAGGGAATGGGTTAGGCTATTGGCCACAGGAATGCTGTACTGCTGGGCCTTTAATTCGTTTTAAAGGTGGGTAGACTGGCATCTGATCTTTTCACCTGCTAACTCTTTGTTCAATCATAGAGGCAGGTGCTTTATAATATTGTATTTTTATATAGCTTTGACTCGATTGCAATAATCTAATTAAAAATATTAGATTTGTACTTGCCAGTTGTAGCAGAATGTTTTATTCAAGTATTTGACTGATAATTCGGAATCGTAATGTACCATTTTGTACTATCTTGTACATATTATATTTTAACCATTGTATTTTCACTGTTTTTATCTCTGTTTTATATAACTTTAATGGCTTAACTGGCAAAAGAAAGTTATTTGATGCTTTTCTTTCAACACCATCCCTTGTGCAGGGCTTCTGTGCAGGCAAGCTTACGTTTTCGGAGCCATGTTTTGCCAAGTGTAACATGATGTTGCACACAAGTTAACATTGAAGCTTGGTATCCTCTAATGAACATAAAACAATTAGTGTTATCAAGTGCAAACGTTTGGCATGTGCCATATCTGAGGTACATATCTGATCCTTCATATTGGGGAAACAACTTATAAAATGTTCCATTCACTAGACCCTAGTGGATATGTTAAACACTGTTCATGCCACGATGGCTAACACACATCTTAGAAGTTTATCATTAGGCTCCCTGACTACTTTTTTACTAGAACAGATTTTGAGGAGGATAATTTGAACAGCTTTCTTTGGTATGCTGAATGAAGAGAAAATTGAAATGCTAATGATTGTATTGTCAAATTCTTGAATACAGCTGTGTTAAGTTGTGTGTGAAGAGGGATGAGTGGATAGCAGTATAGCGTAGGGCGGTGGGTTGGGTTGAAGGATGTGCCTGATTGTGAGTAACAAGTAATTCAAACATATTAACTTTACGACTGAGGTTCAACCTTTTTTTGGCATTTCTTAAGTGCTGTTGTTGCAAGGAACATAGTTACTATAGAAATAAATCTTTCTCCAAGACTTGTTCGGTACAATCAGGTGGAAATATTTCAAATTTGAATTTCAGAATGACCTGTAAAAGCATGTTTAAGAAAATTAATGAATAAGAGGCAACATTTTGTATGGATAGGAACAAAGATGTTAATGTTTTTAACCCCTTCGCTGCGGAGGTAATTCCCCCACGGCGCGGGGGGGGGGCCTGGGGGTGAGCACGGCGCCGCGGTGCTCGTGACGAGCCCAGCTCGTCAAGAGTCACAGTGGAGCTGTGCTCATGACGAGCTGGGCTCGTCACGACTCCGCCCACTGATGAATTCTTCCGCACAGGCGGGGAATTAATCGCGCGTGCGCGGAGCCCAGCCGTTATGACGAGCCCAGCTCCACTGTGACTCATGACTAGCTGGGCTCGTCATGAGCACCGAAGGAGTAAATGTGTGTAATTTGGTAGATACCATTTTTGACTAATACAGATCTCGTGTGTGTCACCATTACTTGATGAACATTGGCAGAACTAGCTAATCACTGTGTGGGAACATTTGCTGTGCTACTCAGTGAGTAACAATATGCAGTCGCATTGATTGTTCACTGCCCACATTTGTTGAGCATGTACAATATGAGGGCTTTACGCTCTTTAGTGATTGCATATGTTTCTACCTGAAATATAATAAAGAAAAAAATGATTTGATTGCTTTATACACATCCAAGTCCTGCTCACTCGTATATTAATTACTTTTCTCTCTCCTCTTTACTAGTGGAGGTGTCATGATCTACTTTGACAGAATTGAAGTGGTAAACTTCTTGAATGCTGGGGCCGGTAAGCAGTTTTAAATAACTTCCTCTTTTCCCAAAGTGTATCGGTTAGTGTTAGCAACTGAAAAATTGACTTGTGGACCAAATATTTATTTACTTACCAACAATGTTTCAAAACAAGCATTGGCATTGCCAATAGGTCTCGCTTGTGCGACCTTATAAGTAAACCAAAAAGGAAATAGTGTGGACGAAGGAACATAAATTAAAACAAGACGGAATGGAAGGCAGAGAAGGGGAGGGGGAGGAGAAATGCGACACGGCGGGCAGGGGAGGGGGCGAGTGGGGAGAGCGGCGAAAAAAATGTGAACAAATGCGTGCGCCGGGAAACTGAGCCATGAATAATTAGGGGAGGCCCTTTGATGTGCTGTTAGGGGAGGAGAAGCCGCAGAGCGCACGCTGGGCGAAGCCCTTTGATGTGCTGTGCGGCGGCCGTTAAAAAAATGCAATTAGGAGGGAGGGAGGGAGGCTGATGCGCGTACTTGTTTGATCACGTGATTCACGTGAACTTAAACAAAACCGCAGCGCAAGAAGCCCTTGGTTTCACGAGGTTTTCGAGCACTTGAATTCTCGCTCCGCTCGATGCGCTTGCGCGCATCGATAGGTCGCGAGACCTAAAAAGAAACATTTGACAAAAGCAGCAGTGGATATACATGTAACAGTTGATTAGCATATAATTTGAAATTACTGCTATGGATTAATTAACACAAATCTATAGATATCTTTGGTGACGTCAAACCCATCTAAAATAAATGCATTTTGATGTCTACTTTAACAGACTATAGCTTAAAATATGCCATTTAACAGCAGTGTGAGTACTAAGGCAGCTCAAGATGCAATAGACGATTTTTCAAAACTAATTAGAACTCCTGGAGAGAAGGACCTTGTTGTATAGTGGCAAGGTGTTCTGGTGAAGAGGGCCTGGAAGGTAAAATTGGCCAGCACAAATTTGTTTGATTGTGACCATGTGGTTATGTTAAGTAGATTTTATATTCTGAGTAGTTTTGTAGTAGGATAAAGATGTCAAGGAGGTAGTTGAGATCCATGCCATTCAGGGCTTAGAATACAGGCTTCATTGGCATGTGGTCCTGCTTTAGTGGATAGCTAGCCAGCTAGGTTACTTTACACTGATGTGAGAGCATACCTAAGTAGGCTGTTCAAAGTTCTAGTGGCCAGCTTTACAGTCTTTTTGAGAACTTCAAAGGAGGCTTTGGTGTGGGCCACCAGTAAACTACTGCAGTAGTCCAACTCCTGAGTACTGGTGAATTGAAGAGAGGTTTTGGCTCTATTGGGTGGGGTATATGCAGATTTGGTATTGTGCTGTGTTTATGAAGTGTTTTGTTTTCATGAATGCGTTGAAGAGAGCCACACATTTTCTGACCCAGAGGCACATTTCACGGCGTTGGTGATGGGTGTATTAAATAGATTGAGTCAGTTGGGAAAATGGAAGCTGACAAAGAGGAAAATTACGGGATCCCAGTCTTGAAGGAGTTTTTCATGGTGTAGGGTGTAAAAGTAGGAAAAGTAAAACCTATTTGAGTGCTGTTAGCAGAAAGGTTATGCAAGAATACTAATGATGAGATAATTTTCCAGTGGGAAGAGTAACAGAGTGAGGTAAGGAGAGAGCCAAGAATAGAAATCTATGACTTGAGGTCAGGTGACTAAGAATGTGTCTAGAAATTAAAGAGGTATGCAGTTTGTGAGCTATGCTTAAGATGCCGTGTAAACTGAGAGCATTGGAGTGTAAAATGATCAACCGTGTCAAAGGTGGTGGATAAGTGTGAGACTGTGAGGACGATTGACGGGTGATTACGACAGGTTGAAGTGATAAAGTTGAATATTTGTGAAAGTGCAGTTTACTTTGAGTGGAATGTATGGAAACCTTTATTGTTTTTTTTCTTTCTTAAGATAGGTAAAACCACTGTTCATTTGATGTGCATTGCCTAGGAGTCATATCTGATGGAATAGTTGATTATGGTGGACCCTGGACACAAGAGGTATATATGCTAAGGAAAGGAAGAGTCACATGGTACACACGATAGATTGGTGGCTTTTATTATTGGAATGAGTCCAGTGGGAGAAATGCCAAACTGAGAGTAGGTGAGTGGGTTTGGAATAATAGTGAGTGTGTTGAAGTGTAGAGGTGGAACATCGAGTCACTATTTCACCCTACCACTTTATCTATTTATAACGTTATTTCTGAACACTGGTTGCTGTTGCTGTAGCAAACCAAAAAGCTATCACTTCAGGATTGTCATCCCTTCCTCAGGAAGTATCTTTTCTGCTTCTATGTCCCTCTGCTGTTTGACATGTTTTTTTAACACTTTCTTCCTTAACTCTCATGAGCACCCTTGATTCTGCTTTTCTTCTATTGAAACTATACATTTTCCTTCTCACTCTAAGGTTGACCTACTTTGTCTTGCCAATTCACGTTTTCTTTCTTCCTCCCTCTTCCACATGCTGTCACCTTCTCCTCTCTAGTGGCTTGTCACTGACCCTTAACGTACGTCCTTTCCCATTAAAGTACTCCCATTCTTGCCCCCTCTCTCAAGGTCTCTCCTTTTTTTTTTTTTTTATATTTTTAATGGGAATCAAAATGCATCACAGAAATAAACAAAAAACATGAATAAATTAGTCCGGACATAAAAACATAGAATGATCAACAAGCTTAATGAATAAATATTTTCTACAGATGATACAAAATTTTCAATGAATAGATATTTCCTGCAGATAGTACAAAAAATGCATAAAACCTCCAACGGTGAGTTGTACAAGGCCTGATTCAACTTATTCAAAGTTCATAGAGCAAGACTTAGATAAAACCTAATGATAAAACGGGTAAAGTGCAAAGATGCGACTCAAGCTATTAGCTTGGTCTGCCTCCAATTTGTAACCGGGGCCCAAAACCTTCTTCCAAAATCCCGTGTTTTCAGCCCCTTTCGCTCATACAGACATGTTTCAATGTTGTGAATTCCAAGAAGCCAAGAGAGACACATTTGAAAGGTAGGTGCTACAACATCCTTCCAACCTGCTGAAATCAAGATCCTGAGCACAGCCACGGATATAAACACCAAAGCTTCTTCATCTTTCCCCAGATTTAAATTAGAGTCTGTTCCCAAGATCATCAGGGTAGGGGATAGATCGATCTTATGACCTAGCAGCCCCTCCCAGAATTTTTCAATCTCATTCTTTACTGGGGTCAGTAGTCTGCAATTGAAAAACATATGCAATAAGTCAGCTTGTCCATCCCCACATCTTGGACACGTATCATCTGCACTAACCCCCATGCGAATAATTTCGCTGGTGTATAGTACAGGTTAAACACAGTTTTATAATGCTGGGCTCTTAAATTTGTGGCTCTAAAAATCTTTTTATTTAATAGCAGGGCCAAGTCAACATCTGTATCTGGGTTTCCCAGTTTTCTAGACCAAGCTACCTCAGTCTTTTCAACATCGTCTTGGATAAGAATGTTATAAAGGGTGCTGATTTTTTTACAACCACTCGACAAAGCATCTAGAAGGGGGCTGTTATCGGGATGAGGAGGTCTTGGTTTTATAGCCTTCAAGGAGCGAGCCAGTTGGACATAAACAAACCAATGATTACTTGGGATTCCGAAACCGTTTTGTAAAGCCTCGAAGCTTACAATCCCTTCTCCATCCAATAATTCCCACAGAGTCTTAATGCCCAGCCCACTCCAAACTTTTAAGATCCTTTCTGCACCTAACCCTGAGAAAAGGCTAGCATTATAGATATGAATATATGGATTAATTTTGGGGATGTTACACAGGTTTCTACAGGCCTTCCATACCCTCCAAACACCATCAATAATCTTATATCTTGCTTTTTTATTGAATCTTCGATCCACCTCACAAAGCAGCAAGCCCATTGCCTTTCTACCTAACAATAACTCAAATATAGAAGGGGGCTGATGTACTTCGGGGCTTAAGTCACTGTGGGAGGCCACTGGCTGGAAAAGCACGGTCATTTGGGTCAAGAGGCATGTCCAATGATATAGTCTTAGATTAGGCAACACTAGTCCACCCCTTTCTTTTGGAAGAGACAAAAGGTTTGTGGATCGCCTTACCTTCCCAAATTGCCAAATAAATTTGATAAAAATAGATTCGAGATTCGCATTTATTTTCTCGTCCAAAAATAGAGGTATGGCCCGGAAGAGATATAATATCTTAGGGAACATCGTCTTCTTGACAGCATTTACCCTTCCAATCAAGGAGAGATGTAGCCCATCCCATCTTCTCAAATCAGTCTCTATTGATTTAATGAGCGGTAAATAATTTCCTTCCACTATCTTCTCGACTGTGGCATTAATTGTCACCCCTAAATATACAGCGGCATCCACATATCTTGAATCTAGTTTAACCATATCTTTCGTGCAGATAATCTGGGTCTTTGCTTCATTTAATAAATACCCCGAGCTAGCACCAAATTGTTTTGTCAACTCGGACAGGATAATCATTGCCTGTTGGGGATCGGAGGAAAATACAGCAAGATCATCAGCATATGCTAAAATCTTGTTCTCAAACCCATTAATAACCACTGGCCTTAGTCTAGAGCACCCTAAGATGGCCTGAATAAGAATATCAATATAAAGAGAGAAAAGAATCGGAGAGCATGGGCATCCTTGACGGGTTCCCCTCTTTATAGAGATCAGATCCGATTTCTCGCCCATGACCGTAACTCTAGCAACTGGATCTTGATACATCGCTCTGAGCGCTCTGATGGTTTTCTGCCCAAAACCTCTTCCTGCCAAAACCCCCCAGAGAAAGCTCCAGACCACATGGTCGAAAGCCTTCTCTGCGTCGAGCAGGATCATGGCCATCTCCTCTCCCCTGGGAGCATGGGCGTCAAATAGAGCGATTGCTCTACTGGTATGATCCGTCGTGCCACGGCCAGGGACAAACCCATGCTGCCAAGGGGAGACGAGACCGCCAGTAATCCTGCCCAACCTCAGAGCCCAGATCTTAGAATAAAGCTTGGTAACGGAGTTGATCAATGAAATTGGTCGGTATGACCCCGGATTCTCACGAGGTTTTCCTTTTTTATGGTCTCTTTCCAAGAATCCGGGATCAGCCCAGTGCAAACAATCCCATTAAAAAGATCTACCAACAAACCAATAATTTCTGATTCAATGCGTTTAAACACTTCCAAGGGAATGCCGTCGGGTCCGGCGGCCTTCCCTGAGGCTAACTCCTGAAGGGCAGTCCTCACTTCCATTTCGGTGATGTCCCTATCAAGTTCTTCTTGAAATGAGGCATCCAGGCGTGGACCTGTGTCACCCATATTTACCTGCTGTCCTCCATCTCTTGTCTCCTCATCATATAATCTCTGATAAAAGTCTCTGAACACCTGTAAAATCTCTTTTACTTCTGTATATTCCCTACCGCTTTCAACTATCTTCGTGATTACATTTTTAGACTGCTCTTGCCTAAGACGGAGAGCCAGGGCTCTACCGGCGTGTTCTCCTGTTTCGTACCGGTTGGTTCTTGTAGCCTGGTATTCCCCAATCGCCTTCTGAGTAATAATTTTCTGGAGCTCCGCCTTAATGGCCGTAAGCGCATTGTGACTGTTGCTACCATCCCCACCAACAGAGATAGCCTTGACATGCTCTTCTTCAATATTTGTGAGCCTATCTAATAATTGAGATTCAGCCATCCTGTCCTCTTTCCTCAATTTCGCTGAAAAGCTAATAGTTTCACCTCTCAAGACCGCTTTAAACGAATCCCACACCATATTGCGGGATGAGCTATACCTATTGGCAGAGAAATAATCATCGGACCAGCTCTTAATATGGGTAACAAATCTGACATCCTCTAACAATCTCCTCTCAAAGGACCATGGAGATCTTACCCTTTCGCCACATAACCTTTTATATATAATTACCAAGGGATTGTGATGCGAGAGCATCCTCGGCAGCCTAGATATGACAACTCTATTAATTTCCGAAGAGGAAACAAACAGATAATCCAACTTGGAATATTTCTGAGCTGGGTTTGAAAAATAAGTAAAACCAGGGTTTTGGGGCTCCTTAGTACCCCAAACGTCCACTAGACTCAGCGATTCCATCAGTGTTTTAATCGCCCTAAAGACCTGGGGTTTCCGGCCAACGTAATTTACCTTCTCGCTCCAGTTAGCTGAGATATTTAAATCTCCACATACTATTACAGGTGTCAACCAGCCAGCTAATTCAACCTCCAGAAGATCAAAAATCTCTGGGTTGTCCCCAATTGAGCCATATATTACGCATAGGGTAAAGCCCAATTCAAGTTCTGCAATCGCCCATCTGCCACAATTGTCTGCCTTCACCCTTTTAACACCTCCCAAAGATTTCCTAACCAAAATGGCTACCCCTCTGATCATTGAGGATTGCGATGAACAGGCAGCCAAGTCGAACCCAATTAAAAACAGAAGGTTCCTCTTTGCCCAGGGGAGATGCGTCTCCTGGAGACAGTGAATATCGATTTTATTAAATTTAACAAAGTGAGCCAATCTTTGTCTCTTCCTCCAGTCATTTAGCACCCCCACATTTACTGTACAGATTTTAATGTCTGACATCCTGGCTTTTAATTTGACATATCAGCAAATCATGAACCTTAAGTCTGTTAATTATTATCATCTGCTCCCCATGTCCGAGTACATTCAAAACCAACGTGATGCATTTTAAACTCCCTTTTTCGATTTTCAGCTTTTCACACCCCTTCACCCCCACCTCCCCCCCACCCCTCCAGCCCGCCCCCCTTCTCACCCCCCTCCCACTCAGTGAGGCGCGCAGATCTTGTCTGTGCATGTGACGGATGTGCAGTTTATGCGGTGAGGACGGCGCAAGAACTCCTCTTTAGTACCTAAAAGCCCATATAACAGAAAAAGGAAAAACTGAAAAAATATCCACGCATTTGAAGCCCCTATCCAATATCTAGTAGCCTCTTTCCACCCATTTATACTCATTAATACCATACTGGATAACCCCCCAAGAATGAATCTATTGTCTGTATCTATTTGCCCAGGCTATCAAGATACTCCTTGGCCTTGACTTCCGATGAGAAGTACATTGTTTTTCCTTCATTGATAATCTTTAGCTGGGCAGGATTTATCAAATAAGCCTGTAGTTTCTTGTCTTGAAAGGGCTTTATCAACCCCCTAAGACGCCAGCGTCTTTCCACGGTCGCGTGGCAAAAATCTGGGGGGACGAAAAATGACAGCCCATCACAGTTTCTCTTGGCATCCGGTCTTGCCCTCTCCGCTATCGCCTGTCTAAGTACAAAGCTGCCCAGAAATATCAACACCGCCCAGGGTTTGTCCCCTTCCTTAGCGTTCCTTCTTAATTTAAAAGGGGTGCGGTGCACTCTTTGTAGCTCCTTTTGCCAATCCCAACTAGCCAGCTCGGGGAAGGCTTGCTGGAAAAGTTTTATGATATAGGCTCTGATGTCTGATCCTTCCACTCCCTCCGGAATTCCTAAGACTCTCAGGTTATTTCTTCGTAGCCTATTTTCCATCTCCTCCAGCTTCCACTGAATATCTATCACTTGGGAGCATTGAGCATCGACCTTGGATACAGCCTCTGCCATCTCAGTTTCAGTAGCCACCACCCGCTCTTCCAAATTTGACACTCTGTCCCCCGTAGTGGCACAAGCCTTAGAAAGTTTCCGCACCACTCCCTGCATTTTTCTCATTGCAGCCTGTGATTTCCGACTGTCTTGTCGCGTTTCTTTCCTATGTGCAAGAATCTCATGGTGTATTGTCTCAAGCAGGGACATTTGAGCCTGTTCTTTCCGGGGGCTACCTAGGAGGGGCTGGGCTGAGGAATGGTCCCAACTCAGTTCCCGCTGTACCAGATCTTGACCCCAGACAGCCTTTTTTGATTTCATGGCAGTGGCTGGCAGATCGTCCTCGGGGTCGGTATCTGAACCCACACAGGAGCTATGTTCCTCATCCTAATCCTCTTCGGACCACTCTGCCCCCCCTTCCGATACAGAGAAGAAGGCTTCACTTAGATCATTTTCTTTTTCACAGCAAACTCCTCCTGTTGCCCCATCTAGCACTGCTTCTTCGGCTATTGGGGACTCTAATGTACCAGTTGTTTCTGCTTCAGCAGCGATGTTATCCTCCCCAGTACATTTCACCTGTGTGTGTGAGGCGTTAGCGGGCTGCTCTGTCCCAGGGGGGGGCACCATAGCCTCCAAATTCTCATTGCTTAGTGGGCACGGGCTTTACCACCTCTATTAGGCCATCGGCTACAGTCAGTTATTTCTTCGTGCACTTGGGTCGGGAGGGGTATAGTATGAGCCCCAAATCATGAGCCTCATCTAAGACATTGCCCTCTCCCAAATCATTAGACCCTTCCTCCTTACCCGCTTTGACCAGCATTTCGAAAACGGAGGCAGTTGCCAGCCGGGTCTTAGGTGCTCCTTGCTGTCTCTTTCTTTGCTGATCCGGTTGGGGAAATTCATCCCCACGTGTAGCATCTGATGCTGCATTATCAGCTTCCTCTCTTGGTGCTTTTTTTCTTTGAATTGCCCGTCTTCCACCCCAGTTTCTGTTTCGGTGCCATCCTGCCTTGGAACCGCTGGAGCCAATTCCTCTGCCGGCTACAATCACCTGCAAACTCTATGTACGGCTTCACCTCGCTCCTGCAGTTGCAGCGGGTCCGTCGGCTCCGTATTGAGCTCAGCGTCCGATTCAATCGCTGGCTCCGCCCTCCTCCCGAGACGTAGCAGCCAGGAATGAATGCCTCCAGAACCTGCAGAACCGCCCTCAGTGTCCGCTTCGCTGCACCGTGACAGGTGATTGCCACCAGCATTGCACTTAACCCAACCGATCCAGCATACAGGAAGCCTTGAACACGGGTACGTTATCATCTGCAATTATACAAACAGCAGGCTCCGTCCTGCGCTAAACTTTTGGGCTTTCATCGAGTCGGCGTCCTCACCGCAGCTCTGCACCGGCCACTCAAGCGGCCGCCATCTTGCCTCGCACCCGTGTCCTCTGTCTCTCCTATGTACAGAACTAGAGACTAAAATCAGATTAGAATTAGTGAAATGGACACTCTTATGTACAGAAATGTCCATTTCACTAATTCTAATCTGATTTTAGTCTCTAGATGTAATTTATAATTAACGGCACTTGAATAAATGTAAAATCTTATGTAATCTCTTATTATTACATTTATGAAAAGCCTGTGTTAGGATGAAATACCCTCATTTTTATCCTGTCTCTGTTATGAGTTCTGGAAAGCCCCCTACCCTTTCTTCCTGGGACCTTCTCATCTTCAATCACATTGTAAGGGCCTCACTCAGTTTTTGCTGTTACTGCTGTGAAGGTCTAGACTTTTTGGGATTTATGGTATATGTTAGACACAGGATCCCTGGTTAACTGAGGTAGGTACCTTAGGCCAAATAGATCGAGGGTATATATGACAAAATAATAGCTACCAAAGACAACACCAAAAATAAGACCATAGTGGACAACATGGTTCATCTAGCCACTGGAGCACATATGAATATCAATTGCCCTAACAAGATGGCAGAATTCCCTCTCATAACAACGGAGGAGGTAATTACTTTAATTAGCCAGACAAAAAGCGGGTGCCCCTCTGATATCATCCCGGCACGCATTATGCCGTCAGTGGCTAATGTTTTGGCTACAGGAATCCAGCATGTAATCAACCTGTCCCTGAGCACAGGGGAAGTCCCCCTAGATTGGAAGCGGGCACTGGTGAAACCACTGAGGAAAAACAACACCATCCCCTGGACTGAATTGACAAATTTAAGACCTATCTCACTCCTTCCATTTTTTGGGAAGTTGACGGAGAAATTTGTCAATCGGCACTTGTCAAATTTCATCGAAAGTGCAGGGGGGCTGGATCCCTCCCAGTCTGGGTTTAGGCCTAGGCACAGCACTGAGACTGCCCTGTTGTCCGTCGCTGACGATCTTCATATGCTACAGGATGGGGGGTTTTCCGTTATCCTGGTGCTTTTAGATTTGTCAGCGGCGTTTGACACGGTGTCACATGACATCATGACCTCCAGACTAATTGACTTCGGTCTGGAAGGCAGGGTGCTGGCCTGGCTAAGGAGTTTTCTCACTAAGCGTACCCAAAGTGTCATCATGGGGACGTATCGGTCGGAGGAGGTGGAGATCTCTAAGGGGGTGCCACAGGGCTCATGTCTGAGCCCTACTTTATTTAACATCTATGTGGCCCCCCCTGTCGAACATCATGAGATCCCACGGTTTTATCCCGGTATCGTATGCGGACGATACACAACTCCTCTTTCCGTTTAAAACTTTGACATCTGAAGTGCGAAACTCCTTTGCCCGGGGTATGACAGAAGTGGCCCAGTAGATGGCCTCGAACTTCTTACAGTGCAACGTTTCCTAAACGGAGGTGATGCTCTTTGGGGAAGCTAAACGCCTGTGGACTCCTGACTGGTGGCCGCAAGACCTGGGCCCAGTCCCTGAACCTAAACAGTGCGTGAAAAATCTTGGAGTAAAACTGGATCAGGAGCTTTCCTTGAAACAACATGGAAACCAAGTGGTTGGCTCCTGTTTCCATATCATTGGGCTTCTCCGAAAAGTGTTCCCCCTGCTCCCTGATACCACTAGAAAAACCTTGGTACAGGCGCTTGTGTTGAGCAGGCTTGATTACTGTAATGGATTGCTGTTAGCTGCCAACGAGGGGGTCATCTCCAGACTGCAGGTTGTGCAAAACACTGCTGCACGCCTTGTCCTCAATGCCCCTGCACGTACTCCATCCAAACCCCTGTTAATCAAGCTTCACTGGCTTTCAGTGAAACAGAGGGTATTGTTTAAGACATGTTGTCATCCATAAGTGCCTCACAGGGAAAGGCCCCGAATATCTGACAATAAAATTCAGTGCATACGCTCCCTCTCGATCTCTTAGATCGGGAGATCAAGAACTCCTATGTGTTCCTATGATTAAGAAGGCCAGGCAAGGGGGTAGGGCCCTGTCTGTGGCTGGCCCAAAGCTGTGGAACAATCTCCCCAGAGAGATCAGACAGTGTAGGGAACATCTTCCTTTTAGGAAGAAACTAAAAACTTTCCTTTTCCAATACTAGTTTATCCGACAAAGGGAAATAATCCTACACTGTAGGACCTGCTCTGTTCAAAGATGACGCCAGGGGCGCGGAGATACTCCTTCGGGAGTTGATTCCCAGCGCGGTACAAGTTTGTAATAAAAATAAAAAAAAATAAATAAATAGGGACCCGCGGTTCCATGTCAGGGTAAGAAGGTCACCTTCTGAGATGGCCCCCTCTCACCCCTTCAGTAGCTTGGCACGAGCAGCCAGGCTTAGCTTCAAGGCAAATGTGTAAAGTATTTGCAACCACGCTTACAGCAACCCAATGATGACACCACAAATAGACTCCACACAAGTTTTATAAAAACGAGTATACATTTTATATAAAAAGATATACGATAAGACAACACAATATAATTCCAACATATGAATATGTGTACTATTTCTCCTGGATGGTTGTTAGGCCAGCCAGCCCTTATAAGTACTGGCGATATTAATGAGCACTTCTAAACATCCTACTGTAATCCTAATACCATATTATGCATTTCGTAATGCTAGAATCAGTCACTTTTACAAGGTAAAAATAATGCAATGGGTAACACAATAATCAGGCACTTTGCAATGTAAAAATAATGCAATGCGTAACTCAACAATCCGGCACTTTTCAGTGTCCTAATAATGCAATGTGTAACACAACCGCCAGGTACGTTGTTATGCAGAAATAGGGCAATAAGTAATACACTAATCAGGTAGTTCGTTATGCAGGAATAATGCAATGCGTAGTACGCTAATCAGGTAGTTCGTTATGCAGAAACAATGTAAATTGTAAATGTAAACTGATACTTGTATAGCGCACTACTCACCTGCAAGGGTCTCAAGGCGCTTGTACGAATACCGCTGTGGAACCCATCCTGGCTTTCCCTGTGAGGTGTTCACTCCTGGGCACCCCCAAGGTGGAGGCCAGGCATCCTTAGCATTGTGGGGGCCGTTGTGGAGATTAAGCAAGCTAATGCATCATACGACAATCGGGTAGTTTGTTATGCAGAAATAATGCAATGAGTCATACACTAATCAGGTACTCTCTTATGCAGAAATGATGAAATGTGTAATACCATAATCAGGTACTCCGTTATGCAGAAATCAGATAATGCGTAATACACTCCGGCACCGATCACGGTGCCTTTGACAGCCTCTCTGCCACTTCTTCTAACTCTCAGTCAGCCTTTGTCATCAGTTGCCCCCATCACAGGTATGGTGTAACAAGAACTGCAGCTCCGCACTCCGGCCCTGGTACTGCCACGCCCTTGGCAATACGGGTTACGATACGAGCCGAAGCAGAGGCTGGCGCTGCCAGAACGAGAGAGGCTCAGAGCGTTTCCCACCGAGCCCACACCCCGCCCCAGGAGTCGACACACGTTACCTTGGAGGGCGCAAACTCACTCTCCTCGGCCAGCAGTTTGGGCCTCCGATGCAATCTTGGTGAATGGGCAACGGCGGGCTCGGGCCGGCGGCTCAGCTCCGCCGGGGCTGCCGGTTCGGGCCGCTACTGCTACGAAGATCTCAGGCTTCCACAGGGCACACACAGCGTCGCTGAGACTTCCTTAAGCTTCGGGGTGCACGATCACCAGGCACTCCACACGAAGGTCTCAGGCTGCACGAAGAACATGCGCACAGCTCTGCTGAAGGCTCACTTTAACTCCGGGTCAAAAAGGGGGTGATGATGGACAGAGTCTCTGAGTTAATCAGAACACTCCTACCCAGTCAACAGATCACGGCTTGATCCATCACCGTTTTTTAGCTCACTGCACCATCCCAGTTCAGAACCTGGCTACATGCAAATTAGTCTGTCCCTGTCCCAGTGCATCATGGGAACAGGGCAGACCAAACTACCAAGCCAATTCTTTACTGGAAAGGAAACAAGCTTCCGTCACCACCCCCTTTTTGTAACTATTTTGGCCACCATGAGTGTGGAAGGGTATGCTCAGACATGAGTCCCTTGCTCATTGCACCATCAGGATTCAAGCAAGCCGGACAGACTAATTTGCATATAGCCAGGTTCTGAACTGGGATGGTGCAGTGAGCTAAAAAACGGTGATGGATCAATCCCTGATCTGTTGACTGGGTAGGAGTGTTCTGATTAACTCAGATACTCTGTCCATCACCACCCCCTTTTTGTAACCACTTTAACTCCGGGTGCACGTTAACAAGGCAATCCTCACAAAGGTCCCATGCTGCACAAAGTACACGCACACAGCGTCGATGAGACTTACTTGGATTCCGGGCGTGCACAATGACGAGGCAATCCTCACGAAGGTCTCACGCTGCACAAAGCCCACGCACACAGCGTCACTGATCCTTTCTTGGACTCCAGGTACCACGATCACAGGGCACACCTTACAAGGGTCTCCGGCTGCAAGGTGCACACAGCGTCGCTGAGACTCTCCTGGAAACGTTTGTGTTCTTGTGTTTCCGCAACACGGAGCTAGCTCACCTCAGGCCCTTGGGGATAAGTTACTTCAGAACACAGCACAGCAATGTCCTTACAAGCAGGGGGACACAGCACACAGCAAAGTCCCTTTATCCTTTCCTTGGTTAAAACAGCAAACTGAAGGCCAGAACACACAGCAAGGGTCAGTCCTTTCCTTCAGTCGTTTCTTCCTTGGCAAAGGTTCCTCTCGACCACGCAGTAGCTCCAGTCTTGTTCATTCTTGATCAAGCCATTCTCTAAAGTTCAGGGGCATCAGCTCTCTTAGTTATACCCCTCAATGGCTTTGAAATCTTTGCATTTCAGGGTGCACTGACCCCTGTTCAAACCAGTTCTGGGTTTCTCCCTGCCAGTGACACCTTCTTCCTTTGATTAATGGGGGTCTGGATTCTCAATCACTCAGCAGGAGATGGGTCAATTATTTTATAGCAGCAACCCAGGCCTCTTCACTTGTAGGGGCTACTCCTACCCCTACACTCCAGATGCAGGTCAGCCTGTTGCTGTCTCACTTCCTCCCCTGGGTCAAGACATTCCCCAGATCCTATCGCTTACAAATCCAGACGATCAATCCACAACCAGGCAAAGAAATGCAGAAATGTTTAGAGCACAACAACCCAACCACTTTTAAAAGAGTCGTTTATAAACACACAATGCGAAAACCTCCTTCATAGAAAGATGTGGTATTACATTGCGAGTTCTGGCATACTAAACTTCACATTTCCATCTTAAACCTTTGGGAAGATAGGCTGGAAAACATATTACACAGCCTTCCCGTTCTGTCCTATGGGCAAGATGGCATTTCAACAGTGAAAAACAAAATTGAGATGATTTCACTGTCAGGACATGGTACACAACTTAATACATGTCCTACCATTCACATGCACTGTACCCTGCCCAGTGGGGTACCGTGGACCTACCATAGGGGTGTCTGATGTGCATAGAAAAGGAAGTTTAGGGTCTGGCAAGTGGGTGCAACATAGCAGTTTAACAAACAGCGCGCAGGCCCTGCAATGGCAGGCCTGTGTTCCCTTTTTAAGGCTACTTGTGTGTGTGGCACAATTAGTGTTGAAGGCCCACTAGTAGCATTTACATTACCAGCCCTGGCACGCATAGTGCACTTTACTAGGAACTTTACTAGTAAGGCAAACATACCAACCATGGTCAACCAATTACCATTATACTTTACACAGGGAGCACTTGCATTTTGACACTGTTTAGCGGTGGCAAAGTGTCCAAAGCATCAAAGTTGGCTACACCATGTCAGAAAAAAGGTCTAGGGGGAAAACAAAAAGTTTAGGGACTTTAGCCAAAAAGGGCCAAGTCCAAGAGTATATCTATACTCTCTACTCCTAAGAGGAAGGTAACTAATGACTCACCAACAAATTATACGGGAATAACTATTGGGGGCAGCTAATTTATAGTTCAGGGCCCAAGGCCAGTTTACCTGTACCCCCTAGAACATGTGTAGTCAGATCTGTTTTTTGGGACCTCTAGGAACTCGTTGGCAGTCAAACTAGGCAGTCTTAGTAACCAGAATCACCACTTCTACCTAGCACCTCAGAAACCACATTAAGTTACTGTGTACCCACTAAAGCTAAACTCCCACTTTTAAGATCTGTTCTGGAGACTGCTCTAGCTGTCTGTGGCTCGCCTGCTGTTTTCAATATACATCGATTGAGCTTTGGGTTAGGCCTGTGCTCATGAATGGCTTTGTTGTCTGTCTCACTTCCCTGGTCTTGATTCAATGGCTTTCCTCCCTATTTTGATCTTTGACCTACATGGTCGTAGATGGGCAGGCATTGTTCTGGTTCGGTGAGTTTTATCTTTTACTGCTTAATCGAGGGGCCCTACAGACAGGTTCTAGCCTTTTTTTTGGCTATTTGGGGTAGTTTGCGCTTAGGCCACTGTAACTTGTTGACCACATGCCAAATTTGCGTCCTTTTTTTCCAACATCATGGTGATTCTGAAGGTACCCATGTTTTGTGGATTTCCCTGGAGGGGACCCAAAAATTAGCCAAAATACAGCTACATTTATGTTGTTTTTTTGGTAAAATGGGAAAAAAGGGCTACAGTTGAAACTGTCTGTTTTTTTCCACTGCAAATGGTGTCAACCAAGCAGACTTTTGTCAAAAAAACACATTTTTTTACACAGTTTTTGGCATTTTTCTCGGACATAGCCTATGTTTGCTTTTATTTGTGCTTTCAACCTCCTTCCAGTTAATGGAAGAAATGGGTATAAAGCAATAATGGATCCTGGAAAGCTATACATTTTAGAAAAGTAGACTCCCTTCTGAATTCAGCAAGGGGTCATTTGTGTAGATCCTTCAAGGTTTCTTTATAGAAACTAACAGTTAATATAGGAAAAATTGAAAATGAGTTGAAAAAAACCAGCCATTTGTGTCGGTGATTTCACTTGTAACTTCTTCTAATTATGACAACTGTTTGAAAGCCGTATACGGTTACATCCGCTGGACACTTCTGGTTGTGGGGATATATAGGACTTGTAGGTTCACCAAGAACCCGACGAACCCAGAGCCAAATAACTGAGCAGCTTCTTGCAATGGTTTTTTATTACGTACCGTGTATACAGCAATTATTTTGGAAAAATTTATACATCGGAAAAATCGGTATGAAAGACACCTATGTATTTCTGAAATGGGAATGAAATATTGAGTTTAGAAACAGGAGATATTTGCACTTTTCCGAAATTGGGAGTACCCATACTAGCATGAGAATTATAGGTCATTTTTCAAAATGACCTCTTTTTTACACATGGTCTTTCATTTGGAAGGCAGAAATGCATTCAAAGTCAACAGGTACTAACAGTTGCTCTACAGTTCTGTGTTACCCTAAGTCTCCCGTTAAAAAATGGTACCCCACTTGTGTGGGTAGGCCTAGTGCCCACAACAGGAGATGGCTCAAAACGCAACGTAGACGCACTTTATTTTCACTGTGAAAACCAACCTTTTTTTTTTTGCAAAGTGCTTAGCTGTAGTTTTTGAACACTAGCTCTGCCGGCACCTAGGGAAACCTAGCAAACCTAGTTTCTGTTACCAAGAATCCCTTTCAAACCTAAAAAAATGTACAAAAAAACACATTTTCCTCACATTTCTGAGGTGGAAGGGTCTGGAATCTGCGTGGATCCACACATTTCCTCCCACCCAGTGTTCCCCAGGTCTCCCAATAAAAGTGGTACCTCATTGTGTGGGTGGGTCAAGTACCCGCGACAGACAAGGGCCCAAAACCTATTGCGGCGACATCAAAATTATCCATCGCAAAACAATCTGGTTTTGCAAAGGGGGTCCCATGAGTTTTTGGCCCCGGACTCGTCGGCCATTTAGGGAAACCTACCAAACCCCTCCCATTTCTGAAAACTAGACACCCGGGGGAGTCCAGCGAGGTATGGTTTGCTTGGGTCCCCCAACGTTTTCCTACTAGAATCCCCTGCAAACCTCAAATTTAGCTGAAAAAAATCACTTTTTTTTCTCAAATTTCTGTGTGGGAAATATCTGGAATCCACAAATTTCCTCCCACCCCGGGTGTCCAGTCTTCAGAAATGTTTGCATTTGGTAGGTTTCCCTAGATGGCCGTCAATCCGGGGCCAAAAACTCATGGGACCCCCCTTGCAAAACCAGGTTGTTTGGCGATAGGTAATTTTGATGTTGCCTCAATAGGGGAGCAGAAACTGACAAAATAGATGATCCCCCCCCAAGGGGAGCGACCCTTACCCAAGGGGCTGCTCCCCAACAACACAAACAATCCCTGGTGTCTAATGGCTTCTGCTCCCCTTGGGGGCAGATGGTCCTAGAATAACGAGGCTGATCTGCCCCCAAGGGGGGGCAGAAACGGCCACAATGATTCCCAAAGGGAAGCGGCTCTTGCCTATGGGGCCGCTCCCCAAAAATATTTAATTTTTTTTTAATCCCTTGTGGCCTAGTAGGCTCACAGTGACTTATTTATAAATGAATATTAATCTGCCCAAGGGGGGCAGACCCATACAAAAAAAATGTATCCCCCCGCGGGGAGAGACCCTTGCCCAAGGGGCCGCTCCCCGACATAAAGGCACTTTAAAAAAAAAAAAAATCCCTGGTGGCCTAGTGGTCACATAGTGCCTCATTAATGTATTTTTTTTTCTCATAGATATGCAGACCCATCCACAGAATGTATGCCCCAAGGGGAGTAACCCTTGCCCAAGGGGGCCACTCCCCGACACAAAAGGCCATTTAAAAACAAACAAAAAAAATTCCTGCTGCACGATCGCACCCCATGCGTGATCGTGCTGCAGGAATTCTTGAAAAAGACATATAACTTTAGTTCTTATTGAAAATTAAAGCTTTTTATATTTTTATTCTGTATATCTTAACATGTTATTTAATCATATATCTGTGATAATAGGCTAAAATTACTCTGGTTTTCATGCCTATATACTGTTAATTGAATAGGACTTAACAGGCTTTGTGAGTGGCATAAAGTTTGGTAAAGCTATTTAACCATGTTTCTTTAAAGTTATAATGAAGTCTTCTTTCAAAGCTTTCTGATATTCTTGCTTTAAGAGGATTACAAAACAAAGGGTAGTTTGCCAATGAGGATGTTTCAAATATTTGTTTTCTTCTTTTCCAGAGTATTAGCTCTGTTAGGAGCTCCATTTGCCTGATCAAATTTGAGAGTTGAGTTCTGCTGTGGGAATGGAATCCAATTTGTAGCTCTGAATCCTTGTGGTGTTCGTGCTTGTCAAAATTTCAGTTTGAACCCTCACCTTAAGCCTCAATAGATATCTCTGACACTAATTCCCCCACCCGTTATCTCCCACCCTCCTTTGGTTAAATATAGGTCATTCTTTACAACTGCCTGAATTGAAGGGGACTTCCTGGTTCATTTGAGTTTCAAGCCCTGTTGGTTTTATGTTGCATGTCAAAGTTTATTTCCTTATAAGTGAACATACTATGATTTAACTCTAGTATTGATTGGCCAGAAATACATTAACACACCATGTTATTGCAATAAGGGTCTAAGAGACTGAAGGTACAATGTAAGAAAAACGAGTGAGAAATCTTAGACTGGACAGAATGATGACCCAGATATAGGTGTGAGGAGCAAGCAGGGAAAAAAGTGTTGGACACCCACAATAAAATATGTACATTAATAAAATCTGAAGGAGTAATGCACAGTGGAAGAGCAAGGAAGACCTAGTCGAAATGTGTCACTATGTAGATCACTTTAATCAAAGAAATGAATCTTTATTTCCCTTCCACTCAATCCCAACATGTTTTCTACCTCTACCTCTTCTTTCCTATAGTACTTTTACTGGCTACCTGGTATTCTTCACCTGCTTGCACCACCTGCTGTCTCCCTGTGAGCTGGTATGCCAATCTGTGCACACTCTTTTTGCCTATAAACCATCCCACGTCTGTTTCCATTATTTTCTTTGATCTTTCCCTCTATGCGTGATTTGAGAATCTCTTAAGTGGCCAAAAGTTGACATGTTGGCGTTTCGTGTATTTTCTAGAGGCCCACTGTGTTTTCTCCCTTATGTTGGCCTAACTACCCTTAATAGCCAGCATTTGCTTTCTAATTGTTATAAAAGAACACGCTTGTTTTGTGCTACACATTTATTTTTTAAATAGGCTGCACATTTTGTGGTATTTATGTCTTCTGCTGGGATTCTGCCATAACATTTCATACAAGGTCGAAAAACACCCTTTCTTTTTTCTCTGTGGCCAGACACTAACACACAGACAAAATAGCAAAATCGAGCTGCAGTTTTGAACATGCAATTCTTATCATATACACTGGGATTTGTTGTTCTGAAAACAGAAGGGGCACATTCTCGCAGAGCAAAGGTGATAAGAAAAAGCTCAGCTGTCTGAGATGTAGAACAGCTACCTATATATGCCTGGTATGAGGTCCCCCACTAATCCCAGAGATCTATAATATGAAACTGTGTTTCTACAGTGCAGTGAGGGTATACGTAGGCAGATCTGTCTTTCAATATGCAGGACTTTTTATTATGTACAATCTCTTGATTATGATCACATTTTTACCTTTATGCCTTTTAATTGCCGTGCAGTTATTACAAAATAGAGCATGATAGTTCCAATAAATATTGTAATTGTTCTTTGTGTTTCTTTTCAGTTTATTGTGGATATGAGTGAAAGAACGAAAGGTGATGGCATGCTATCGCGTTCCCTGAGATGGTCTAGTGTGTTGTGTTCTGGGGTGCCAATTTACTTGTTTGTCTGTAAAATGTAGGAGAGACAGTAAGTCACTATGAGTTAGTCTGGATTTGAGCCCATAGGTATTGGTGTGATTATGGCGATTCAGTTCCTTCATACTGACGTTCTGTGGTCCCTGGCATAGTTACGTTTCTAAGCAGAATACCTGCAACAGGCGCTGTACAATACACTGACAGTAATCACGTTTAATGATACACTGCTCTGGAGCCTCATGGTGACCCTCTCACTTACCAGTGCGTTCCCTTTTTTTCCACAACTTCCTTTCGCTGGAACTACTTGTTCTAATTTAAGAATCTCCTATTACTGGCTCTATCTGTAGGAAAATGCAATTTTTTTGCATGGTTGCCCCCACTTCTTGCTTAATGTTGATGTACTTTGACTGAGTGTGCCCTGGGTTCCTGCCAACTAGGTACTCGGGCCTATGTTCTTTCCCTAAACTGTACTGTTGCAAAACCCAATTGGCAACTCTCTGGCCACATGCAAGTTCCTTGTAAAAGGTATCATACATAAGTACCAAGGTCTCTGTGACCAGGGAATACCTCTAAGGGCTGCAGCACTTATTTTGCCACCCTTAGAGGCCCTGTACCTTTACACACACACACACACACACAAACTGCCATTGCAGGCTGCGTGATTTGGTGCATAGCAAAGTGAAGAGTCAACATGGCACACATCCCTGTGTGCCATACCTACAACCTACTGCCCTGGCATATGCAAGCCACCCTTCAAGCTGGGTGTACTATACCAGTGATGAGGGCACAGGTGCATGAGCCTTGTACCCCTATAGTGTCGAAGTCCATTCTTAGACATTGTAAGTGCAATAATGCCATAAAGATTATATGGTCTGGGAGTTTGTCATTACGAACTCCACAGCTCCATAATGGCTTTACTGACAACTGAGAAGTTTGGAATCAAATGTCTCAGTACATTAAACCCACACTGATGCCTGTGTGGGGTTTAATGAAAAATTCACTCAGGGGGCATCTTAGAGATGCCCCCTGAAAAATTACCTAACTCTAGTGTCCTGGCTGAGTGGCTGCTCACCAGCTGCCACCACCAGACATGTTTCTGGACCACTGGGTCAAGAGCCTGCCACTCTCGGGGTCCTGAAACAAAGCACATCCTGGGTCTAAGTGCCAAGCCTCCTCCCCAGGATGGGTTGGGTCCATGAAGGGAAAGCTTCAAAGGCTTGCAGCCTTTAGTGAGCTACCCCAGCCATTTGCTGCTCCCAGCAACTGCCCCCCACTGGTTCTGACCTCCACTTTGAGAAGGAGAATTGGCTGGAAAGCCAATTTAGGAGAGGTGTGCCCACCTTTGCCAACCCACCACTCAGGTGGGGGAGGCAAGGTGAAGCACAACTCTGTCCCCACCATCTTGCAGATGAGGGGAACCAGCCAACCAGAGTGAGGCTTTTGCCCCCCTCCCACTGGAGAGTGGAATAATAGGGGGTGTACCCACTTCAAAGAAGGGACCCATTGGTCCCGAACTGTACCTACCGGTAACACCCCTAAATTTAGTATTTAGGGGTAACCCTGAAGCTTGCTTCCTAAGACAAGTAGAAACAAGAATAAGTACTGAAGATCCATGCTGAAAAAGAAGAGGAGGACACCAACTGACTTGGCCCCAGCCCTACCGACCTGTCCCGACCTAGACCTGCTACAGCGGAATCCCGGTGTGTCCTGCAGCCAGCAGCCCCCAAGAACCCAGAGTGCCTGCCCTACTTTCCCAAGCCAGACTGTCTCCTGTGAGCACCGGATTTGCTCATCCCCAGACTCTGGCTCCAGCCAAATCTGAGTGTCTGCACCACTCTGCATCCAGCCAGAGTTCGAGTGGCCCAACACCATGAGGAGGACTCCCTGGCGATCCTGACCTTTGATCTGGTGATCCCCGAACTACCTCGAGTCTACAACCGACGCCTGCAGCCCCTTTCTCGAGGATTCCCGCAACCGGTAAGAAAAACCAGACGCCAAAAGACACCCCTGCACCCGACGTCCCACGACCTTGGGTGGTTCAACCGATGGTGTCCTGGCATCCCAAGATATCCCAACTACCTCTCCAACCGGTGGTCACCTCCAGAAGATCTTCGCCCTCGAGCCTGAAGTGTTTTTTACAATCTTAGAATCCCCATTGAAATCGGGGCACCCAATGCCGAAACAGCAACCTGCACCCTGCCGCCCCTGTGGGTGCACCTTGTGGGCTAAACCGGATCCCCCTTTGCCGTGAGCTTACGTCCAGGAGCTTTGCTCCCACAACCTTGTGGCCTGCTCATGAGCAGTCACCAACCGGAGGTCCCCATCCCCCATTGGATAACACTGGGCCTCAGCACTCGGCACCCGGCCGCCCTAGTACTAATGATGTTGCTTTGAGAGTGCATCCTTGACCCTGGAGGAACCCTGGTTCTAACCCCAGAAAACCAACTCCCAAACCAAAGTACTTACCGTTAATTCAATAACCTTGTTTTCTCCTATAAGACTGCATTGACTGCTTTCTTGTGAAAATTGTTGTATGGAGTTGGTTTGTATGAAACCCTAAGAAACTGCAAATATTCAAGAAATGATTTACTTACCTTGTCTGTAGGAAATGTCCCTGTGTGATATATAGGCCCACTGAGTAGAAAAAGTAACTTAAAAAGTAATCTGAAAATTAATTCCAATTGTTTTACAAACAACTTACTTGTAACCAATCCAATTGTATTCAACTGCATTCAAACTGTATTTAACTGCATTCTTTCAAAGTACAATTATACTTACCTGTACCAGGCCTAGCTTGGTTCTAGAAAGTAAAATACAACCAAATAATATTTTTATACAAACAAATTGGTCTGAGTTCAGTCTTTGAGTGTGTGACATAATTTCTTACCTAATTGTGTACAATAAATGCTTAACACTACTCTCTGATAAAGCCTTACTGCTCGCCCACACTAGCACAAATGGAGAGTAAGGTGCTATCTACTTTTACATCTGCCTACCTTTGGGGTTCCACTGGACTCTTTGCACACTTTACCTTATTTTGTTATAGTATATACAGAGCCAGCTTCCTACACTATCCCATGCATTTGATCTTGTAGTGCTTGGAGGAGTAGTAGAGCCCAGTTGGTGAATATTTAACTTGCAAGCCCCAGGTATGCTCCCATCTGGAACATAGCAATCTGGCAGTCTGACACGAAGGAAAGAACAAATGGAGGGCAGCTTGGTTCCTTTTTCACGACTTCACATGCAGCCTGAATGTACAGAGTCCACCTTTCCTTTTTCTTCAGAAGAACAGTTCTTTAGCAAGAGTGCAAATGTCAAAAGGAATTGTCTAAAATCGCACAAATCAAATCTGCTTTCGTATGTGTTTCTCAAGGGGTTGATCTTTTGCAGCCATATAATTCAATATTTTTATCATTGCAGCCAGTTGCAGACACTTGTGTCCTAGGTAATGAAAGCCCCTTTTGTGATGATGTTTTTCTTTGACTCTTTAAGTTACCCTTCAGGCCTATTGCTGCCTGTCAAGCTCCTCCAATTTCTTATTTTGATGAAACCGCTGTGAACTGTGCCTCTCGTTTTCATTCTTCCTGCGTGGTCATTCACAGAGTTCAAAGTTGTGACCAGCAATCCCACATACAGTAACTGCGATAAAATGTGTACAGTGTTATCGATAAGTGTGTAGCAAATATTTTTTAAGCAATTGCCTATAGGTGAAAGACCAACAAAATTGTTACAGGATAATTGGCTTACAAAGGCGTCTGACCGGCCCTCGAACATATTGTGCCCACCCTGTGACTGCACACCCCGTTTTTGTCCTCAAGGTTACACTTCCTATATTTATTTTTTTATACTTCAACCACGGTCAGTCACCTGAAACATAAGGCTTTCTTCCAACTTGGGAAAGTTTTGTGTCATGTTGTTTCTGCTTAACCGTATCTGAGCCATTTTTTTTAACTTGAAACCTACCAGACACCTTGAAGGTATTCTGAAAGCTTCCATAGGAATGCGTTCCTCCCATTGCTTACCACTGGCATTGCGGTTTGTAACTCACATTTTCTGGATTTGTTTGCTGGCTTTATTTGTTTTAGGTTGTCCAGCATTTCTTCATCACTCCTGTGGAGAAAACCTTGTTCACCATCTCTCCTTGTAATCTTCCACCAGCCCTCACTTTTTGCAAACAGGCCTTTAAATCTTGTTCTTATCTTGTCACATTTGCTGAGCATTCAAAAACATAGGTCAAATGTCAGGCTCCGTCTTCCAGGGGAGCTTGGCGTTGAGTTTTATTTCTCTGTACTTCAAAGTGAAAGGATTTTTGTGACAATTCTGTCCGGTACTGGGAATTTTTTTCCCCCTAGCACACAAAATTGAAGTGCTATTGAATGAACCGTTCCAATATTTCAGAATTTCCATCAGAATTACAAAAGCACAAATGAAGCATATTTTTTGTAAATCGAAAGTGTGGTGGAAACAAATAATTTAATACGATCATAACAAACCAGTACACTAGGTTATGCCATTTCCACACATTATCGCATGTGCGCTGTATAGTTTTATCAGTGAAACTGTATGTGCAAATGTAATTGTCATTCCAATTGAAAATGTAATGGTAGTGCGCTACCACACCATGCATACTCCACACTGCGCCACTCTACTCCACACCCCTCCATTCTACAGCACTATGCTCCAATCTATGCCCCTCTACGCTACAACAGTAACCACACAACACTCCGTGCCACTCTATGCTACTTCACACTAGGCCACTCAATTCCACATTGAGACACTCCACTCCATTTTGACAATCCATGCAACTTTACTACACTCTGCTCCACTTTCTGACACTTCACCCTACACTAAGCCACTCCACTACACAGCACTTCACTCTACGCCACTCCATACCACTCCGCTCTACACCCCTCCACAATACACCCCTCCTCTCTGACACTCTACTCCACCCTACGGCACTCGACTTTGACATTCTAGGTCACTCCACAACACTCTACTCCAGTGGTTCCCAAACATTTTCAATCCAAGGCTCCCTTGACCCATTGGCCATTGCCCGTGGCTCTCCACTGTTACTTTTTTGGAGGGTGTGTGTGTGGGGGGGGGTGGGGGGGGGGAGGTGTAAGCCTGGCTTCGGGAGTACTTGCATTTTTCTCCCTGGAAAGAATTGAAGGTATTATGATCATATACGCAGGGTGTTTTCTATTAATAATGTGGCGCCTCTAATAAAATATTCCTAGTTGCACTTCTTTGCCCATGCCTTTTTCAGAGTACCCTCTCAAACCTTTTTATCCCACTTACAGTGCTAGATAGCACCCCTATGCATGTAGGCCCCATTGCCAAAGAGTTTCTCAATCAATCAATCAATCACAGCATTTATATAGCGCGCTACTCACCCGGAGGGTCTCAAGGCGCTTGGGGAGGGGGGGGTCCGCTACTGTTCGAACAGCCAGGTCTTGAGCTTCTTCCTGAAGGCGAGGTGGTCTTGGGTCAGGCGGAGGTGGGTCGGGAGGGAGTTCCACGACTTGGCGGCGAGGTAGGAGAAGGATCTTCCTCCTGTGGTGGCTCTTCGGATGCGGGGGACGGCGGCGAGGGCGTGGTTGGTGGATCGAAGCTGGCGTGTGGGAGTGTAGAAGTTGAGGCGGCTGTTGAGGTATCTTGGGCCTTGGTTGTGTAGGGCATTGTGTGCGTGGGTGAGGAGTCGGAACGTGTTTCTGCGCCTGAAGAATATTTGCATGCACTTCCATTTCTACCCATGTCATACATGCCAACACAACTGTCTCAACAGGGTGGCTCATGATTTTTTAAACCACATACAGCTTTATTTTTGTTGTCTCCTCCCTAATATTGCCTCCAAATCAAAGCAAGCCAAATAAATTCCTCTGATTATTATTATTATTTTTTTTTAAACGCCCCACTTTTGCTTCCAATTGTTGACATTATGCCGTATATGGTGTTTTACTTCCCTGTGCTCAAGGAGAGAGCAGGCCTGTCTTGAAATGTGTGTACTGAAAAAAATGTGTACTGGAAGTACCTATGGTTAAAGTACAGATGTAGTAGTAGTATTTACTTTATTCGAGAAAAAAAATTCATCATAAAAGTATACAATTTATACAGTACATTAAAAAGATAAAAGAGTAGGGGTTCAATGCACATGTGTCTACAACCAACCTCATATACTACTCAGTTTAAATTATCTAAAATCAAACTCAAGACTTGTCACATAAAATAAAGGACACTTCCTGACATAGGGCTGTCCGGCGGTTAGGCTAAGTGGGGGGGTAGGTTTGGCCCTCCTTGTACGGGACTGCCAAGCACTACCCAGAAATTTGGCTACCCCACACACCAAAGCAGTAGAAGATGTGTCAGTGCGGAGAACCCGTAGGGCCATTTTGTGACATCTAAAGCCCAACCCCCTACAAAGTGGTTTTAGCCATATTTTTCTAGCGACCCTATAAGCCGGGCAAGCAAAGAAAAGGTGCGCTACTGATTCATTGGGAGCTACACAGCCAGGGCAGGATTTAGTAAGAACACCTTTACTTTTCCACCCAGAAGAAAAGTCATTTACCGGCAAGGTCCCATGCCTGAATTTCAGGTAAAGTGCTCTGTCCAGGGGTTTCTCTATAAAGTCGAGAGAGTTCCAATTTTCTTGTCCATTTGAACTCTAGAAATCGCTGGGAGAGGGGCCCCCCCTTCACTCCTGCGTATGCCCGTCTCCTGTACCCAGTCCCAATAGAGCTTCTTAATCACTGCCTTGGGAGGCGGGGTTTGGCTCAGCCATGATTCACCTAGGCCCAGTTGCACAACCAGCTGTCTCAGGCGTACAGATGTCAATACTTAATAATACATGGTGTGTTTAATAGACGGGACAACTGCACTTTCCTGCTAACTTGCATTGGTGTAAAATGCATTTGGAAAAAAACAAAACTATTAACAAGTCTAACAAATCAAATTAGGCATCTTCTGCTTAAGTTGGGAGTGTTGGAACGTGATGATCCAGTGAAATATGGAAGTAATCTCCCCGACATGCCATCAATTAAGCACTACGTTTACAGCTTTAGGCATGTCACTTACAAATCATTGGCATCGTACATTTAAGTCTAATTAGTTTAAATGAAGCCAACCGACCCTTCAACATTAAATGCATTCAAGTGCTTGGTGCACGGCTCCCCTGGCTAGGCTTGACTGCTCCCCAGGGATCCACAGCGCACAGTTTGGGAACCACTGCTCTACTCCACTGCATTACACTTCACTCCACTCCACCCCACGACACAAGCTTACTCCACTTTGACACTCTACTGTGTAACACTCTATTTCACGGTATGCCCCTTCACCCTGCTCCGGTGCACTCTGCTCGGCGCCACTCTGCTCGGCGCCACTCTGCTCCACTCCCACCCTTCACTGCTTCATACCAAGCCACTAAGCTTTAGCCAAGCTGAACAGCAGCCATTCTGGTGTACAACATGGCTAAAACACATTGGCAATAGCCAATAGTCCTTGCATAGGTGAGACCTATTGGCTTTACCAATGATAGTTTCCCTTAGCTATCCATTATTTTTCCATTGTGGCACATCTTCTGTAGTCTTACACATTTTGTTTTTGATCATACAAAAAAGTTTAAAAAAAAAAAAATATATATATATAGTGTGTGTGTGTGTGTGTGTGTGTATGTAAAATATGGTTTAGATGTTAAACATTCTTTAAAGTTCAATATAGAATGCTCAACATTCTAAACCTTTTTAATTATTTATTCGTATGAGAAAAATGCTGTAATGATTTTAGTTAGTCACGCAATAATATCTGTCTATCCGTCTATCACGTGCCTCCTGGGATGAAGATACTTCATTTCAAACAAGTATTGGGAAAGCCAATAGGTCTCACCTTATGTGAGGTATTGTCTTTGTCATTGTTTTTTAGTCATGTTGTACAGTAAAATGAACAAAGGGGGGAGTGGCAAAATCGAGAGTGGAGGCAGGGTGGGTGGAGATAACACTGACAACGGAGTGAAAGCAGGTGAGGAAGCAACACTGACAATATTCTACCAACACAGACAACAGTGAGAGTGTAGGTGGGGGAGCAATACGCACAGCAGAGGAAGGGCGAATGGGGTAACACGGACAGCATAGGGTGGGTGGGACGGATTGGACAAGCTGAGAGCAAGCACATAGTCAATGGACCGTGGGTGAGAGGTGTTGGGGAAAGTAGACAGGCAGTGAAAGGTGGGAGGGAGGTGCTAGGGGCATGGAGACAGACCACAGAGGGTCGGCGGCAGAAACTCAGAGGGTGAGAAGTTGGAGGCAGATAGTTGAATGAAAAATGCAGCACTCTTAGACTGCTTAAACAGAAAGAAAAAAGTAGAGCCAAAAAATGAGCAGCGGAATGAAGCAACTAATGCGTCAATGCTGCAGGGGAGGGGCTAACACACGAAGAGCAAGAAGACTACAGCAGCTGGCAGGTAAACAACCAAATGAGTGACAATGAAGCTAACAAATGGTAAGCTATGGGCGGTCTCTAAGCACATTGTTAGAACACAAAAGGTCTTGCAAAAGACTGCACATGTGCTGTCTTAGGCAAGACCTAAAAAGGATGAAAAAAAAGGTGCAGGGACCCAGAATTTGTCTTGGTAGCCAGCAGTCGACTTAGCTGAATGCTGAGGGGTGGATTGGGGGGAAGGTGGTAGCAAGCTTACCATGTTTTGATTATGTTTTGTTTCCCCTTCCTGCTTCTTTCTTCCTTCACCTTACACTTCCTACACCTTACACTTCCTACACTTCTTCTGTGTATCTTTCTTGTATGTTCTTGTTTATCGTTCCTCCCTCTGTAATCACTTTTTCTTATCTTTCTATTCCTCCACTCTTTTTAATGGATCAAAGTCTGATTATGAAAAATGGATACTGGTCTCCAACATTGAGTGGCAGTGCCCACCAACAGCAACCATTGCTACAAATTAACCACTGTCTTTCTTGTCCTCAGTCTACGATATTGTCAAGAATTTTACTGCTGATTACGATAAAGCCCTGATTTTCAACAAAGTGCACCACGAGCTGAATCAGTTCTGCAGCGTACACACCCTTCAAGAGGTCTACATTGAGCTATTCGGTAAGCCAGTTCCAGCGCTGGGCTATTTGCGTGGCTCTTCTTGCAATTCAAGCCATGTGGTCTGTTCATTGTGCTCCAGCTTCTTTCTGGAAACTGATTTCTGGTTGTGAATGTAGAAACAGATCTCCGCCACCATCATGTGTATGTGTTAGCTTAGTTATGCACCTCATTCATTCATAATAGTCTGCCTGAGTGATTTTTCTTTGGTTGTCATTGTGATATAACCCTAGCTCCCTTTTGGTGCATGCCTATTCAAACTTTTGTAAACTTACAGCATGAATCGATGTATATTTTCATCGATTAGGGTAATCTAAAATTCTGATGTGTTTGTTGTAGATATTTGACTTGAAAACGTACAGTCAACCAATTCCATGATGAGCTCAGAAAATTTGTGTTTAGCCTCGTTATACTTGGGGCTCCTGGGCTTAGCTCATTTTTATTTACATTTTCTGAATGTATTCATATTCGTTTTTATTTTATTGGCGTTTCCTCAAGTAAAGCGAGCTTCCAGCTAGCTTTTTTTCACATTCCGTTATCATTTTGCATGTTAGCCTCGTTGTCATTTTCCTTACTTGCTCTGCTCTTTTATAGTGTGATTTTTCAATTTTATATCCCATTGTTGCAAAAGGGAATCAACTGGCTGCCATCTGTATTGAGCCTTTGGGTGCCCAGATAGGTCTGTTTTCTAGTGCAGCATATCCATACGAATATTTTAGCAGATCAAATGTATTGTTACTATATGGCTGAACAACATGTTTACACTATTTGTTTAATGCCATTTATTAATGGA
The DNA here is from genome assembly GCF_964261635.1 of Lissotriton helveticus. Taxonomy (NCBI): domain Eukaryota; kingdom Metazoa; phylum Chordata; class Amphibia; order Caudata; family Salamandridae; genus Lissotriton; species Lissotriton helveticus. Next base: position 496,870,343 of record NC_136072.1, on the reverse strand, counting down.
CTTTTATTCAAAATAATAATTTACTGCTTGGCATGTCCGTACTACTGAGTCAATTATTCTGTTCGTTTATTGTACACAACATTTGTATTTTGATGTTTTCATCTTTACGTTCTCAATCAAAATTCTTTATTCGATCAAATTAATGACCATAAAAGGATGCATAAAAATATACCTACAACATACAAAAATGAATCCTAAATAAAACTTAAAAAGTCCTTACTAAACAGTTGTCTCCCCAAAAAAGCCACAGCGGACAGATACAGAGAAACATAGTTACGTATTGCAAAAAATCTCAATTGTAGTGTAAACTATTTATATACCTTTTAAAAAGGAAATTTGTTATTGTAAAGTAAAACTCATTTGTGCAAAAAAGCGAAACTCAATCATGATAAATTAGCATACATCTTCCTTAATTTTAAAGCATAGAGGGCAACATTTTAATCCACATGCACAAAGTTGGGAAGTTTAGGCACTGAATATACTGCAACCCTTTCCGTCTGATCTTTAAGTTATAATTTTGAGTTTTTACATATCTCTGACATATATAGGAATGGGTCGCAAACACAAAGTATTAAACATGTTAATGAATTGTTAGGGACAGCATATAAGGGAGCGTTTTGTCTGCATTTTCGTGCCTGGTGCAACAATTAAAAAATCATCAACTCTTAAGGAACTTTAAAAAATGAACGTTCACTGAAATCCTCGAGACTTTTGTATGAAGATGACTTGTAATAAACATGTATGCTTATTACATGTCATTTTACACTTCAACAAAGATCCATTAGTATGTTGGACTTATATCTTCAATTGTAGAAAAACAGGTTTCAGTTCAGGTCATCTGCACGTTTCTATAGTTGAAATTGTATCTATCAATCGTTAATATCGAGAACATTCCTGCAGGTACACACAAAATTGTTAATCCAATATACTCACTTTCATAGTAACACAATTACCAAGCAGTGTATGGTCTATGGAGTTTCCTTAGCATATTCAGCTCTCGAATCCGCATTGCTAGGCCATCTACATGCTGTGTTGTACCCCTTATCTGCAGTTCCCTGGGTTTCTTTTTTTTTTTTAGGCAATTCATCTATATTCAGGATTCTATGTCAAACTTCAGAATCCTATCAGACGAAGAACCTAATGGTAGTAGTTCAATGGTGGTCCTTCTTTGTGACAGCTTCTAAATTCATGCAGAAAAAATACAGTTAATCAGTGATGCCACAGATCTTGGTGGGAGCATTTATATATTTGCAGACCGCCTTGAACATTACAATATAGAGCGATGGTTCACCACCAGTAATGTATTCTGTTTTCGTTTAGATCAAATCGATGAAAATCTCAAGTTTTCGTTGCAGCAAGATCTGACCTCAATGGCCCCTGGACTCATCATACAGGTAATGGGGAAAGAGGGTGGAATGTTAAGGAAATATAGATGATCTACGAATTAAAGACCACAGAACACTGCTGGAAACTTGCCTATGAACAGAAGAATCTAGAAAGTGGTGACATAACCACATTTTCACGAAACACATTTGTACTCATCCTGAGCTTCTGCACAACAGCACAAATGTAACAACATTGGATGATTCTGTCACATAGAGAGTGCACCTCGTTCAAGAGTAGAGCATAATTCTCTCAGAGAGAGCAGTTATAGCACTGGAGACAGCAGTGCAGGATTCCCTCTTACACAAGAGTAATAGCTCGGGCCTCGGAAATGCAGCCCTTCCTTTCACACAGGGAACAGATACAGCAAGTGTAGCAGCAGTGCAAGCTTTCCTCTCACAGATCAGGTGCAGCACAGGCAGAACTAATGCAGTTTCTGCAGAAACCGCCCCCAACGCACTATCAAGACTCTTTCGGACCTCGACATACACACCCTACTCCGCACATATGTCCCGGCTCGCCAAAACCTCATAGCCACCACACACCTGTCCATTCCTACGATTCTCTCCAACCCTCTCAGACACCCCACGCATAACAACAGAGGCTCCGTCCCCAACAACCTCACAAAAGTCCCTCTCACTCTAGATCCCTCCTCCTCCATCTGCACCCCCAGACTCAAATGCACACTTCTCAACTGTAGATCGGCCCAAAGACACTCCTCGGAGGTCGCTGATCTCATCATTTCTTTGAACCTTGACCTAGCCATCCTAACTGAAACATGGTTAACTGAATCTTCTACTCCTATCATGGATATCCTAGTCCCCCCCAACTACTGCATCATTAGACTTGACAGGTCCATCAAGACCGGCGGTGGAATCGCATGCATTTACAAGAGCAACCTCTCAATTAATAAAGTCACCGCCCCTTCTCTTACCTCCTGTGAATACTTCTGCCTTGATGTCATCAGTGAAAACAAACCTGTATGTTCACTACACATCATCTACCACCCACCTGGGGACAACCTCACCTTCTCCCAACAACTCATGGACACAATCTCAATCAACTCAGGACGGCAAAACACACAAATTTACCTTGGCGATTACAATCTTCACTGGAATGATTGCAGTGACGCAGTGGTTAATAGCCTCAAAAATGTCCTTAACGCTTCTGACCTCACCCAAATTTGCAACAGCCCGACCCATGACAAAGGCTCTATCCTCGACCTTATCATCTCCAAAGAAGGCACTATTCAACTTGATTCAATCCAACCCTGTGACTGGTCAGATCACCATATTGTCACATTCTTCATCAAGGAAAAAGTTAAGCGTATCCCGGTCCAATCCTCCAAGCCCAAAGTGTGGAAAAGAGACCTGAAGAAACTCAATCCAAACTCTTTACCCCCTAACAGCTGCAATCTCCTACTCCCCCCTACCGACGTTACTGACGTTCAGTATTTAACTGACCACTATCGCAACACTATGACCTCAATAATCAATGAGGCTGCACCGATGCAACTGAAAAGAGTCTCCACCAAGATCTCCAACCCTTGGTACGACGGGAGTCTCAATGAAGACAGACGGGCCATGCGAGTGGCAGAGCGCACCTGGAGATCTGTTCCCTCAGCACTGCACCTAAAAATTCTGAAGAAAAAGAGAAACGCATACTTCAGGAAAATAAAACGCTCAAAATCCGAGTTCTTCAGACTCCAGCTCGACCAAGCTGAAAACTGTTCGAGCTAATCCGATCACAATCCAAGGAACAACCCCAAGCAGTCGACAATATGGGCATTGCACCTTCCTGTGAAGATTTCTCTGCTTTCTTTAACCAAAAAACTGACAACATAAGGAGCGATCTCCTCATTGACGCAAGCCTTTACTCCAAACCCCACTGCATAACACCCAATGAACCAAAAAACAATGCGGCATGGACATCCTTTGGCACTTACTCTGAAGAAGAAATTGACAGACTACTCAGCACCCTGAAACCATCCTATCACCTCACTGACCCTCTTCCTGCTAACGCTGTAAAAGACTTCACCCCTCCCACTCTGGACTAAAATTATCAATAGCTCACTTCAACAAGGAACCATCCCTGACTCCCTCAAAGTTGGACAAGTTACACCTTTACTAAAGAAACCAACAGCCGACCCCACTGATCTAAACAACTACCGTCCGATTACCAACATTCCCACTCTCGCCAAACTATTGGAAAAATGCGTTCAAACTGTTCTATGTGTTTTGTCAATTGTAGTTGATCTCCTCAACCCTCATCAATCAGGCTTCCGAGCAGGGCACAGTACCGAAACTGCTATAACTCACATAATTGACGACGCCCTCCAAATTTTAGATCAAAATGATACCTGCCTCCTCATCCTTCTTGATCTCTCTTCAGCATTAGACACTGTGAAACATGAGAACCTACTCGAACTCTTAAACACAAGAATGGGTCTCTCTGGGACTGTTCTTCAGTGGTTCACCTCCTTTCTACACAACCGGTCTCAAAAATTCAAGAGCAACAACTTGATGTCCTCTCCAATACCTGTATCGTTAGGTGTCCCCCAAGGATCCTGCCTATCCCCTACTTTGTTCAACCTAGTTATGGAACCTCTCTCCACCTTGCTACAAGCATCCAATGTACAGTTTCACATGTACGCTGATGACACTCAACTATATCTCAAACTACAATCCCCCAAAGACATTATGCGTCTGAACTCTACGATCAGAAGCACCCAATCCTGGCTGGCCGATAACCACCTCAAACTCAATGCTATGAAAACTGAGTTCCTTCTGATCTCACCTCCCGCGAAAATCTCTACCACTCAAACCTGGCTTAAGCACCTAACTGCACTCAATGTCCAACCGACCATCGTGGATTCAGCAAAATCTTTAGGCATAACACTTGACACCAACCTCAACATGCAGCAGCATATCAGCAAGGCAACTAATGGAGCGAACTTCCAAATTAATACCTTGAGGAAACTTAAACCCTTCCTCCCAGCCAAAGACTTCCAAACTGCAGTACAAGCACTAGTCATCCCTCGCATAGACTACGGCAGCATCGCCCTCTGCGGTCTCCCCCTTACTACAACTGCACCCCTAAGAGCTTCACTAAACGCGGCAGCGAGACTCATCACTGGATCAAAAAAACACTCTCATATCTCTCCTGACTTTAAATCCCTGAACTGGCTGCCTTTTGAAGCCAGAATACATTTGAAAATTGCCTGCATGACGCACAAGGCTATACACCTGAAATCACCCGGCTACCTCACTCAGAAGTTGACAATTTCCGGCGGGTCCAAAACCACCAGAAGTACAAACAATCTTCTGCTGAAGCCTCGAAGATTCCGGAAGGAAAAAACTTACAAACGCTCCTTCTCAGGAATGGCGCCTAGGATCTGGAACTCACTCCCTGCAGAAACCAGGCTCATCTCCTCCACTCTTCTTTTTAAGAAAGAAGTTAAAGCTATCCTCATGGCTAAATACACTTGAACTACTACTTTTGATCTTTTAAGACTCTGCGTCGATCTGTACTACTTGTTTGATCCCTTTGCACATGTGTTTTACTTGTATTATTGACCTACCTGATTGTTCATGCTCCTTCTTATTTGTACTACTTGCATTGATGACCTACCTTCCTAACTATGCTCCCTCGTGTACCCACCCTACCACTCACTTACCCCTTGCCTTTGTAAAGCGCTCTGTTATCTGCAAAGATCTTGTTCGCGCTATATAAAACTTTCAAAATAAAATAAACTAATGCAGTTTCTGCAGAAATAATGCAGTACTTCTTTCTTTCCCTAACCCAAGCTTTGTAGTTTAGGTGCATTTTAAGCCTGTTTCCAAATAAGTGAAGAATCTAGGGCAGTAACTCCCAACCAAGCTTATAGTCCCAAAATTGTATCGTAAGTGAGTACTTCCATCCTTATTATATCAATAAGGGGGTTAGTGGACACCAGCGTTAAATGGTATTTATGAAATGCAGAGGCTTAAGAAAATTGTTGGCTTAATTTTTGCCTGCTCAAAAATGAGACAGTTTTGGAGGAACTTTAGTTCTGTTGTACGAATGGCCTTTTTGTGCTTGACTTGAATGCTTCTATGCCTTCTAATATATTACTGCCCTACATTCAATAAAAGGCTATCTATCAATCCCTCAACAGCATCATGAGGCATGCTTCATCTCACTGCAGCTAGATGCTCAAATCAATAGTGTGCTCTCTGGCCGCTGAAGTTGGCCATAGGGGTGTTTCTCCCTTACTAAAAAACTTTGGGGGGCTTAGAAACCTATATTTTGTTTTTACCTCCTTCTTGAAAGATTTAAAGCATGCAAAGATTGTTTTGCTAGGACCCCTCCTCTCATTTATCAATGTGTGTAGCTGAAAACATGTCTGCAGATAAGAAGGCAACGGTCCTAATCAAACCCTATTGGCATGTGTTTGATCTAGTATGGGGCAGGCGAGAATACATTATTTTTCGTACCCCTACACAATTGTAGTTTAGTCTTGGGACTACCTAAAACTAGATGTAGACATGCAAGTGACAACACAGATGGCAGTGTAGACACGAGTTGACATTCGCTCTGTAAGTCATGTTCAAAGGAAGATGGGAAGCTGCACTTTGGCCCACACTAGCTTTTTGACCCACACTAGCTCTTTGACCCACACTAGCTCTTTGACCCACACTAGCTCTTTGACCCACACTAGCTCTTTGACCCACACTAGCTCTTTGACCCACACTAGCTCTTTGACCCACACTAGCTCTTTGACCCACACTAGCTCTTTGACCCACACTAGCTCTTTGACCCACACTAGCTCTTTGACCCACACTTGCTCTTTGACCCACACTTGCTCTTTGACCCACACTTGCTCTTTGACCCACACTTGCTCTTTGACCCACACTAGCTCTTTGACCCACACTAGCTCTTTGACCCACACTAGCTCTTTGACCCACACTAGCTCTTTGACCCACCCTAGCTCTTTGACCCACACCAGCTCTTTGACCCACACCAGCTCTTTGACCCACACCAGCTCTTTGACCCACACCAGCTCTTTGACCCACACCAGCTCTTTGACCCACACCAGCTCTTTGACCCACACCAGCTCTTTGACCCACACCAGCTCTTTGACCCACACCAGCTCTTTGACCCACACCAGCTCTTTGACCCACACCAGCTCCCACAGAACATACCATTGACACAAGCATCCATTTGTGATCAGAACAAACTGTATGAGTAAGCATGTCATGTGACATGACTGAGGGTCTGGCGGCCTTTTACTGACCCTAGGGTCATCATCTTCAGACTTAGATTTATTCACAGCAAGCACACTAAGCTTACACCTTCACTCTAGAACTCCCATCAAATTTTTTATTCATATTTAATTATGGAGGATATCTTTTAGCCTCTTTAAATGTTTCCTCTTACTCCCTCCTCAGTAAAATACCAAGCCTCTCTCAGATGTATATGCCCACAACCTAAATGACATTGACTGTTCCTTAGTCATTTAAACTGAGTTTTAGACACAGAATTCCATGCTTGAAAGCCAACAGGGCACATACCACAGACCAGTAGATGGACAGGGAGGGGGCAGAAGTTTATTCCCTGATTCTTCACCTTCATTGCTAGTTAGTGTAAGCTCAAACCTGTGAGTGGATTGCATCCTTTGAAATGCTTCTCTCCTATGTAGTAGAACATGGATCTCTATTTCAGACCTCAGCAGAACACATAGTGAACAGGAGGGAGTGGCTTCCTCAAAGCAAGCCCTGGCCTTCAGACTACACCTGAACCAACACTTGTTATCCATCAATCAATCAATCATATTATTTGTAAAGCGCACTACTCACCCGTGAGGGTCTCAAGGCGCTGGGGTGGGGAATGCTGCTACTGCTAGAAAAGTCAGGTCTTAAGGAGTTTTCTGAAGGTCAGCAGGTCTTGGGTCTGCCGTAGGTGGGTGGGGAGGGTGTTCCAGGTCTTGGCGGCGGGGTGGGAGAACGATCTGCCGCCGGAGGTCGCTCTTCGGAAGCAGGGGACTGTGGCGAGGTCGGCGGAGCGGAGCTGGCGGGTGGGGGTGTAAAAACTGAGTCGCCTGTTGAGGTACGTTGGTCCGGTATTGTGGAGTGCCTTGTGTGCGTGGGTGAGGAGCTTGAAGGTTATCCTCTTGTTGACCGGGAGCCAGTGCAGGTCAATCAGGTGGGGTGTGATGTGGCTGTGGTGTGGGATGTCGAGGATCAGGCATACAAAGGTGTTCTGGATGCGTTGGAGCCGTCTCAGGAGTTTGGCCAAGGCTCCTGCGTAGAGGGGGTTTCCGTAGGTTAACCTGCTGCTGACAAGGGCCTGGGTGACCGTTCTTCTCGTTTCAGTCGGGATCCACTTGTAGATCCTGCGGAGCATGCGGAGGGTGTTGAAGCAGCATGAGGAGGAGACGGCGTTGACCTGTTTAGTCATGGAGAGGGTGGAGTCGAGGATGACCCCTAGGTTGCGTGCGTTGTTGGTGGGTGTTGGGGTGGTTCCCAGTGCGGTCGGCCACCAGGAGTTGTCCCAGGCCGAAGGGGTGGATCCAAGGATGACGACCTCCGTCTTGTCCAAGTTCAGCGTCAGTCGCCTGTTCCTCATCCATTCAGTGACGGCCTTCATTCCTTCGTGAAGGTTGGTTTTGGCAGTGTGGGGGCCCTTGGTGAGGGAGAGGATCAGCAGGGTGTCATTGGCATAGGAGATGATGTTGAGGTCGTGCCAACAGGCGAAGTGGGCGAGTGGTGCCATGTAGATGTTAAACAGAGCTGGGCTGAGGGATGAGCCCTGGGCTACGCCACAGATGATCTCGATGGCTTCGGAGCGGAAGAAGGGAAGGCGAGTGCTCTGTGTTCTGCCGGAGAGGAAGGAGGTGGTCCAGTCCAGGGCCTTCTCTTGGATCCCGGCGTTGTGGAGGCGTATTTGTAGTGTGTGGTGGCAGACTGTGTCGAAGGCTGCTGACAGGTCCAGGAGGATGAGGGCTGCCGTTTCTCCATTGTCCAGCAGGGACTTGATGTCATCGGTGGCGGCGATGAGGGCAGTCTCTGTGCTGTGGTTGCTGCAGAACCCGGACTGGGAAGGGTCCAGGATATTGTTCTCCTCGAGGTAGCGGGTCAGTTGTTCATTGACCGTCTTCTCGATGACCTTTGCCGGTATTGGGAGCAGGGAGATGGGCCGGAAGTTCTTTAGGTCCTTGGGGTCCGCCTTGGGTTTCTTGAGTAAGGGGTTGATCTCGGTGTGCTTCCAGCTCTCCGGGAAGGTTGCTGTCTCAAAGGAGGTGTTGATGACTTTCTGGAGATGGGGTGCGATGGCTGTGCTGGCTTTGTTGAAGATGTGGTGTGGGCATGGGTCTGACGGAGATCCGGAGTGGATGGTGTTCATGATCTTGATGGTGTCGTCGTCTTTGATGTTGGTCCAGGAGAGCAGGCGGTTGGTGCAGATGGTGGTCGTGGGGGCGGAGGTCTCAGTGGTTGTCGGAGCGGTCTTGGCATTGAATCTGTTGTGGATGTCTGCGATATTGAGGTGGAAGAAGGTGAGTTGCACAGGTCTTGCGAGGGTGGGACGTCGTTGGTGTTGGTGCTGGGGTTGGAGAGTTCCTTCACGATGTTGAAGAGCTCTTTGCTGTTGTGTGTGTTGTTGTCTAGGCGGTCTTTGAAGGAGGCCCTTTTGGCGGATCTGATGAGGTGATGGTGTCTGCGGGTGGCGTTCTTGTGGGCTGCGTGGCTGTCCGGTGTTCGTTCACAGAGCCAGATCTTCTCCAGCTTTCGGCAGGTTTGCTTGGAGGCCCGGAGTTCTTCAGTGATCCCGCTGGCTTTCTTGTTGGTGTGACTGTTGGAGGGTTTCTTGATCGGGGCAAGGGTGTTGCTGCAGTCATTGATCATCTGTCTGAGATTGCGGGCGGCGGTGTCGTGGTTGGTGGGGTCGGCGGGTGGGCTCTGGGCGAGGGTGCTGGTTAGCTGGTCTTCGGTGACTTTGCTCCAGCAGCGGCGAGGCATCTGCTGGGTTTCTTGAAGATGAAGTGGATGCAGCAATGGTGGGTCCAGTGAAGTTCAGTGGTGTGGTTGAAGGAGACGTGGGGGCTTGCGGAGAAGATGGGGCTAAGCGTGTGACTGGCGGAGTGGGTGGGTGTTGTGACGAATTGTTTGAGTCCGAGGTTGGCTAGGTTGTCAATCAGAGTGGTGGAGTTGGTTTAGTTGTTGTTCTTGTGGTGGAAGTCCAGGTCCCCGAGGAGGATGTCCGTGGAGGCGAGGGCGTGTGTGCGGACTAAGTCGGCGATGGAGTCGCTGAACTGTAGTCTGGGTCCAGGGGGTCTGTAGATGAAGGTTCCTCTGAGGGTGGGTTTGAGGTCGGTGTGGATCTGGAAGTGCAGGTGTTCGGCGGTGCTGAGGGTGTCGTCTGTGTTGGTCGAGACTCTAAGAATGTTCCTGCAATGATCAAAAGTAGTAGTTCCTGTGTTGGTGCGGTCCGTGCGGGTGATCTTGTAGCCTTCCGGGATGGCTATGGCTATGTCTGGTGCGGGGTTCAGCCAGGTCTCCATCAGGAAGGCATCGTCTGGGGAGGTTGAGTCGAGTAGGTCCCAGAGTTCAACGGCATGTCTATATCCCAGTATCCTGAAGTTATCCCATAAAGCTCAAGCACACTGTGGAATAGAAAAGAGAGAAGTGAAAGTTTAATGTATTTATTATTCACAAAATGTGTCATTGTATTGATATTTGTAAAGCATGACCTTTTATTTATGAGGAACAGTGTTTGCTACTCGTATTAATAATTTGCAAGGAAGTCCTGACTTCTAATCATAAGTGAACTCTTGATGAATATTCTCTTTCCTCTTTTTGTTTTCTCCACCAGGCTGTCCGAGTTACAAAGCCTAACATCCCAGAAACGATTCGTAGAAATTATGAACTCATGTAAGTACGTATGCTCTTTGAAAGAGGTACTGAAAAAGGGAGAGATATTGAGTATATTCGAATACCATGCTCCCTCTGTACTGTTCAGTGCAACCCATGTTCGGTATCTTAATTAATTCTCATAAACACATTAGTGAGCCGTAAGCGGTGATACATCATTAAATTTTTTTACTCTGTGTGAGATGGTGGCAGGTTTGGATTGTGTTTCTTTTAACTTTGTGAATATTTTGCGTGACTATTGTCTTGTAAGGTAAATTGTATTGCTAGTGTATTTTTTTCACAATCTATATTTATTTTATGAAGGAAACTGCAACATAGAAAAAAAAAGGATCATAATCATCAGAGATCAGAGGAACAGCCACTCCTTGAAAGGCAACTGAGTAGAGTCTCTGATGTAGAATCAGCAGATGGTGTGTGACCGTGGCAGCTCCCATGGAGCGGATTGCACCTATTGTAGTGACACATAAGGGCCAATGGACTTTAGGATATTTATTGAGCTTTGTGGGCTCAATAGAGGTGTGATTGTAGACCAATTTGCACTACCGAACCCAATAGAAATGTTAACTATAGCACATGCTAAGGTCTCGGGAAACCATGTGGGGCCCTGATGGGCGCCAGGCCACTCCCCACAAGGTGTGGCACCCCAGGAGGGAGGACCAGAAGGCCAAGACGATTCAGAGACCAAACTGCTAGAAGCAGCTATACCCCCACTAAAACACAACTGCCGCGGCAGCCTGGCCTAGGTTGATAGTCTCTAGGCTTGGCCCTGGGTGGCTGGTGTGCATGCAGCAGTGAAACACCAGTTGTGTGAGTTTCACAACATTGTGGGCTGCATTGTACATGTGTTAAAGACAAAATACAGGACCTGGTGTGAATGCAGTATCCTTTTCACCCATAATTTTCTGGGAGAACAGAAGACAGCAGAAAAGTACTCATCTGAAGTGCTAGGATCATAGTGAACACCCATAGGTGTAGCAGTCCTCGTATGGTTTTGAGAATATCTTTAGACCATCCCCTATTTGACGTTTAGGCGCGCCATATGTGACATGTGCGTGAGTCTGTTAAAGGTGGGCCTTGCTTAAGATGAGCGGTTCAGGCTCAGCTGTTTGGAAGTTCCAACTAAAGTCTATCCTAGCCAGAATCTACTTTTTCTTTGATGGCGCAATGTGTGTCGACTCCAGAGTACCCTGTATATCTGCAGAGAAAAGCTGCTGTGAGACAACATGCCAAAGACTGAGATTCTAATGCCTTTCAAGTGGGAAACATGGAAGGACATTCGGTTTCAGTACACAACCTTGCGGCACCAACATGAAATGTGTTATAGATTAGTGAAAACTGGGCCTATGTTTTTTAGAGTAGCATGGTAGGCTCCCCATTTTAGAAGCCGCTCTCTCTAAGTGGGTGAAGATTAACACACTGTGTGATCTTGGCTGAAAGACTATCAGTGGAGCTCTCCTTGCTAAGTCGTTGTTTATCCCAGTGCAGGTCTCTTCAGCATAATGCATGTGCAAAGCATAATTTCATCTGTATCAACTAGAGTACCATGAATATTTCATTCCTTTTTACTTTTAAAGGAACTGATAGATTTCCTTTTGATATTCTTCTTTTGTCACCTTTGCTACTGTATATAGATGATCAATGTATTTACTGCGGGTGTTCCGAAATTCGTGTAGCTTCCTGGCGAGTAATTATGCGAAATTTCGGAACATTAAGCCGACCTTTCAACTGATATTTTATGCTATGTTTTTTTTGCGTGAAATGCATCCTCGCGTCGGTTTTAGATATGAGGATGCACTTCTGCTAAAAAATAAATAAATACAAGTTGTGCTAAAAACGTAATTACTGCTAACAGGAACTGTTAGCATTCCGTCCATTTGCCTTGTTTCGGTGTTCCTGCGAAACTTATTTACCCAAGCGACACCCAATTACGCCAAGTAGTATAATTTCATGAAATTTCACTTGTAAATATAACTAATATGCCGGAAGTACGGAAATTACGCCGGGCCTAAATGATCGTACCACACAGGAATGCCAAAGATACAGAGGAAATCTTACGGTTGCAAAAGGAGGTGTAGGAAGTCAAGTTGATGACGGTTCTGGAACTTTCTTAAGCTTGGAGAGCAAAAAAACTAGCACTATTCTTCCTTCTAAGGCCAAATAGTGCCCCGTCACTTGATAGCTGCCTGCTGAAATGAGGGTGTAAAGGTTGCTACTGCGGCACCTGGCCTCCTGTCGCTTTAAATTCCCCTTACACCCAAATTGCTTTGAACGCTCGAAGCGAAGTCGCTATAGGATGGAAAGCGGAACTTGCAGTTAACGCACGTGAATGATGAGCAAAGTAAGAGTGGGAGTTTAGCTGCGCGCAGTGCCTGGCGCTGGGTGTCTGTGATCCATCTCTCTTAAACGGCTTCTAGACGCACTGAGCCAGCCAGTTACCTGAGGGGGTTATTCAGCGTGTGGCTCAGCAGAAAAGGATGCTTTAAAGGGCTCTTTTTTTAATGAAAGCATCATTTCTACAAGACAGTTAGGGCCGTAAAGATTTTGTCTAATCATCGCGATCCTTTCTGCGCCTCCCAAACAATTAACTGTGAGGAATCCTGTGGTCTGAACTCCCCTGTGCATGAAGGTGCACAGGCCTGAGCAGCAAGTCTCCTTCTGCCACAAGCTAGAGAGCATACTCTTGCCTAGCTTCAGCCTCAGGGGCGTAGCTTGGGGGGTGGGGGGGGGGGTGGGGGGGGGGGTTGCCCCTGCCCCCACCCCCCTCAAAAAATATATTTTCTGGCAAATAGTTGGGGACAGGTGCTTTCACTCGGGGATAGTGAGGTGCCTGTTGGCTTTCATCAAGAATATTTACATACACACGGACAAAAACGCACACTCACTCTCTGCTTTCGAAGTCTTAACAAATGTTGATTATGTTACAAAATATTGCTTTGTCTGACTGAGTACCCTTGCCAATCCACATTCGTCTCCTTTTCCACTGCCCCTTTAACTCTCTCACGCACCCTGCATGTCGTATAATGTTTATTTTAACATTATTTGCCAATATGTGATTGTAGGGAAATCTGAAGCTCACACTCCCTCTCCAATCTTAAAAGCTGCGCCCCTGTTCTGCCTATGCCTCAGAAAGGTTTATTTTCCTGGGGGGCTGGTTGCACAAGTACTTTATCATAATCGTGAGGCTGCGTTCTATAAACTAGACACTTATCGCTGATTTTGGAACCTCTTGGTGTGGCCTCTAATTCTGGTTTATCTGCGTGAATAACGTTTTTTGTTTTAAAAAAAAATATATAGGTTTATTATGAATAGTACACAAGTTGCAGCAACACAAAACATGTCAAAGGTGTAGAAAGAAAAAGAGAAGAATTCCCCCCCCCCCCCCCCCCGGAACATCCTTTGTGGTTATAGCATATGACTTTGTGCACGTTTACAGAGAATAGCGTAGTTTACATTACAAGCATTTGTATCATGAGCATTTCAAACAGGGCAAGGCCCAGCAAGCACTTTAACAGGATACAGTATCGTGACTCTTACATTCATGGCTAAGGTTAACCAATTTCCCCCTGTAGCAACACTTAAGCAAGGGCATCAGCAGCATGTACCAGTGCCACCATCCAGTCCCTTTCATCCTGACGCACTCTAGTCCATTGCGGCTAGGTAACTCTGGTACAGGCTCCAAAAACTCTTGGGGCAATTCTGTGGGGGTAGTATATCACTATATAGTTCTGACTGCGTATTGCAGTATAACATGTCCTTAGACCACTCTGCATGTGTGGGGGCCGGGCCCTGAGCCCATCTCTGAGCACTCTTCGCAATAAGCATTACATATCCACTAATTTGCGCAACTCTTTCTTCAGCAGTCTAGAATTTCCAAGGAGTGCCAGCAATGGGTCAGTAGGGAGGGGCGTGCCCATGATGTTGCCTAACTTCAGGAAAGTCAACCTCCAGAAATTTGCTATGACTGGGCATGACCAAGCTAGGTGCCATGAATCCCGCTGGATCAGTGTTGCATCTTTCACACTCAGCGGAGTCTCTAAGGCCGAATCTGTGTAGTCTGGCTGGGGTGTAATAAGTTCTATTTAGGAAATAAAATCGTATAAATCTGTGTCTATAGTTGAGTAAAAATGCGCCTAATGGACTCACAGCAGTCCCGCCATGTGGTATCATCAATATTCATGCCTAGGTCACTTTGCAACTCTAGTCTGGCCTTAGTGTAGGTGTTTTTGCGTTCATCCTGCACTAAACTATAAATGATAGATACTGACTTATTAGGGGAATCTGCAAGAAGTATGTGAGATAGAGGGGCATACTCCGGTGGCTCTATTGTGTATTCACCGAGCAACCCGCGAAGGGCATGCCACACTCTAAAGAAATGAAACCTCGTCAGCGAAGAAGTAGTGTGACTCTCAGCTTCTGTTTCTGCCAAATTGCGAGCTGTGCCACCTGCAAATAGATCCCCAATTTTGGTAATATTGATTGTACTCCTTGCCCTCACCACCTCTTTCCCTGCAGGTTGGTAACCATTGACACCATTCCAGTGGTGTCGCGGGGGAATACAAGATAACCTACTAAAAAGACAGGCAGGAGCTATGCCATGCATGCGCCATAGAGTTGATTGAATCCAAGATCCCAGCACTTCTAGATGGGGTGCAAAACAATTGAACAGAAGAAAGTCAAGGGCGGTAGCCACTTTTTCTATTTGTATATGCGGGAGAGCTGTGTTTTGGTGAATCCAATAGTATGCGTGTGAGCACTGCACAACTCTAATAGAGTTCTAAATCCGGAGATCCAAATCCCCCATGGAGTAAGGGACCGTGAGAATATTCCATCCAGCTCGGGATTGCTTACCTGCCCAGGCCAGCTTTACCGTAAGTGACTTAACTTGTCTAAAACATTTTGTGGGGAGGACCATCGGAATATTGAGAAACATGAAAAGGAATCTAGGTAACACCACGTCTTCATCAGAGAGATTTGGCCCAATAGCGACAAGCACAAGCAAATCCACCGCTCTAGCTCCTCCTCCAGCTTAGTAATTGCCTTGCCATAATTCTCTTGAAAAACCAGCTCCGGATTCATGTCGACCTCAATACCTATGTAACAAACTGAGTCAGTGGACCATGAAAGGGGAAATTCTGGCTCTATAGGCTCCATGGCTGGCGTCAGCGGAAATATTGTGGACTTATTCCAATTTATCTTAAGACCTGAAAATTCCCCATATCGCACCACCTCTCTCAGCACTGGGGATACGTTGACTTCAGGATCTCTAACATATAAGATGGTGTTGTCTGCATATGGGAAAACAATTAAGTTGTATCCCGGGAAACGTATCCCTTTATGCCCGTGGTATTCCTTAAGTGCACGCGCCAGCGGTTCTGCCACTATGGCGTATAAAAGCAGTGAAAGCGGGCATCCCTGCCGGGTGCCTCTAGTAATCTTAATCGTCGCATTCACCAAGTCCTCCACCCTTATCCTGGCAGTTGGGGAATTATACAGCACTCCGACAAGTTGTAAGAAGACTTCCCCAACACCCATTCTTCTTAACACAGTGGACATGAAGGCCCATTCGACAGTCAAAGGCCCTCTCTGCACAAGAAATACTGATGCTGCTTTAACATCTTGCTTAATGTGTTGAAGAGTGCCAAACACCTTCCATAAGTTGTACGTTCGGTTTCGCCCTGGAACAAATCCCGCTTGTTCTGCTCCAGCCACCTGAGGGACCAAAGGAGCCAAGCGGTTGGCAAGTATTTTGGCAAACAGCTTGGTATCAACATTAAGAAAGGACAGCGGTTTATATGAGGAACATTCGTTAGGTGGCTTGCCTGGTTTAAGTAGAGTAGCTATCAATGCCTCTCGCATAGATGGAAGCATCTCGCAAGCCTCACCCATTTTCTCAAACAAAGTGATCAGGTGTGGGATCAGGATGTCTTTGAACTCTTTGTAAAATGCAACGGTTAGACCATCTAGCCCCGGAGCGCTACCAGAGCGCATTGTCCTCAACACAGTGAGGACTTCCCAAGCGGTCTCATTAGGTACTCCCTATGCTTGTCTGCCAGCCAAGGTAAATTAATATGCTCAATATAATCCAGGATGACTGCAGCATCTGCTGATGTTCTGGAGCTGTACAGTTTCGCGTAATACTGACTAAATCTATCAGCTATAGAGGAGGGCTCTGTCAACACTTTGCCTGATTCAGAATTTATTTCCGTAACCCGCACCGCCTCCCTTCTGCTACGTGCCAATGAGGCCAAGGTTGCACTGGGGCGCTCTCCTTCGCCATATGTTTTGGCAATTGCTTATTTTCCCAAATGTTTTGATCTCGTTATCTGCAGTTTCATGGTAGTCTTCGAGTGTCTTCCTTAGCTTTTCCGTCGCATGGTCGTTGCTCCATGCTTAGGCTGCACTCTTGAGCTCAGCCAGTCTACCCTCAAGTAATTTCAGCCTATCTCTGAGGAAGCGAATGATCCCTGAGTGTTTAGAGATGGCAATCCCACGAATATAAACTTTAAAGGTCTCCCAGATCGTAACAAATTGGCTGACTGTTCCTATGTTAGTATCAAAGAAAGTCTCAATGGCTTCCAAGATTTTTTGTTTAAAGACATTATCTAATAGTGAATATGGTGGAAATTGCCAGGTGAATGGGGCTGGTCTTTTCTGTAAACATTCTATGTCTAACTGTATCGGACCGTGATCAGAAATTAATGAGTGAGGGTAAACTACACAATCCAGCACATGTGTGAGGAAAGTTCTAGTGGTGAACCAATAATCTATTCTTGTGTGCACATTATAAGGAGCCGAGTAGTGAGTGAAGCCCCCCACCCCTGGAGGGCATGTGCACCATATAGCCACCATGTCTAGTTGAGTAATCCCGTCAATTAAAGATTTGGCAGCTCCTGACAGCCTTCTAAGGGGGCTGCCAGAGCGATCCAGCGTCAGGACTAGTATACAATTGAAGTGTCCTCCCCATAATTGCGGGAGCAAAGATTCCCCCCGGACGCGTCCCAGTAGCTGTTTGTAGAATTGTGGATTGTCAAAGTTGGACCATAAATATTAGCAATCAATACATCCAGTCCTCGCCCCTTACACCTGGAGATGGCATACCTACCCACATGAATCAGTGTCAATGACCTCCAATGTGATAACCGCTTTATAGTTAACCCATGTCAGGACTCCCATTGCATGTGTACAAAATCCAGCAGCATGGAAGGGACCATGTAATCGTCTGGGAGTGAGTAGTTTGCTGTCTAGGGGCAGATGTGTCTCCTGTAAGAGAGCAACATCTATGCTATTCCTGGAGAGATACGCTGGCACCTTTCGTAGCTTTTGAAATCATTAATTTCCCTAACTTTCCATGCTAGAAATCGCACTTTGTTACCCTGGTCCAGAGTTACAGCTGAATAACTTTGCTGTAAACACCCTTGCCATGACTGCTTTACTCTTCTTTAGGTTTATCAGTAGGTAAACATTTTGGATGTAGTAAGTAAACATACAGCACACTTCATGTCTAAATTAATAACGCCCAAAATCTCCCACGCCATGCTTTCCCCAACTTGTCATGGACGAAGAACCCCTCCTTACAAAACTAAACTGGCATAGTGCCATAAAGTGAGTTACAAACAGGGGCGGATGTTACCACAGCATTGCCTAGTTTCTCTACCTCATAGAGATTTAGGAATGCCATCAAAGCTTAGTATGTACACCCAGAGAATACAGAGTTCTATGGGTTATCTTAATAGTATCTTGACCCTCTGTACCCACCCATGTGAAGTCCACATTAACTTAACTGAACAATGGGAGACCTCATCAGTCAGAATGTCTCAATGGATAAGCAAGCGGCTATCAAATGCAGTACTTTATGTTCGACTTGCAATGTCCCCTCGCTTTCCCGGGTGCCGTATAGCAAATCCTTTCAATATAGAAGCATGTATGCTAAAGACCCACATCACCTACCACTCGGGAAGTCTCACCCAAAATTATGCATAATTCCTGTCTCGCTTAGCGTAGTCCTTAAGGGTCTCCTGCAAGGCTTTGGGGTCCAAGAAAATCCTTGATTTACCATTTAAAGTCACTCTCAGCCTGGCTGGATAGAGCATTGCCTATTCAAGGTTGTAGTCACAGAGTTTGCGTTTCAGAGGAGCGAACCGGCGTCTGGCCTCTTGTACCTTAGCAGTGATGTCTGGAAAGAATGAAATCGAGGAGCCATCGAACTGCAGATCTCCCTTCTCCCTGGCTTGCCTCAATGCGGCGTCTTTATCTCTGTAATTCAGTAGCTTAGCAAAGATTGGGCGAGGCGTGGCACCCAGCGGGGGTCTAGGGCCCAATGATCCGATGAGCACGCTCAACCACAAACATGGGGGAAAAGACATCACGGCCCAGCAATGATACCAGTAGTTTCTCCACAAAGAATTACATGTTGCTAGTGGGGGTAGTTTCCGGAAGGCCAATGATGCGGATGTTACTTCTTCTTGACCTGTTTTCCAAGCCATTGGCCCTATCCTGCAGGGTAGCGAAGATCCTCTCCATCTTCTTTTGTGCATGTCGGTCTGCGTGTTTGATTCCTCGATCTCTGTCACTTGGTGCTCCACCATGTCAAGGCGTTTGGCATGCTAATCAATCCTCTCAGACATACGGTCCATACGATAAGCTAAAGAATCAATTTTGCCATCTATGGTGGACAGACTTTTCTGCATTGCTGAAAAGATTTTGCGTATGTCTTCAGGCGCTTCCTCCGTCTCAGCAGTCTGATTATCCTATGATGGAGCCCCATCTGATTCTTTATTCCCCGACTTGCGCTGCTCAAACTGCAGCTTAGATTGTGTCTTATCAGCTTTACCCTTTTCTGCTGGAGATGTAGGGCCAAACCGAGGCGTTACACAAAGACTGAGTCTTCAAAGATTCTTGGTGTCTGAGTCCAGTACGGTCAGGGAGTTCAGCTCGGTACGCAGCTGAGATACGCTGGTAGTTATAATATGAATTGCTGGATTCAAGACGTTAATCCCCGGGTCGTCTCGCGTGGGACCCTCAATTACCGCAGAAGAGTTGGCAACAGTAGCCTGTCGTCGGCACGGACAACACGGTGGGGCCCAATTGCTCACATCCACTACGAAATCCCGGTAAATGAACAAGACCCTGGGGATATATAGGTAGTCCAACAAGCGCGTTCCATGTATGCCTGTATTGCAAGCTTACGGCAGTTCTGCTGGCTAGGTATGAGTACTGTACCAGGCTCAGTGCATCAAATAGGTAACCGGGCCAGTTAACCACATCTATGGGGATCCGCAAGGCCGCTTAATCGGAGTTCACGTACGCTCCTGTCCTCAGTCACTCCCCACCTGCTCCCAAGGACCATGAGCTCTCTATACCAGCAGGGCACGATTTGCCCTGTAGGAGGCTTATAGTTGATAGTGGGGGAGATATGGCAGTTCCACCGTGCTTCTCTAGCCGACAGCAGGCCAGTTGCGGCAGATTCAGGCGTGCTAGCGCTAATATATGCTTGGGCGGGGAGGCAGGCTCTGGTTGCACATCTCCTGACCTTGGGCAGCCCCCAGGCGTCTTTGGCGCAGGGCGCTCAAGCTCTCTGCTCACTTCAGGCTGCACCCCGTCGCAGCCACAGTTTAATATGGATGGTTCGGTGGTGGCAGGACAGAGGGGAAGGCTGGTTGAGAGCCCGCCCCCTCTCACTTTTACTGTGTCCGGGTCCTCTCGACGCGTTCGGGATCAGCTCCGGTCCCGCCCCGTCACCCGGGGAGTCTCCACCGGGGCAGGCAAGCGGCATCCCCCACGCACTTAGGTAAGTGTACGGGTCTGACTAGCACATCCCGGACTCCAGTCAGCACCTGTATATAATGGGCCCGCCACAGCCCTGTAGGCCCAACGGCAGCGCTCCCGCTAAGCCACACTGCCCAGTACCAGCTTTGACTCAGCGGATGCGGGCGACGGCTGTGCAGACAGGCCGGGCAGTTAATCGAGGGCTGTCTCCCTCAAAAGCATACAGGCAATACGCTCAGGGCAACTGGTAACATCAGCCGCCTCGGCAATCCCGCTGCTGGGCAAGGCACCCAGGGCCGGAAGGCCGCTTGCTTCCTCGTTGCCTCTGATCGTCTCCGGGCGTCAGTTTACACTATAAAGGGTGTTGATCATCAGCTGTTCAGCTGGGCTTCACAACTCCGGCACTTCAAGTCGATTGTTGCATTGGGATAAGGATACCTTTTAAGGATATTGATTATGGCTTACGGAGTGCGTTCAAGATGTGGCCATCTTAAACTCAGGCAAGCTCCACTCCTTTGCGTGAATAAAGATGTGTGAATATTGGTCGCATTGCTTTATTTCCCTCTCGTTCACTTCCAGTACCTGCAGGTGTCATTGTTAACCACTGTCTATAACAAAGTAACTGCACCCTTCTTTCATTCCTGGGATCACCTGGAGCAGACTGTGGGTTAGTGTTGTGCCAGACGTCTCCTCGTTCCCTCACTATTCAAAAGGATTTGGTGATCATTGCCTTTGATGCTCCATATATCAAACAAGCATTGGCAATGCCAGTAGGTCTGGGTTCTAAATTAAAGTTCTTAAGTCACTAGTGAGTTTAGATACTCGGTGAATCTTCACAGATTTTTTTCTGCCACTCTTCTATATAAAAAAAGGAGATAGAAAGAAATTAACTAAAGTGACCAATAAAAGGTGAAAATGGAAAACTAAAGGACTGGCTCACCAACTGTGGCACGGAAGTGCACTCCTTTTCAGATGGATTCGCATACGATTAGGCAAATGCTGTCACTCCAAATGCAGTGGAGCCCAGTTTCTGACATGGCTGACACATTGCCTCATTCTTGTTGCAGTCGTAAGCAGAAGCAGAATGTGAATGAAACTACCAGCAATGGCAGACTAGGGCTGATCTAAAATCTGTATGTATTTGTAAGTAAGTAGTTTTAATAAATGTATTTATTAACAGCCTAGCAGACAATTCTACTCGCATAGCACGGTCTAGCAAGGAATAAAGCAGCCAAAAACTGAGATTATTTTGTAACTATATATCGATCTACCTTTTTTTACGTTGTGCATTAATAATCCACCCTTAAAGGCCTGTTGATTACCCCAATGAATAAGTCAGGCTTACTGACTTTGTGGTAACTTTTCATAATAAATCCGACCTGTAGCCCTGCTCCCAGGCAAAGCATAACTGCTTTTAAAGTGATAACATGATGAGAAACTGCAGAACCCCTGAAAGTGGTTGTTATACTTTAGGATAGCGTCACCTAATTTATTGTTTATTTCCTTCCTTAAGGGAGAGCGAGAAGACCAAACTACTTATTGCAGCTCAGAAGCAGAAGGTGGTGGAGAAAGAAGCAGAGACTGAAAGAAAAAAGGCTCTTATTGGTGTGTATCTTATGATTGCGCGTGCATGTTTGTGTGTGTCTGTTTTGTTGTATGTGTTTTGTGATTTTTGTTGTGTGTCTGGGTCAACCAGTCTTACACCCATGAGGAAACTGGGCAGTAGACTTAGTGATGACGTAATTGTGAGAATGGTCAATAAACATGTCAATGTTACATGGGGAGTAACGAGCTGATACTAATTTTCACACCGAAGTTGAGAACCGTAGCTCGCCCATAGCTCCCTTCTGTAGCACAATAAGATTGTGTTCACAACACTTCTCCCCAGGAGTAGTGGAGTTAAAATTGTAAATGAATGAATCACTTGTGGAAGCCAGCCTCGAGACTAGGGCATAAAGACTAATGATGTTTCTTTCTTGATAAACCAGTTTATTTTCCATTCTTTTCGATTCCATAAGCTTTATTGAAACTTTATATACAATGATCATATAAGTATTCAGTTAAAAAAACATATATTAAGACCGTGTACTTGTTAAAAAATCAAGAACACACACCTCTCCAAATGCATAAACATTGAGTTCGTTCTAGCACTGTTAAAAAAAAAAGCCATTTAATTTCTTGCATTAACAATCCGAATCATTCAAAGCTCCAACTACCTAAAATTGAGTTAACCCCTTCGGCGCTGATGACAAAGCCAGCTCGTCATCAGCGTTACCTGCGCTGCGCGGATGACGAGCTGACTTTGTCACGATCAAGCCATTTTTGAAATCCCCGCGCACAGCGAGAAAACGCGGTAGCGCGGTAGGGGTTAATTGAGTCATTGATCTATCACAGCTAAAAAGCAAATTCATTCCTTACATGTAAAGCACTTTTGAGAAACAGAATATAGTAAGGCAACTTACACTCATCAAACCCTAACCCTATTAAAACAGGATTTACGCTTGGTTAAACATGAATAAAATCCACAAAAAATAACTCAAGTTAAGCAGGCTTAGCAGTGAGCTTTCATCCCATGGACAAAGAATAATCAACGCACTACCAAACTGCCCAAGGGGAAAATATTGCTGCCATCTAATAATTCCTAATGGCAATCTAGTAAGAAAAGGGACCTGTCCCAGGAGTGTGATATGAAATCTAAATAAGGCTCTACCCCAGGGGAGGTTTGAATCCGAATATATACCTTATTTTTAGCTTTTACTAACTCTTGTGACTCCCACTGCCTTAAGGCCAAACATACTTTTTTACCCACAGTCTTTCGTCTTTGAACAGGCTAGCCGGTTTGGAGAAAATAGATGGTTTGCTCAAGGTGATGCATGTTGTCCTGATATATTCTAGCCAAGAAATAAGATACATCCTGGCGTAGTATAAGCAATTTTCAATGATTTCACTACTAAGCACTGACAAAGGATTGCACCAGACAGAGCACCACAACATCAAACAGGTGAGATTTGTAAGATCTTCAACATTCTCAAGCACTAATTCATCATCCGTTATATCGATCAATCAATCAATCAATCATTACATTTGTAGAGCGCGCTACACACCCGTGAGGTTCTCAAGGCGCTTGGGGGGGGGGGGGAGGAGTGGGGGGGGGGGGACGAAAGCTGCTACTGATCGAAAAGCCAGGTCTTGAGAAGTCTTCTGAAGGCCAGCAGGTCCTGGGTCTGTCGTAGGCCGGCAGGGAGCTGGGCAGGAGACCAAGTAATCTTCTGCAGACTCTATTCTCATCGACCTAATGCCTTGGAGCCTTTTTATATCGCCATAAGCCGGACCCATACGTTAAAACCGGGATACACCTCCTCCAATACATCTTTTAGGAAAGTGACAAAGCTTCTTACCAATACTAGAGGCTAAACTGTCTGTAAACCATCCCTGAGCACAAAACATTTCCTAGACTTTAAAAATGCTTTGGGACCAAGATCCCAATGAATCAAAACTGACCCCTCGCTAAGAGAACTCTGACTCTTGAGGTGGGGTTCTGACCTATAGATAATTGCTTAATTTTAGCACTCCCTGGTCCGTTTGCCATTACAAAGGTTTTATTTGCATCAAACTCCTGCTTCATAGTAGACATACATTCAACGTAGCTCTCTATGAAGATTTTGAGCCCCTGCTGTTTTTATGGCTGTGGCATCCACACCCTTAGCCATCCAAGCCTCCTCCAACACCATAACCATAACATATAATAACAAGCATTTGCAATGCAATAGGTATCGTATTTGCGAGAGTTAGAGCTATTGGCACTGTAAATGAAAATATGTTTATCGATATGTTTTTGTTTGGAATGGAGTGGACAAAGTGAGGAGGAAATACAGAGGGGAAGGTTGAGAGATTGGGGTCCAAAATATTAATACAAATAATAATAATAAAAACTTTATTGGGGGAGTGAGACAATAAAATTGGCCACAGGGGGTTACCAGAACAACAAATAGGGTGTGTAGAAAAACTAAAAACGAATTCTGCATTAAGTTAAAATGAGTAAACACAGTATTGTTGATAATGGGGATAAACACTTAAATCTGGAATAGCTGGATTTGAAGTTCACAATAAAACTCTGCCTCTCTGCTGTAGGGACTATGCATTTATCATTGGGGATACCAGGATTAAACAGTGCACCACGGGTACCAAGCCTGCAAATTCTGCATTTGGGATCCCAGGCGTAAACTCAACAAAGCCTCTGTACTTGGGTACGCCATAACTAATAAGTCTGCTTCATGAATACGGGGGACTAAAAATTATGCATTGGAAGTACCGCCACTACACACTCCAGAACTGCAACGTTAAGGGCGGCTTGAAAGTTTCTATCAGGAGCTAAAACTGGTTTGGAGCATACAGGATAAAAACTGTTATACAAGGGATTACTACTCTACGAATATAAGCAGCGATTGAAATGGAAATTTAGAAGTGCGGTACTCCATTATCACGGAACACCTGTTTGCAAATGAGAAGTTTTAGTTCTTTGTCACTAAAAATACTGCAGGAGTGTAGTCTCCCTTTCAAACCGAAGTTGTGCAGGTACTCCGTGTCCACCCATGTAAAGCATGGTATATAGCAAAACCATTAACTGTGCTAAAATCTCCCCATTTCTCAAAAAGTGAGACAAAAACGCTCCATTGTGTATTCAAAGATTAAATCGTGCTACCACTGTGAAATCTTGGCTAAAGACTGCTTTTTAATTACTGGAGCTAAAAACTTTCAACATGGGCTCGAGAAGTTAAAACAAATAATAACCAATGCTGAGCTCCAAGGCTAACAATCTCTCCAATGGTGTTTTGAGCATTGATTATTAAAAGGCAATGCTCTTGTTAGCCCTAAACAGATTGCGGAAACGCAGCATTGAATGAGTTGGTGCACGAACCTTGCATAGACTGGGCATGGCATGCCCCAGGCATGACCTCTGGCGGTAGGCAGGGCATGCCTTACGTGCTTACACATTGACATGGCGGCTTTTCCAAGAAATGCAGTCAGCGCAGAGGGAGGGAATTGGCCACGGCATCAGCTGCTAAATACATAGTAATCAAGCCTGTGTAGAGTGGGTTTGGCATAGATGCATTTTCAGAGCTCTTCGCACTGCCCCCCCCACCCGAGAGCATAGGTCTGTGCTATGACACATCAAATCACTCACCTGACAAGCCTACACAGCAGCTGCTAAATGTGCACCCTCTCTTAGTAAATGCAGTGTTTTCATGCGGCCTTAATCAGAGTTGCCATAAAAGCGCACTTCAATTGCCGGCCAAATTGTGCACACAGTACCGCCTCACACAGCTGCCCACATGGGAGTTAGTGGACCCACACAACCCTATATCAGGTGGGTCACTGCTGAAGAAGGATACGCGTAGTAATAAAAATGAAAGCACAATCACTTTGCTTCCCTGCGGTAATTTAATTATAGCTATAACTAGCATTGCAATGCAATAGGTCTCCAATTTATGCGAGACCTATTGCATTGCAGCTGGTTGGCATCCTGGACAACGGGAGGGAAGGCAGGGGGGCGAGTAGAAGGCACAGACAACGGGAGAGAGGGCAAAAGAAGCTACAGACAATGGGAAGGAGGGTGGGGGGGGAGAAGGCACGACCACTGCATGAAAAAAACTGCAAACAGGCTGAAAGAAAATGGAGGAAACTATGCCGACTCAGACAAAAAAGCTCTGAAAATACAACTTGTCTCATATAAAAAAGCGATTGCTAGGGCAAAAGCTGAACACTATGCTAAAACCATCTTGCAGGCTCCTAATATCGCGAGAACTCTAACATAGTGAAGGACCTATCTAATCCGGCTTGTGTGAATAATAAGATTAGGGCAACACAAAAGCTTTTTGACAATCTTACTGTCTATTTTGATGAGAAGATCAACAAAATTATTGATGGTCTTAATTCAAACAACAAAACTAGCATGGATGCTGAAAATGATCTATTAACAACCGCGGTAGAGCAACAGAAAGAGGCAATAAACCGTGATAAACAAGCAGTGTTAGAGTGTTTCCAAACTCCCACTGAGGAAATGTTTGATTAACTAGCCCTGAGTGTGTCCTCCGGCTCGCCACTGGATCCTCTTCCGCAGAGGATATGGAAAGATTTCAATGTAGAACTATTTCCTCAGTTGTGGCATACATGCTGCCAATTACTGAACAAAGGAACCCTTCCAGAAGGCTGGAAGTAGGCAATGGTGACTCCGTTGCTCAAGAAACTCACTCTTGATCCTCTTTGCCCATCCAATTTTAGGCCTATCTCTCTGCTGCCCTGTCCTGTAAGAATTCTGGAGTGAACAGTCAGTAAAACTCTCTCCTACTTTCTAAAAGAAAATCATCTGCTAGATGAGACTCAATTTCAGTTTCGTCCTGGGCACGGAACTGAAACCGCCCTAGTGACAGATAACCTGGGAATGCGGGCCGATAACCATACTGGTACTATAAGATATGTCTGCTGCATTTGATGCGGTGAACCACAGTATTTTACTGAAAAGACTCGAGAATATCGGAGTGAAGGGTCTGGCACTGAAATGGCTTCGCTCCTATCTGACGGGTCAGGCAACAGGTGGTGACAATTCCACCTTTCACATCTCCAAAGACCTTGTTTGCCACGGGGTGCCGCAGGGTTCAGCAATAAGTCCGATCCTATTTAATACTTAGCTGCGCCCACTCATCCCCAATATTAAGTCCTTTGACATTGAATTAGTCAACTATGCAAATTATACGTAACTGATCTTCACACTAGGAGACCAGGTAGTTTCTCTAGATAAATTCCAGGAGTGCATGCAAAACAACACAAACTGCCAAAAAAATAACTCTCTACAATTTAATGGGGACAAACCGGAAATCTTACATTGCTCCACGAATAAAATTGCTCGCCCCTTCCCTACTGAATTCCGACTTACCCCCACAGATAAACCATTAACTCCAGCTACAACAGTACCTAACTTGGGGTTATGCTGGATGATAATCTTCAGCTAGACTCACAAGTTAATAAAACAGTTGGTACTTGTTTCTCTCTGATTAGAGCCCTACAAAAGATCCTTCAGCTGCTGCCTGTTACCACCAGGTCACAAGTGGTGAGGAGCGTAATTCTGAGTGGATTATTGCAAATCATTGTACCTGGGTGCACCAAATTCAGTGTTACTGAAGATACAACAGATTCAGACAATAGCAGCTAAACTAGCTTTAAACAAGCTGCGCAGATCTTCAACATAACTGGCTCTGAGGGACCTACATTGGCTACCAATTTGTTAGAAAATACAATTTAAATCCCTCTTTATTGTGTTTAGAGCAGTACATGGAATGGGCTTGAAACCCTTTCAGAAAACATTTACTCTATGTTCCCACGAGAAACCTCCGTCCATCAACTGCTAATTTGGTGAATATTACGAGATTTAAAAAAACTCTGAATGGTGGCAGAGCCTTTGGCGCGGCAGCCTCATGGTTAAGGAACGATAACGCAAACCTTGTTTCAATTCAGGAAGAGGCTAAAGACTTGGTTATTTCAGAGGGTGGAGTAAGACCTGTCTCACAATCTGTTCTCTGGGGTAGATCGCCTATATGTACATTGACAATCTGAAAGAAACAGGTTAGTATTAGATTCCTTACCTTAGAATATCCCCAGGCGTCAGTCTGGATCCGGAAACTTTTGCGTAGCAGTACCCCTGCGCGTCGGTAGGCGTCGTCTGCAGGCGTCCCCTGCGGCTCCGCGTCCGTCGTCGGCGTCGTGCGCCGTGATGACGTCGCTGGAGTATATAGACGCCGCCTCCGCGCGCTGACGTCAGTTCTTCTTTTTTCCGCGCCAGTTAGCGCAGATCCGAAGAGCAGTACTCCGGTCTTTTGACCAAGTTTTTTGATTA
The DNA here is from genome assembly GCF_964261635.1 of Lissotriton helveticus. Classification (NCBI taxonomy): domain Eukaryota; kingdom Metazoa; phylum Chordata; class Amphibia; order Caudata; family Salamandridae; genus Lissotriton; species Lissotriton helveticus. Next base: position 496,842,395 of record NC_136072.1, on the reverse strand, counting down.
CTCTAACTCTTTAGGTGCCGGTAGGATGCCCGGTTTTAAAAATTGTGACGGGTGCGACCGCCTGATGTCGGTCACCGACCACCATCGACTCTGCCTCCGGTGCCTGGGCGCCGACCACGACGTGGAGTCCTGCGTCGACTGCCGGGCCTTGACGGGTATGGCTAGGCGGGAGCGGTCCCGCAAGCTACTCGAGCTCCGGATGTCGGCCCCGCGTCGGGAGCGGTCCCGGTCCGGCCGGAGGTCGAGGGAGCGGTCGAGAGAACGGTCGCGGAGCCGCCACGAGTGCTCCGGAAGTCGTCACCATTCCTCTGTTTCCTCAGGTAAGCGAAACAAGAAGTCGGGGCGTCGTCATCGCACCCCCGACTCTTCCTCGACGCTCGCGCGATGCGGCCGGGGGTTCGGGTGGCCCCACCCCCGCGGCTCCGCGTGGGTCGCCGATGCTGCCTGCTCCATACCCGCCGGTCCCTGGGCAAGGCGCGTCGCGGGAGGAGGTAGAGGAGTTCCTCATGGCCATGAGGGCGCTGTCTCCTCCGGCGGGGCCTAGGGCGCCTGCGGGCCCGGTGGTCCCGTCCGGGGGCCCGAGCGGTTCGGGTGCTCCGGCCCCGACGCCGCCGGCGGCTCCGGCCCAGGCGCCGCTGGGCCCTTCAGGGTCGACGCCGGCTGGTCAACCGGCCTCTCCGGCACCGATTCCATCGGGGCAACCCGTGGTGCCGCCTCCGCGCGGCGCCGTGACTCCGACGCCGGTTCCGGCCGGCGTCGGGGTTCCGGCGCCGGCTCCGGGCGGCGCCACCCCCATTCCCTCTCCAATTCCGGACACGGAGTCGGACCGGCGTCGTCCGACGCCGAGTCCGGCGCCGATGGGGCCCATTGACCCCGAGGAGCCGGTCTACATCGTTGAATCTGTATATGGTGATGATGAAGATTATGGAGAGGGTTGGGAGGGGTCGGAGGACCCTCTGTCACGCGAGTGTCAGTACGACGTGGACTGGACAGGTGACTTGGGTGATGCCAGTGGTCTGGACGAATCTCCTAACCCTGGTTTTGTCTCGCCTCCCACTGTGGCGTCGGAGGCTGGGGCGGCTTATTCTGTGGTGTTGATGAGGGCTGCCAAGGCCTTGAGCCTTGAGCTCCCCGTCGCAAAAGTGAAGCCTAACATCCTCACCGAGGTCTTCAAACCGCAGTCATGCCCACAGGAGCCTCTGCTGCCGTTCAATGAAGCCTTGACGGACGTTCTTTTGGGCACGTGGTCCAGGCCCGCTTCAGGTTCGCCTGTTGATAGGAACGTTGCCAGGCGCCACCGTCCGTGTTCGGACGACCCTAAGTTCCTGTCCACCCATCCCACCCCTGAGAGTCTGGTGATCCAGGCCTCAACTTCCCAATCCGCGTTCCCGTCGGCCCCGCCCGACCGGGAATCTAAGAGGTACGACCAGTATGGCAAAAAGGTCTTCTCGTCCCTGAGTCTGGGACTGCGGTCTTGCAACACCGCATGCCTCTTGGGCCGCTACACCCACTCTCTGTGGGATACGGTCGCGGAGTGTCTGCCGCAATGCCCGCAGGAGGTACGGGACAAGCTCGGCCAGGCTATGGTTGAAGGCCGAGACGCGGCGAGGTATTCCATCAGGTGTGGTCTTGATACGACCGACTCGCTGGGCAGAGCGCTGTCCACGACGGTGGCGATTCGTCGCCACGCCTGGCTGAGATCCGCCAATTTTTCGACGGATGTCCAAAATGCCTTGATGGACATGCCGTTCGATGGCAGTCGCCTGTTTGGCGACAAAGCGGACAACGCGCTTGAGCGCTTCAAGGACTCCAGGGTCACGGCCAAGTCCTTGGGTCTTTCGACCCAGCGCCAGCAAACGGGTTCGTTTCGCTCCTTTCGTGGCCAAGGAAGGGGCGGTCCCACACGTGCTGCCAGCCACGCACCGCAGAACACTTCTCAACGCTGTGGCGGCCGTGGATTCCGCCGTGGTGGCGGTCGGGGACAGCGGCGAGGTCAGGCCACACCTCCCCCCCGCAGCAGCCTCCAAATCCTCCTAGTCCGAGCTTTCAGGCCCATGTGACGCCAGTGGGTGGCAGGGTTCGCCATCACCACTCCCGCTGGCGCACTATCACATCGGACAGGTGGGTGCTGCAGCTCGTCCGAAGGGGCTACTCCCTCCCCTTCGAGACCACTCCTCCAGCCATGCCACCGCAGAACCACCGTGTGTCGGGGGACCACTTGACACTTCTGCAGGAGGAAGTTACGGCCCTCTTGGCCAAGGGGGCCATCGAGCGCGTTCCTGGGCCAGAAGTAGGGTGTGGTTGCTATTCCCACTACTTTCTGGTACCCAAGAAGGACAAGGGGGGCCTGCGTCCTATCTGGGATCTACGGAACGTCAACGGCTTCCTCCGGAAGGAGAAGTTCAAGATGTTGACTTTGGCTCAGGTCTTGGCTGCTCTAGCCCCGCTAGACTGGATGGTAGTGTTGGACTTGCAGGATGCGTATTTTCACATCCCCGTCCTGCCGGCCCACCGGCGTTACCTACGGTTCACGGTAGGCCACGAGCACTTTCAGTTTATCGTGCTCCCCTTCGGCCTTACCAGCGCCCCACGGGTGTTCACGAAAGTGATGGCGGTGGTCGCAGCTCATCTGCGCCGGTTAGGGGTTTCAGTCTTCCCCTACCTCGACGACTGGTTGTTGAAGGCGGGCTCGCCCCAGACAGTCGTCCACCACCTTCAGATGACGGCAGACCTCCTGCACGAGCTGGGGTTTTCCATCAATGTGCCGAAATCACACCTGTGTCCCTCTCAAAAGCTCCTTTTCATCGGAGCGGTTCTCGACTTGGCGCAGTTTCGGGTTTATCCTCCGGAACGGCGGGTCCTGGATATACAGGCTTTGATTCCCATCTTTCAGCCGTTGTCCCGGGTCTCGGTCAGGTTGACGCTGCGGCTTCTGGGGCTGATGGCCTCCTGCATCCTTCTGGTGCATCACGCCAGGTGGCGGATGCGGGCTCTGCAGTGGGACCTGAAGTTTCAGTGGGCCCAGCATCAAGGCAACCTATCCGACCATGTCCTGATCTCGGAGGGCACTGCGAGACAGTTGCAGTGGTGGCTTACGGACCGCGATTGGGTCAGAGGCAGATCCCTCTCCCTTCCCCAACCGGAGCACGTAGTTGTGACGGACGCGTCCCTCCAGGGCTGGGGAGGCCACTTGGGAGAGGCGGAGATCAGAGGCATCTGGTCTCCGGCGGAGTCCCGGCTACATATCAACATGTTGGAGCTGCGGGCGATTCGCCTAGCACTGAAGGCATTCCTCCCCTTTGTCAACGGGAGTGTGGTGCAGGTGTTCACGGACAACACCACCGCCATGTGGTACTGCAACAAGCAGGGCGGAGTGGGGTCGTGGACCCTTTGTCAGGAGGCTCTGCGCCTCTGGCAATGGCTGGAACGTCAGGGCGTGACTCTGACGGTTCGACACCTGGCAGGTTCTCTGAACGCCAGGGCGGACGAACTCAGCCGTCGGTGCTCGGTGGATCACGAATGGCGTCTGAACTCGGACGTGGCGAAAGGCCTCTTTCTGCAATGGGGAGAGCCTTGGTTAGATCTATTCGCCACAGAAGAGAACGCGCAATGTCATCAGTTCTGCGCGTTGGAGTTTCCAAGACGGCACTCGCTCGGCGACGCCTTTCGGCGCGAGTGGAGTTGCGGTCTGTTGTACGCCTTTCCGCCTATACCACTTCTGCCCAGAGTGCTGAAGAAAATCAGGCGCGACCGGGCCCAAGTTATCCTTGTGGCTCCGGACTGGGCTCGAAGGTACTGGTATCCCGAGCTACTCAGCATGTCAGTCGGTCCCTCGATCCGCCTGCCCCTTCAGGAGGACCTTCTGTCGCAGCAGCAGGGGACGGTCCTCCACCCGAACCTGTCCAGTCTCCACCTCCATGCTTGGAGATTGAGCGGCGACAGTTGAGGCCATTTGACTTGCCTCCTGAAGTCTGTGATGTGATTCTGGCAGCCAGGCGTCCCTCCACAAAGTCTGTATACGCCTGCCGGTGGAACAGATTTGTGGCATGGTGCACAGCAAAGGCTGGTGATCCCCTCTCTCCGAGGTTCTCCTCTTTCTTCTCTCTCTTGCCCAGCAGGGCTCTGCTCTGGGCACTATCGAGGGCTACCTTTCTGCCCTTTCCGCCTTCTTAAGGCTACCTGATCAGCCATCTTTGTTCAAGTCCCCTATTGTAACGAGATTCTTGAAGGGCATCACGCACATGTATCCACCTGTTCGTTCGTGATGCCTCAGTGGGACTTGAACCTGGTTCTGACTTTCTTGATGTGCGCTCCCTTTGAGCCGCTTCATTCCTGTCCTCTCCGTCTCCTGACTTTAAAGACGGCCTTCCTGGTTGCCATCATCTCTGCCAGGAGAGAGTGAGCTCCAGGCTCTTTCTGTCAAACCTCCTTTCATGTCCATTCATCCAGACAAGGTGGTTCTGAGAACTAGACCTTCTTTCCTGCCCAAAGTAGTTTCTGCTTTTCACATCGGGCAGTCCATCACCTTACCCTCCTTCTTCCCGCCTCCGCATCCTTCAAAAGATGAAGAGTGGCTCCATCGTCTGGACCCAAAACGTGCGCTTTCATTTTATATGGATCGCACACTCCTGTTCCGGGTGGATGACCAACTGTTTGTTGGCTACGTGGGTGAGAAGAAGGGAAGGGCGGTACAGAAACGAACCATCTCTCGGTGGGTCGTCCTGTGCATCAAAGCATGCTACTCTTTGGCTCGGAAGGAGCCTCCTGTTGGGCTGAGAGCCCATTCCACTCGGGCCACGGCGGCTACTACTGCCCTGGGCCGGGGAGTCCCCTTGCAGGACATTTGCCAGGCGGCTACGTGGGCCTCGCTGCACACCTTTGCGAGGCACTACTGCCTGGACAGTCAAGTCCGGAGGGATGGCTTCTTTGGCCGTTCGGTCCTCCAGGACTTTCTGGTGTAGGATTGTATTGGTTCGCAGACCCACCACCGGGGTTGGTATTGCTGGAGTATCTATTCTAAGGTAAGGAATCTAATACTAACCTGTTTCTTTCAGATGAACAAGTTACTTACCTTCGGTAACGATATATCTGTAAGAAACAGTAGTTAGTATTAGATTCCTTACCGCCCCACCCATCCGCCCCGTTCTGCGAACTGATACCTAGGGTTAAGGACATCCCTTTCAGGGCCCTAGTTTCAAATGGCACCAGTGTTGGTTCTCACATGGCTCTGCGTGTTCTGGCGCGGAAAAGCTGTGTGCAAAGAACTGAAGTCAGCGCGCGGAGGCGGCGTCTATATACTCCAGCGACGTCATCACGACGCCGACGACGGACGCGGAGCCGCAGTGGACGCCTGCAGACGACGCCTACCGACGCGCAGGGGTACTGCTACGCAAAAGTTTCCGGATCCAGACTGACGCCTGGGGATATTCTAAGGTAAGGAATCTAATACTAACTACTGTTTCTTACAGATATATCGTTACCGAAGGTAAGTAACTTGTTCATATGGTAACTCGCAGTGCCAGGATCCCCCTGGGGTGACAGTTTGCGCTATAAAAGTTCAGCTACAATACAAATTGATACAACTGGAGGGTGGGAGAAGGCACCAAAGCATGCCTTATTAAAGAAAATGGTGCTGAAAGACTAAAGAAGACTTATCTTGCAACTACCGAAGTAAAGGGCCTAGTCGCCATGGAAGAGTACAGATGAAGAGGAGGCGGTACTAATTAGGGACTAACAAGCCTAATGACGAATCAGAAGCCAGCATTTAGGACAGACACTGACGCAAGCAAATGGCAAATATGGGCAGAGAGTGGGCGGGCTTCTATTTGCTACTACACTGCAGCAAGTCTCGCAGCGCATGCGCACTGGCTTTAGGCTCGACTTTAAAAGATGGATTGGGGCAAACGGCATCCCCGTCCTAAACTGAACAAGTTAGTGCACTACCCTTTTTTCTCATATCTAACAGCTGAAATATCATATTCAAGAGTCTTAGTAATCCCATTGATCTTATCAACCCCCATGGCCTCCAGCCTGGCCCACAAAAGGGACCTCACCACCCAATCAAATGTGCAGGAGAGGGCCATAAAGGCTAAGAAAATAGACCCCTGCTTGGCAATAGTGTATTTACTGATCTCAAGATCTAGATTGAGACATTGTTCCAAAGTCCAGAAATCAGTTCGAAATCCATACTGTATATTTTCAAAGAACTCTTGTCCTCGACCCAGGTGATCAGCATTCAAGAACGATGCTCCCTATGATCTTAACCATAGAATCTAGGTTGGAAATTGGCCTATACCACCTTGGATCGTCCATCTTCACCCTTTTTATAAACGAGCACTATGACAGCTATTTTCCAAGACTGCGTCAAACCAGTTTTACAAGCCTGGTTAATACAATTAATAACAAGGGGGGGGGGGGGGGTGGGTGGGTTGGGGGGGGGCTGAAGATCTAGTTTACATTTATATCGATCCATTGGGACCCTGTCAGGCCCAGGCACCTTTTAGAGTGGCTGACATGATAGCCTCAGTCACTTTGACCAGGCAAAATTCAATATTCAATAGCTAATAATAGGGAAGTGATGCACAGGCCAAATTATTAGACACGCCAGGAATCTAAATCTTGCTAAAATGGCTAACCAGCTGATATTTACATATATTGAACTTTGACAATCTTTCATCCATCTAAGATAATTTGCAGTATGCCAAAAAAAAGGCTGGAATCTTTCATCTTACAGGCATTAGCTAAATTAGCCCAGGTGTCAGACTGAAGTTCTAGTTTCCTTTGCTTCAGAATTAACTTGTAAAAATTGCTATACTTAGAAATTGCAAAATTATCCCTAGAGTCGGCCTGAAGAGCCGGATGCAGTTGGGCACAAGGTCTTCTGCAGCTACTGCCAACACAAGATTGTGACCCAACCACCTGTTGTCTGGCTTGTTTCATTTAAAGATCACCGATGACTCGGCTCAGCTTTTAATACAAGACAACCTACTGCAAAGAGTCCAGATTGGGTGTTAAACAGTGTTAGAATTTGGGTCTCTAGTTGGCAGAGGTTTGCACCCTGTCCAAGTAGGGACCACAATCCTAATAGGGGTAAGTCAGATACACAACCTAAATTAACATGTGCTCACCCTCTGGTAGCTTGGCACAGAGTACTCGGGCTCAACTTAAGAGGCAATGTGTAAAGTATTTGTCCAACACTTAAATTACTGTAAGACAGTAAAAACACCACAGAAAGACTCCAGACCAGTTTAAAAACATTGAGAATATGTATCTGAGTAAAACAAGACCAAAAGGAAAAACCCCAATCAGTAGAACCTGAGATATGAGTTTTTAAAGAATAAACTGCAGTATAGTGCTTAAAGGCCAATAGCACTTAACGTTTACTTGAGGTCGCGCTGGACTGGGGTAAATCAAAAGTTGAGGCCGACTGCAATGGAGGGCAGGCTGGCTATCGAACCCACTCTGGGTCCACTGAAAAAGTACCTTGGATACATCAAGTGTCGGCATCAAAGACTTGTTGCGTCTGTTTCGATTCATGCAGTCGGGGAGATGTGTCTGGGTCCAGCCTTGTAGTTTGGTCCCGTGCCGTCAATGAACCCCTTACGATGCAGATGATGCGTCGTAATGGAACCTCACAGTCTGGTCCATGTCAGCGTCAAACCACTTACGATTTAGGGGTTGTGTTATCGAGCCTCGCAGTAGAGTCCCATGTCGCCGTAGAGCTGCACAGGGATGTCCTCAAATTGGCACTGTATTGGCGTCAAAGGGCACTGAATTGGTTCCGATCAGCGCAAAGTCGTCACTGTGCAGATTTTTGTAGAAAAACGGCTGTAGAACCCACTTCTAAGACTCGACTAGATTGGCACCTCTTGGCAAGGCAGGACTTAGAGTTGGCAGAGTTCAGCAGCTGAAGCAGAGTAGAGGGAAGTCTTTGATGGGCCTGAGACTTCAAAACAGGAGGCAAGCCCTTGGAGAACCTTTGGTTCAAGTATGTAGAGAGCAGGTCCAGTCCTTCTCACTCCCAGGCAAGAAGCAGCAGGCCAACACAGCAAAGCCGTTGGCAAAGTGGCAGTCTCTCCTACAGCAGCTTTTCTTCCTGGCAGAATGTCCTTAGTTCCAGTAGTGTTCTGAATTCATGGTGTTAGAGGTCCAGCACTTCTACCCAATTTGGCCTTTGAAGTACGAAGACTTCAAAGAGATGCTTTGAAGTGCACAAGGCCCTGCTTTTCTGGCCCTGGCCATAGACTCACTACTGTGGGGTTTGCATCCCATTGTGTGGGTGCAGGCACAGTCCTATTCTGGTGCAAGTGTGAGCTCCTCCCTCTCATCCTGCCTCTGGATGACCCCATAACATGCAGATGGCTACTCAGTCAAACCTTTGTGTGTGGCTGTCTAGAGGGAATGCAGGAAACCAGGTGTCACCCATGTGTATTCAAGGGACAGGCAGAGGGCAACAAATGGTGTAAGTAATACAATACCAACTTTCTAAAAGTGCCATTTTCAGAGCTGCAATTTAAAAACCAACTTCACCATAAGTTTTGTTTTTATATTGTGAGTCCCTGCCATATTTATCCCCCTCCAAACAATACTTCTGCCGTTATTTTTTAACTCTAGATCACCCCTATCTCTCTTCAAAGCAGCCTGTTTCTCATCTGGGGTTGCCACTGTAATAGTTGATGAATTGTGGTCACTAAACACACTGTTCTGTAGTAGGGGATCTCTGTGTATAGTCATAATCTAGTGAATAGTCCCGCCCATGTGCGAGGACCCCGGCAATCAAAAATAATCTCTTAAGTTGTCAAAAAATTGCAGAACTGCAAAGACACTTAAGAGAAAATTTAAAGACAAATAATGCAGCCTATATCCACAGGCTACACTGTCCAGTACTTCAACTATGAATTCCACCAAAAATCCACAAACCGCAAAGCCTGTCCAGATTTCCCTTGCTTTTACTGCAAAACCCCTCAGAAATGATAGAGAGGAAGGCCTGGACAGACAAGCCCCATAGGCTGCCATTATGTGGTTTAAATAGGATACTGTGCCTTTAAGAGAACCTTCCAGAACTTTCTCCCAGTATCCCAGAATGCCTAGCAGGTCCAACTTACTTTCAGTTCTTTTTTCCGGCTCCTGCTTACAGGACCCTGTGCATTGAGCTCTCCCTTGTTCAAGGGTTTATTGGAGTTTTTTGTTCACTTTTTTGGCTAAAAGTGTTCTCCTTTGATTCTTGGTGCTTCCTTTTCACTTCTGTGTGTTTGTTCAGGCTTTTAGGGATCTAAAATGCCTGCTTTGTTCGACAAGTGCCCAGCATGTGGAAGGAAGAAGGCCAAGTCGGATCCACATGACGTCTGCATCCTTTGCCTCCCTGAAGAGCATGTCCCTGAGGATTGTGACATCTGCCAGACCTTTTCTACAAGGACTCTGTGGGACAGGCTGAAGATTAGGCTCCAAGGCCTAGAGGAGAGACGGCTGCAGGTGGGTCTGGGCAGGCTGGGAAGGCTCCCTCTGCCCCTGCTGAGGCCTCTGGGGGGCTCCCCAGAGGCAGGAAGACCAGCAAAAGGTCCCGGCTCCGTCGACGTCGATAGCTTCGACGACGACGTCGAGCGGGATGACGACGGTGTGTTCGACACCCTTCTCCCCGGGGCTCCGGGTCGAGACAGCGTGGAAGATCGACGTCGAGAGGCCTGGGAAGGCCGCCGTCGAGATCTCCGCCGACGGCGTCGTCGACGTCGGAGTCGAGGCATCGCCGTCGTCGAAGGAGGCACCGGCGCTCGCCGTCGAAGCTACACCGCCGGTCGCCGTCGACCAGATCGCCGTCGAGGGGATCCTCGACGTCGAAGAGGAAACGGTCGACGAGGAAGAAGAGTCGACGCTCGACGTCGAGGTCTGACCGTTCGTCGTCGAGGGGACGACGATCGGCATCGAGGAAGAAGCACTCGACATCGAGGAGACGGCGTTCGACGCCGAAGTCGAGGGATCGACTTCCACGACTGGAAAACGCTCGCCGTCGAGCAGGAAGAGATCAGCGTCCTCGAGGGGCGCATCCTCCCCTAAGCGGTGCAGGAGAGATTCTGGCGCAGAAAGTCACGCTGGATCCGGTGAAGGACGTCGGAGACGTCGCTCACGCTCTGGAGGGTCTGGGTCACAGGTCCCTCCCCCGAAGAAGTCACCGGTCTCGGTGTACTCGGTGGTATATACACCACCACGGCCTACTACTCCTCCACCTCTGCCGAAGGAGGCTCCTCCGGTTAATCTGCCTCTGCCTCCGCTTCCTCCACTTCCGCCTGCAGGCCAACCTCCGCCGCCGGTTCCTCCTCATGGTCCGGCGCCTTTGCCTGAGAGGCCTCCGGTCAGGCCGCCGAGGTCGGTGTCATTGCCTCTGCTTCCAACACCTCCCAAGGGGACTCCGACTCCGAAACCCCGGGATAGGCCACGGAAGACGCCTCCACGGAAGCCGGTGGAGCGCCCACGTGCCGGGAGGTCGCGCTCCCGTTCCAGAAGGAGGGAACGTTCGCACCATAGGTCCTCCACACGATCCGGACGGCGCCACAGGAGGCGTAGATCTCGTTCACAGACCAGGTCTTCGGGGACCAGGGATTACTCCCCGACCTTGTCGGATTCCCCGGATACGAGGGTTTCGCCGATTGACGATCTGGTGTCCTTCCAGGACGTGCTGTTACGTGGGGCAGCGAATTTGGGCATTACCTTGACGGTGCCCACTCCCAAGACTTCAGTCATCTTCGAGACGCTACACCAGAAGCACTTGTCTCGACCGCTGTTGCCGCTGGTGCCGGGTCTGGAGGAACCGGCCACGGACCTTTTCCTCACCCCTGCGGTGACTAGGGCGGCACCCTCTAGACTGCAGAAGAAGTACCGGGCTCCGGACTCGGACCCGGCCTTTCTGAGGATGGAACCCACTCCGGATTCAGTGATTGTGACGGCGGCGCGCAAACAGCACGCCACCACACCTTCCTCCACGGTTCCACCAGATAAGGAATCTAGGTGGTTGGATTCGTCTGGGAGGAAAGTTTGTGGGACCTCGGCGACCTCAATGAAGGCTGCTAGTGCCACCGCCTTGTTGGGTCGGTATGACAGAGCCCTTTGGGAATCCCTTCAACAATTTGTGGAACTTCTACCGCGGGACAAGCGGGAAGACTTTCAGGAGGTGCTGAATGAAGGGATGTTGGTGGCAAACCAAGTCATCAGCGCTGCAGCTGACTCTTCCCTGCTGGCGGCACATGGTTTCTGTCACGGAATCAACCAACGGAGACATGCATGGCTGCGTCTCACGTCTCTGAAACCGGACGCTCAACAAAGGGTCGCCAACCTTCCATTCTCTGGCGAGACCCTATTTGGAAAGCACGCTGACGATGAGATGGCCCGCATGAAGGCGGAGGCCGAAACTCTCACAGCGGTGGGTTTGGAGAAACCCAAGGAGACAAAGAAAACGTACCGTCCGTTCCAACGGCGGTTCGGTGGCCAGGGCAGAGGACGTGGCCAGTCTTCTGGACAACAACAGCAGCAACAACAACAGCAGCAGTTCAGAAGACCGTTCCAAAAGCGCCAGAGAGGCAGAGGCGGCCATCAGTCGACACCAGCGACCAAAGGCCCGGCCGGGTCTAGGCCCTGAGCACTTACTTCCCCTGCGACTGTTACCCGCTCCGGTGGGGGGGAAGCATTCAATCTTTTCTGGCAGAGTGGAGAAAAATTACTCAGGACAAGTGGGTGCTGAATATTGTTTGCAATGGATACAGTCTTCGGTTCACCAGCCCGCCTCCATCGATTCCTCCGGTAGACTCTCAGTATCAACTGCGAGAACTCCAGGCGGAGGCCGATATCCTGTTAAGGAAAAGGGCGATAGAAGACGTACCTCTGTCTCAAAGGGGAAGAGGTCTGTACTCCTGGTTCTTCCTGGTTCGCAAAAAGGACGAGAACCAGTTCAGGCCCATTCTGGATTTGCGACAGGCAAACAAATGGATTCGCAGAGAAAAATTTCGCATGCTGTCGTTGCATCAGATTTATCCTCAGCTGCAACGGGGAGACTGGCTGTGTGCCATAGACCTCCAGGATGCGTACTTCCATGTGCCCATTGCACACAAACACAGGAAGTTCCTGCGGTTCCGAGTCGGCGCCAATCATTATCAATACACAGTACTGCCATTCGGACTGAAGTCTGCGCCGAGGACGTTCTCGAAGTGCATGGCTGTGGTAGCTGCACACCTGAGGAAGAACAAGGTGTTTGTCTACCTGGACGACTGGTTGATCAAGGCCTCCTCCTTCGCGGAAGCGCAAGCTCACTTCCAGAAGACGTGCGTTCTATTGAACAAATTGGGGTTGCACATCAACATGTCCAAGTCTGTCCCGACTCCGGTCCAGTGCATTCAGTACTTGGGAGCCTCCATCAATACGCTGTCAGCAAGCGTGTCTCCTTCGGAGGAGCGACGATTATCACTCCTTCGGAAGGCTCAGGCTCTTATGACCACTCCATCCACGACGGTGAGGACGGTGTCTTCTCTACTGGGATCGATGGCCTCTTGTATCTTCTTGACGCCACATGCACGGCTGCACATGAGACCGCTGCAGGAGTGCTTGGAGGATCAGTGGGATCAGAAGAAAGGATCTTGGGACGACAAGTACGACTGTCTCTGCATGCCATTCAGTCTCTGAAGTGGTGGTGTTCCGCGGAGAATCTCCTCAGAGGGTTCCCTTCCACAAGGACATTCCCACTCAGACGATCGTGACGGATGCTTCTCTCCAGGGCTGGGGAGCGCACTCCGGAGACCTACAGATTCAAGGGACGTGGTCCCCGACGGAGTCCACGTACCATATCAATTTCCTGGAACTCAGAGCTGTTCACTTGGCACTGAAGGCCTTTCATCCGTCCTTCCAGACCGACTCTCTGCTTGTACAGACGGACAATACGACCACGATGTATTACCTCAACAAGCAGGGAGGCTCGAGATCACGCACTCTGTCGCAGGAGGCGCAGGCGATCTGGCACTGGCTTCTGGCTCGAGGGCTGACGATAACGGCTACACATCTGCCAGGTGTGCAGAATGTTCAGGCAGACGCACTGAGCAGACTGATTCAGGAAAACCACGAATGGGTCATAAACGACGAAGTACTAGGAGAAGTCTTCGCAAGGTGGGGGACTCCAGACATAGATCTGTTCGCCACCGCCGAAAACAGCAAATGCCGAGACTTCGCCTCCAGGTACTACCAGTCGGGGACGCTGGGGATGCGTTATGGATCAACTGGTCGAACAGCTTTCTGTACGCTTTTCCACCCATTCCCCTGATTCCGACGGTTCTCATCAAGCTGTCCCAGTCCAGGGCGCGGATGATACTGATTGCCCCGGAATGGCCCAGACAGTGGTGGTTCACGGACCTGCTTCACCGGTCTCTCCTTCCTCACATGCGGCTGCCGTGCAGGCCGGACCTTCTCACGAAGTTCGGGGGGCTGATGTTGCACCCCAACCTCTCGTCTTTGAGTTTGGCAGCATGGCTCCTGAGATAGTGCAATATGGCCATTTGAATCTTCCTGCAGATTGTATGGACATACTGAAGGAGTCTAAGAGACCTTCCACTAGGACTTCTTATGCGTACAAGTGGAAGAGGTTTTGTATCTGGTGCAAGTCCAAGAACTATGACCCGACGACGTGCAAGGAAGATGTCATCCTTCCTTATCTTCTACAGTTGGCGCAGTCTGGCCTTAATGTCCATTCTATTAAGGTTCATCTTGCTGCTTTGACTGCCTACAGGAAATGCCCTTCACAGACTTCCTTCTTCCAGGTTCCTGTGATCAAAGATTTTTTGGAAGGCTTGAAGAAAGTGTTCCTTCCTGTCAGGCTTCCTTCGCCTTCATGGGAATTGAATGTGGTGCTGTCCAGATTGATGAAGGAGCCTTTTGAACCTATTCATAAGGCTTCGTTGCAGCACCTGTCCTGGAAGGTGGCGTTCCTCGTGGCCATTACATCGGCCCGCAGGGTGAGTGAAATTCAGGCGCTATGTTGCCAAGAACCTTATACTGTATTTCATGCTGCTAAGGTTGTTATGCGTACTCACCCTAAATTTCTTCCCAAGGTTATTTCTGATTTTCATGTTAACCAGACCATAACTTTGCCTACGTTTTTTCAGAATCCTTCATCTCCAGCGGAAAGGTCTTTACATTCCCTGGATGTTAGAAGGGTGTTGAAGTTTTATCTGGATAAGACCAAAGATATTCGTAGATCTGACCAATTATTTGTCAATTATGGATCAGTCAGGACGGGTCTTGCGACCTCTAAGCAGTCTATCTCTAGGTGGATTGTGTCCTGCATACAGCTATGTTACCAAAAAGCTAATAAGACCTTAGGAGGTAAGCATAAGGCTCATTCCACCAGGGGCAAAGCTGCCACGACAGCATTGCTCCGTAATGTTCCGATTGCAGAAATCTGCAAGGCGGCCACTTGGAAGTCGGTTCATACCTTTGCTAAGCATTACTGCCTGGACACTGATGCCAGGGCAGATGCTCAGGTTGGACAGGCTTCGCTGCGAAATCTGTTCGCACAATAGTGGTGTTAATTCTCTTTCTCCACCGCCGCTTTGGTGTGGGGATGGGCTTACCATTCTATTCACTAGATTATGACTATACACAGAGATCCCCTACTACAGAAGGAGTAGTTTCTGTCCTGTAACTCCAGTTCTGTAGTAGGGGTATCTCTGTTATAGTCATAAGCGCCCTCCCGCCTTCCCGGTGGAGAGAGATGTTCCTTTACGGAATGCGACAGGTCGGGCGTCTTACGCCTTCAAAAAGAACTGAAAGTAAGTTGGACCTGCTAGGCATTCTGGGATACTGGGAGAAAGTTCTGGAAGGTTCTCTTAAAGGCACAGTATCCTATTTAAACCACATAATGGCAGCCTATGGGGCTTGTCTGTCCAGGCCTTCCTCTCTATCATTTCTGAGGGGTTTTGCAGTAAAAGCAAGGGAAATCTGGACAGGCTTTGCTGTTTGTGGATTTTTGGTGGAATTTCTAGTTGAAGTACTGGACAGTGTAGCCTGTGGATATAGGCTGCATTATTTGTCTTTAAATTTTCTCTTAAGTGTCTTTGCAGTTCTGCAATTTTTTGACAACTTAAGAGATTATTTTTGATTGCCGGGGTCCTCGCACATGGGCGGGACTATTCACTAGATTATGACTATAACAGAGATACCCCTACTACAGAACTGGAGTTACAGGACAGAAACTACTCCTTCCGTTGCTTCTCCAATAATTTGTGGCACAAAGTGTCTAGAAACAAATATATAATCAATCACAGACTGGCAATCCCCATAAACGAAAGGGATGTTGAGAAGCATATGTGAGCTCCATAGCATTAAACAGATCAAACTTAGAAATATAGAAATACGAACAATAACTGATGGGTAAGTCCCCGTGCTCCTCCCATAAATAGGATTTCATAGATGGAGCAATTACGAACTAGCTTTGCATTGAAATCTCCAGCTAGTACCACAGTGAATCCCCTATTCCTCATTTGAGACCTGTCAATAGAACCGTCAAAATAATCAAAAAGCTGTGTGAAATTGGGGTTAGTAGCACGCGAAATGAATAATAAACAAATCGCACCTGCCATCCCACACCAAATGGAATGTGACTTGGCCTTTTTAGCAGGTTCACCCCGAAACTTTTTTGCGTTCTCCTAGCTTGTTTCTGTAACCTGGTGTTGGTGATTTTAGGCCTCTGAGCACTTTAGCACTGTGGTCCAGTGTGAAGTGTGTGCGCTTTCTGTGTATGTGTGGTGAGACTGGCCTGCCCTCCCATAGGAATGCATTGGGGACATGTGTGTCCCTGGTAGTTCCTGATATGAGAGGAGCGCAGGGGCGAGTTTAGTATGTGCGAACTCGGGACACAAAGGGTTTGTCTAATATAAATATAGGGGGTGTGTCCCCATAAAATTGTTCAGTTCTTGGGTGCTGTTCCTGCTTGGGCGTGCTGCTGCAGGGGCCCGGGGGGGCTGCCATGAGGGCTTGCCTCCCTGGGCCCTGCATTGCCCCTTGATGCCTAAAGGACTTTTGCAACCATTTGCTTTATTCTCCTTGCCCCAGGACTTTGGCTTCATCTAGCGCCTGGAAGCACTATCCTTTAATTGCCCAGCTGAGGAGGAGCGTGGGCTGTGTAGCGCAATGCTGTTTGCCCCGTTGGAGGGAATCCCCACTGGAGGGATTCCACCGTGATGCTGCCGAGGAGTTTGCCTACCCCGCTTAGTGATTTTAATTGCATTATGGCTGCTTTGGACTTGTTTTGGGGCAGGTGCCCACCCGGCGTGGTGATTTTGGTTGCGAGAGCGCCCACCTTTCATTTTGCCGATAAAGAATCACCGCCGCGGCACGAGCCGCTTTTGAAACATTGCCGGACCGCTGCAAATGCAACCCGGAAGTCAGGCAACCCTTGTTGGGACGTGGACGTGGCCTCGTGAGGCCTGAGTGAAGTCACAAGGAAGCCACGGTTGGTGGAAGAGCGGGGCTCCCGTGAGATGGAGAGAGCCCTGCCCGCACTGCTGAGGAGACTGGAGAGAGACAGAGAAGGCCTCGCGGGGCTCTCGTGAACGGCTGGGAGCCCCGGTGCCGGAGGAGAAGTCCTGAGAAGTCCCGGGTCCCAGGAGGGGGACTGGGCGAAGAGGAGCACACGCAAAGAGGGAGCCTCCCCTGACCAGAGCCGGTGAGTAGGGCTCCGTGGGGGTGACGGCTCTTGGGCATTGTGGTGCCCGTGGCGCACAGAGTCAGAGCGGCCCGTCTGGCAGCAGGTCGCTCCAACGGGGGCCGGTTTTGGTTAAGAGCCCTAGGTGGGCTCTGACGTAGGGTCCCGTGTTCTTTCCCCATGTGGTGCCCTTCGAGGCACTGGGCCATTTCCACATTTAGAGCGACCCCAGATGGTAGCTGGCCGCTCCAACGCTGGGGGGCATTAATGGTTGGGCATCCTTATTTACAGAGCCCCGCGTGCTCCCCTGAGGGCCCCAGTGCTTGGGTGCATGCTTATTTTTAGAGCCTAGGTGGCTCCAACTATTGACTAATGGTTTGCAGAGCTCCATGTGGCTCCAACAAAGGGGGCACATTTGTTTCAAGGGCTCCGGAGAGCCCATGCCTCATTTCTATATTTCCAGCTGCCCAGCAAGTAGTGGGCAGCTGCACCGTTAAGCTCTTTCTTTTAGGGGACATGTTGAGGTAGGAGTGAGACACACTCCTTTGCCCCCATATTTTCCTTCACATCTGCGCAGCACTTCGTGCCAGCTGCATCGTTTAGGCCTGTGCAGATTGCGCATCCATGACTTTCGCTGCTTTGGCAGCGCACCCTGACTCTTTGGACAATGGGCATTTGAGCCCCTTTCTCAGATGGCCAGGGGGGGGACTGTTAGATTTATAGGGTGCCAGGCCCTAATGTGATGTGCTAGGAAATGAAATGTATGTAGTACAATTACGCACCCTGTGTTATACCTCTAAATGTGTTTTATGATTATGAGGTTGGTTTGCATTTTATGGTTTATGCTAGTGAGACTATGTTCTCTGTGATTTATACCCCTAATGTGAGTTACGCTTAGGAGGTTAGGGTCTAATGTGTTTTGACTTGTGAGTGGATTGCATAATGTGTTTATGCTGGTGAGGTTGGCGCAGAATATAATTTGCGCCTGATGTGATACTGTGCATAATGAAAAACCTAAGTTGGCAGGGTATGCTCAGACGTGAGTTCCTTGCTCACTTTTCCACTGGAGTCAAGCAAGCCCCGGCTGAAGACGGCTGTAATGCCAGAAAACGGTCCTGGGAAGCTTGATTCCGGTCCAGGGAAGACATGGCTTGGCAGATCGGGCTGGACTGTTCACATGAGGCACAGGGTCAGACTGATTTGCATATAGCCATGTCTGAACTGGGGTGGCAGAGTGGGCTAAAGAACGGTGATGGATCAAACCCAGATCTTTTGACTGGGTGTGAGTGTTTGATTGATTCAGATGCTCCGTCCATCACCACCCCATTTTTGTACCGTTTTGACCGCTATAAGTGGGTAAACACACATTACAACGCATTTTTTACAACGCACTACCATTACAACGGAACTTTTACAACGCAAATACCATTACAACGCATTTATTTACAACGCATGTTTTTACAACGCAGGTACTTTTACAACGCATACCATTACAACGTAAGTATTGGTAAGTATATAATTATATTTAAAATGTTATATGTTAGGTTTTTTTTTAAAGGGGTATTTTTAGGGTTCAGGGTCAGTTTTAGGTTTTTGGGTAAAGGGGTATTTTTAGGGTTCAGGGTCAGTTTTGGGTTTTTGGGTAATGGGGTATTTTTAGGGTTCAGGGTCAGTTTTGGGTTTTTGGGTAAAGGGGTATTTTTAGGGTTCAGGGTCAGTTTTCAGTTTTTGGGTAAAGGGGTATTTTTAAGGTTCAGGGTCAGTTTTCAGTTTTTGGGTAAAGGGGTATTTTTAGGGTTCAGGGTCAGTTTTCAGTTTTTGGGTAAAGGGGTATTTTTAGGGTTCAGGGTCAGTTTTCAGTTTTTGGGTAAAGGGGTATTTTTAGGGTTTAGGGTCAGTTTTCAGTTTTTGGGTAAAGGGGTATTTTTAGGGTTTAGG
This sequence comes from Lissotriton helveticus, assembly GCF_964261635.1. NCBI lineage: Eukaryota > Metazoa > Chordata > Amphibia > Caudata > Salamandridae > Lissotriton > Lissotriton helveticus. Next base: position 496,823,785 of record NC_136072.1, on the reverse strand, counting down.
GTCAGTTTTGGGTTTTTGGGTAAAGGGGTATTTTTAGGGTTCAGGGTCAGTTTTCAGTTTTTTGGGTAAAGGGGTATTTTTAGGGTTCAGGGTCAGTTTTCAGTTTTTGGGTAAAGGGGTATTTTTAGGGTTCAGGGTCAGTTTTCAGTTTTTGGGTAAAGGGGTATTTTTAGGGTTTAGGGTCAGTTTTCAGTTTTTGGGTAAAGGGGTATTTTTAGGGTTTAGGGTCAGTTTTGGGTTTTTGGGTAAAGGGGTATTTTTAGGGTTCAGGGTCAGTTTTGGGTTTTTGGGTAAAGGGGTATTTTTAGGGTTCAGGGTCAGTTTTGGGTTTTTGGGTAAAGGGATACAGGGTAAAAATAAAATAAAATTAAATTTAAATTAAATTAATTAAATGAAATTAAATTAAATACAATTACATTACATTATATTAATTTTAAATAATATACAATTAAAAAAAAAAAATATACTTACCAATACTTACGTTGTAATGGTATGCGTTGTAAAGGTACCTGCGTTGTAAAAAAATGCGTTGTAAATACATGCGTGGTAATAGTATTGGCGTTGTAAAAGTCCCGTTGTAACGGTATGCGTTGTAAAAACATGCGTTTTAACGTCATATATCCCTATAAGTGTGGCAGGGTATGCTCAGACGTGAGTCCCTTGCTCACTTTGCCACTGGATTCAAGCAAGCCGGGCTGAAGACGGCTGAAATGCCAGAAACCGGTCCTCGGCAGCTTGTTTCCGGTCCAGGGAAGGCATGGCTTGGCAGTTCGGGCTGGACTGTTCCCATGAGGCACAGGGTCAGACTGATTTGCATATAGCCATGTCTGAACTGGGGTGGCAGAGTGGGCTAAAGAACGGAGATGGATCAAACCCAGATCTTTTGACTGGGTGTGAGTGTTTGATTGATTTAGATGCTCCGTCCATCACCACCCCCTTTTGAAATTCACAATGACACAATCACCCTCAAATTCCTTAACCATGGCTCCCATCCTGCATGCAAACAGGACTTCATTAAACATCTGCAACCTGTATTAGTGTTTTTGTGCAGCCAGTGTAGAACTTTATTCATAAGCTGCTCCGTGGTTTCCTATTTGTTGTCTGAAATACGCGGCACATCTGCCAAAGCAAAAACATATGGACAAGCTGCTAGGGTTGGTGACAGACTGATGGGGTTATAGTTCTATTCCATGAAGTCACCTGTAGTACTAGGCGTACTATGAGGGATTGGGCCCAGACTAGAACCATGTGGTTCATCTAGTTGTGCAGATGACTGTGTTCACAGCGACACTGATAGCTGACCACAACTCACCATATTGTTGGAGGCATCTGGTCACAGGGAGCAACATTCCCTTTTCACAGATACCCTATGATCCAAGATGGGAGTTGGGATAAGGAGAAGGAAAGTTGTGTTGTCTCTCTGCCAAAATAATCTCCTTTGCACCTCTCAGACAATGGCTACACAGAATTTCCTTTAATCAGGATCCAATGTTATCCAGGCGAGAAATGAAAGGGCCAAGGCAATTTCCCAGAGTGACCTTTAGTTGCTCATTTTTTCTATTGACAATGTCTGATATAAGGGTTTCCAAATCAACCCCATGTCTAGATGAAGATAGAACAGGAGCAGAAGAATCTAATAACACACAATCCGTACTTCCACGGCCATTTTTTCCCTTTTATCAATGGGTGCCATGTCTTTCACAGGTGGAAGCAGTGGTGGTGGTTGCTGCTGCATGGCCCTACGCTAAGGGCGCTCCCTTATCGGGGTCAGACTCCTGATTCACAATGGGGCTCTCAGGACTCACTACACTTGAGGACCATAGAGATGCAGGGGCCAAGGAGGAAGAAAACGGGCGAGCCGCAGATTCGCTAATTGTGTCTCGTTATCAATGACCCCCATACCCTCCTCTGCCTCACCCCCAGGCACAAACAAAAAAAACCTCCAAATACGTACTTTCTGAAGCACCAGAGCTCACTTTGCTGGCCCCCGTTTCCGCTTCCCCGTGAAAGCCGTTTAATACTCAAACAGCAAAAAGATTGAAAATAGAAAGGATAAAACAGTACCTTAGGCCAAATAAGGTGAAAATGCCAGATTGTTGAAATAGGGATGGCCTGGCCCGGGCTCCTACGGGAGGAGACTGGTGCGGACGCATCTGACGTGCATCCCATACTGCAGGCTGTAGATGCGGCCTTTATGCACCCCAGGCGTACATCATACGTGCCCCTGCCTCAAGGCATTGCAGTCTGAATGTCACAGTCCAGAATAATGCAAAATTCTAATTGGGGAAAAAAACGAAAATCTGCTGGACTGCTCGAGCTTCATGGGGCTCCCAAGGGGTAGGTTCTATTGGATCAGGTTCATAGCAACAAAAATATGCTAAGGCTTGGCTGTGGGTCCTGGCAGGAGAACAGCAGCAACTAGAGCCACCCAAAAAATCCTGCAGAGGGTGAGCCTCCAGTTGATAGAGCACTCAGACCTCCTCCGCAACTTAGTTCCCCTTACTTCACCGCCTGCAGTAGAGGAGATCCTTCACAGCAGTGATGCAACTACTGGGGTCGAGAAGGTTTGAGGCCCACGCATCGCTGCGAACACTTTAATGTGCAAATGCTTTTATCCACTGAAGCTCTCCTCTCTCCCGCAGCTCCCTCCAAGAATGCCCTTTCTTTTATTTGAATTAATGTTATCCTTCAACTGCTAACATTCTGGGAACTTAATTTTTCGTAGCATGTGTGGGCTGCAGACACCTGCAATGCATTCTCCTGCCATCTGGTGTGGTGCCCAGAATCTGCAAGTTGTTTTTGCTTGACTTTTTATGATCAGCATCGTGTGTCTTTTTTCCTCCCCCTCGAGGTATTGCGCATGTTCAACAGCTTCTTTGATAGAAAGTTTTTCTCTGCCATCGGGCTTGGACGGACTGGGTCGGAGCCCTGCAGCATTCAATGCCCACGTGGCCTACGCTCAAGAAAAGACGCGACCGGAGATCCAGTAGATGACCCCCTCTGATCCTAGGTGCCGAGTACCTTTTACCAGTACTCAATACACAAACCCACTTCGAGAATGACTGTCTCCGGCTGATGGAGACAAAGAAGGAGCTCTTCTGACTGTGCCCTCACTGCGCGCAAAATACGCACACTCCTACACATATGAAATGTGTAATCTGTGCCTCTCTCTGGAGCACAAAGAAAACAAATGCGCGGCTTGCGCATTTAAAAAAAAAAAGAAAGACACTTCAAACCCGTAGGGATAGACGCCTGGCAAACACTGTTTTCTCACAACAGTGATGTGGAAAGCGAGGAAATGCTCCTGTAGGAGGTGGGGTGGTCATCGCTAGACCCCACCGCGTCACTTCTGGTTCATCCTCTAGGGATGAACATGCTCAGTGCAGGTTGAGGGGCCCGTATCAGGGCCGAGGACCCAGGCTGAGGACCAAGACGACACCAAGTACCATGAGTACTGTTGACTCCCATGTAAAAAAGATCTTGCACTCCCCTCCACCACCCAGCCACGCCACAGTGCGCACCAGCCCTCTGGCTCAGACTGACACTGTGAGCATGCCTCTGAGCCGAGGAGGGGCGAGAAAGTTCTTGAATCCAGTCGGCTACAAGGCCACAGCTTGGGGACAGCTCTGGCACTATGCTGGCACTGAAGCACAAGTCTGCACCGAAGCATACATCCCCACTGGCAAACAAATTGGCACTGAAGGAGGCCAAGCAGGCTGCGACCCCAAGATAATCATCAGGTCCGACGAAACTCTAGAGTGCTGCGTAATCGAAACAGTCCTCTGTTCCAAAGACTGAAAAGTAACATGGACACACTTCTAGCCAGTAAAAAGTCACACCTCTGGGGTTCCAAACCACACAAAGTTTCTGAGGACACACCGCCAGCTCCAAAGAAACATAAGACTCCTTCATAAAGACCAAGTGAGGAAAAAAGCATTGTCTTTGAAGGAGTGCAACAATTTGTTAGAAAAGCATAAAGAAAATACCAAGAGACAGTCTCAGGAACAATCCTTACCACCGCTTCCATGAAATGCAGTGGCACAAGAGCATAGGGCCACAAGCCCAATGACTTTCAGCCCTCCAGTATCACCACAAACACACATGCCCTCTCCACAAGAGGACGGAAGACTGAGAGATACAGGACACAGATTTCCAAGGAACACAGGACACCCTCCATACCCCTGACCCATGGGATGATTATTATATGGTCCTGGCTGACCCAGACATGGAGCCTGGTTTTGCCTGACTCAGACATGGAGCCGCCAGTACCTATTAAGGCATCACCACCAGATGGCACATCCTCTTACCACAGTGTCATCCAAAGAGCGGCGGAGTACGACAAGCTCCTCATGTAGACTATAGAGGAGCCAACTGACTTCCTTGTGAAAACACTTTGGCAGATATTGAATTATGCACTCTGTGCACAAAGATTGGATCCATCCTTAACATATTCAAAGAGATCTTAAAGGACCCAGTCAAATGCAGGGTCCTAACTCCTCCCATTGAGAAGAAATACAGGCCATCTCCAACTAACCCTATTTACATATGAGGACATCCCCAAACAGACTCCCTTATCACCACAGTCAGCAAGAGCTGCAGCACAAGGAACTGGAGAGGCACCTCCTCCAGACCAAGAAAGTAAACAAATTGATGCAACAGGCAAAAGAGTAGCAGCAAGGCATGCAAACCACTGGAAGATCGCCAATTCAGTTGACCTAATCTCCTGCTATAGTAGGGCTACCTGGGATGAGATGCAGGGCCTGATGCAACACCTCCCAGATGAATACAAAAAACAAGGGTATGACCTGGCAAATGAGGGGAGGAAGATATCAAATGTGCATTAGACTGAGCTGACACTACGGCAAGGGGCATCAGTACATCCATCATGCTCCATTGACATTAGTGACCACGTATATCTAGTTTAAAACCTGAGGTGAAGAAGCACGTTCTCAATGTCTCGTTCGGTGGGGAGTGCACCTTTGGGCCCTCTGTAGACAAACAGCTAGAGAAAATAAAGAAGGGCACAGACACAGCCAAATCAATGGGTGCCTTACAGGCACACCTCAAAAACAGCTCTTTCTACGGTACCAGGGATTGAGGAGCAGCAAAAGCATCTACCCCAGAAAATACCACATATCAGCGCCAGCAACAACAGTACCACCAGCAAGGGCATTGATACTGTTTGAGGAGGCTACAAGAATCGGGCAGAGTTAGAGGTACCCCCAACAAGGGCACCTCCACACCAGTAAGTAAATGACTTGCCCACACTTGCCCCGAGTACAAAACACCTGTCTGTGGAAGGTCACAACAATTCCATCAGGTATGGCCAAACATCACATCACATCAGACCAATGGGTACTACAAATCAGGCAGGGAGATTGCCTAGAACTAACTCAAGAGCCACCAAATATCCTGCGAAAATGGCAGGTGTTAAATCCGCAACATCTACAGCTGCTAAAGGAAGAGGTAAAGGCTTTACTGCTAAAAGGGGACATAGAACTAGTCCAACATACATCAAAACCATGGAGTCTACTCCCTTTAATGTCGCATACCAACGAAAGACAGCTCACTGTGGTCCCTTCTGGGCATGCGCCCATTCAATCGCTACATACTCTCCGAACATTTCCATATGGTCAGATTGCAAGATGTTATACCACTAGTACAAACAGGTGACTTCAAGACTGCATTATACCTGAAGGATGCTTACTTCCACATTCCAATCCACCCGGCGTACCGAAAATACCTACAGTTTGTGGTAAGTGAACATCATTATCAATTCTATGTCCTACCATTTGGGGTAGAAACAACCTCGAGGGTGTTTACCAAATGCTTAGTGGTAGTAGCAACAAAATTACGAAGGGAAAACATGCATGTCTTTCCCTGTCTAGACGATTAGATGATGAGGAGTCCAACCAAAGCCAAATGTCTAATAGACACTCCAAGCACAATTAACCTGCTACACCAATTGGGCTTCACTATCAATGCAACTGATTTGCATCTCCAACCACTCCAGGTACAACCATATCTAGGAGCAATCCTCAATTCGATATCAGAAACTGCTTACCCCAATCCTCAAAGGATTCTCAATCTCCAGAACCAACTGGATCTTTTCCAGCCACATTATTCCCCTACCAGTCAAAACATTGATGCGCCTACTACAGTTGATAGCATCATGCATAGCAATAGTGCCACATGCACAACTACAGATCAGACCTCTCCAAGAGTGTTTAGCATCCCAATGGACACAAGCGTGGGGGTGGTTTGAGGGGGGGGGAGACTTACACATGGAAGACCAAGTGTTGGTTTCACCCAAGGTCCATCAGGCACTTCAGTGATGGAACATCTCAAACATACTGAAGGGAAGAAGTTCAGGGACCCAATTTTGCATGTAGCAATCGCAGCCGATGCATCACTCATGGGGCGGGTTGATCATAAGAAGGACATTTTGGTTCAGGGACACACAGCCCATGCACATCGACTTGCTGGAGCTGCTAGCCATCTGTATGGCTCTCAAAGCATTCCTAACAAACATTACAGGCAAAAATAGCCTTCTATACACAGAGAACATGATATGACTGCAATGTATTACATTCTGAAACGGGGGTGACCCATTCCATACAACGGTCACAGCTAGTGCAGACCACATGGAAATGGGCACACAAACACAAGATCCTTCTCCTTGTACAATACATACCAGGGCAGGAAAGCTCCATTGCAGACCTGCTCAGCAGGACACAGCAACAAGTTCACAAGTGTGACAATACTTCCACCGGTGGGGAATCCCCACACTTGACCTATTCGCCACTGCTGAAAACTCACAATGCCAAAGCTTCACATCCACATACCCACACCCACTATGCAGAGGGAACGTTCTGTGGAGGAACGGGTCAGGGATATTTGCTTATGCATTTCCTCTTCTCCCACTCATTCCACACATGGTCAGAAAACTCAGCCAGACTTTAATGACTCCAATACTGATTGCTCCCACATGGGCTTGACAGCCATGGCCAACACTACTGCTAGAGCTATCCCTAGAAGCTCACGAGAAGCTGCAAAACTATCCAAACCTACTCTCTCACAGCAGGGGCATGGTGAGACATCCCAATACACAACAGCTCAACCTAGCAATCTAGCTCCTGAGGTCATAGAGTTTGGATACCTGAATCTAACTCCAGATTACATGACTACTCCTGTGGTAGGCCAAAAGGCCAACCACAAGAGCTTGCTGTGCAGCAAAAGGTACATATTTTGCCCCCTAGTGTGCATCCTTAAACATTAACCACTCTTTACCAACAGAACAACAACTAGTCCGTTACCGGTTACACTTACAAAAGGCACATTTGGCATTTTCCTCAAAACGCCTACATTTAGCAGCCATTTCTGCATACCTAAAAAACAGAAAGCACCAAATCACTTTTCCGCAATCCTGTCATCAAAGCCTTCTTTGAAGGATTAAAACGAGTCATTCCACCACACACACCTCCAGTACCAGCGTAGAACCTAAACATTGTTCTAATACGGTTCATGGGGCCACCATTTGAATCTCTACACAACTGTCAAATACATTTCTTAACATGGAAGATGTCCTTCTATCTAACAATAACATCTATGCCAAGGTTTACTGAAATACATGGGCTCACTGTTGAAGAACAATATTTCCAAGTGTTCCCATACAAGGTGCTTTTAAGCACAAACCCAAAGTTCTTACTTAAGGTTATATCTCCTTTCCATTTAAATCAAACTTTAAAGTTGCTTGTTTTCTTTCCAAAACCAAAGGTAATAGCAGAGCGTGCTTTACATACACCTGATATTAAATAGGCACTTATGTACTACCAGGAACGTACCAAACCCTTCAAGAAAACACAACAGTAGTTTGTTTTGTTTTCAAATCCATGTAATGGAAAGGCTATTTCAAAATCAGGAATAGCAAGATGGTCTGTCAAATGTATCCATATTTGTTAAGCTAAAGCAAAACTAACATTAACAAGTATGCCAAGGGCTCATTTTGCAAGAAAAAAAGGAGCAACCATGGCCTTTTTAGGGAATTTCCCTCTCAGTGATATTCGCAAAGCAGCAACATGAATGAACCGACAAAAATCTACAAGATATTATTGTGTGGATGTTCAAGCAAGACAACAAACTCTAGTTGGACAAACCGTCTTTCAAACATTATTTCAAACAAACGCACCTTCTCATACCTAAAGCCACCACAACAAAGGTACTGCTTCACAATGTATGCACAGCATGTGTTTCTGCAGCCAACATATGTGACGAATGAAGTATGTTACGTACCCTGTAAGCATCTATTCGTAGCATGTAGAGCTACAGATTCACATGCACCCTCCCGCCTCCCCAACATGTATTAGATGGTGGGAAAAATACACACACATACAGCATGTTCACCATCAAACGCTAATTTAGCCCTGCCTATATCCTCATTCGGTATATGGCAAGAGGAAAAAAACATTATCTAACAAAGGAGCCTTTGACCATGCTCAATACCTTGAGGGGAGGAGAAACAACGCTGATCATAAATCATCCTCGAAGAAAAACAGCTTGCAGAGTCCGGGCCCAACACTAGATGGCAGGAGTATGCATAGCATGTGAATCTGCAGCACTACACGCTACGAATAGATGCTTACAGGGTAAGTAACCTACTCCATGTGAATGCATATTTTTCTTGCTTTCTCTTTCATTTGCTACTCTGCTTCTCAACTGAAATTTCACCATGCTCTCTGTGTCGCTCCCCCATTGAACTGCTCCATCGCACCTGTTACTTCCCCTGTCCCTAACGGTTTTATCTGGGGGTTTTTGTGGGAGTGGGGAATGAATGTTTACAACCCACCCCACCTCACGCCAACAGCTTCTCTGCTGCTTAGTGCTTACAAGCACCTCCAATTATGAGATCAAAAGCCCTCAACAAACAATACACTGAAAAGATTCTGAGCACCACATTAAAAACCCAGAGACTCCGTTGTCTATGTAACGTGATTGTTGGTTATTCTTTATTTTCATTCCAATCTTCACGTAGATTTCAGCAAAATCATAATGCAAATTCGTAGCCATAATATTGTAGCCAACACGTGTTTCATCTCCCGGTAATTTCTTTGACGACCACTTTATCAGGGCTATAAAGACAAACAATATACATCCCCAATATTAGTACCACATATTTATATCTTCATACTCCCATCAGCAGAGTGAGTATTAATATCCATGGGATGGTGCAAACTTAAAGTAATTCCAAGACCATTTATACGATGATGAAAAATGTGTAAAGTCTAAAAATCAGACTAGTTCTGCAAATAATCTATACATATGGCTCTAAAGATAAACCAGTAATCACTCAAAATAGTTATGCACCATAGCATAGAGGTGAGTGATGGTAATTTGCTGTAGGGATTGTTGTGATTGGAATGAAAATAAAGAATAACCAATAATCACAATGTTACGTGGACTACTTAGTCTCTGGAATTTTTATTTGGTGCTCAGGATCTTTTCAACTTCATTATGCTCCTGGGCTACTCCTTTTTTTTTTTTTTTTTTTTTTTTAAAGGATTCTTGGTGCTCTTTTATATTTTTTTGAATGTATGTCTCTAAAAGGGGTATCCACCATCTTGGACAAGTAAATTAGATTTTCATAAAGAACACATGCTCACAAGGGTGGTGATGCTTTGGCCACAATAGTGCTTTAATGCCTGTGACTATGTCACTTTTATTTTTTTTGGCTAATGCTTTCTCGTATTATCAAACCAGCATCTTTTTTCTTTTATCCATTGCAGAACAGCATTGGTTACATCATTAAAATGTTTGACCTATTGACTTTACTTGCTGGTTTTTATATGTGTTAAGTAGTTGTCTTTCGATACCTAGCAGAGGGCTAAATTCTTGGGAAGTCCACATCAAGCTGATCTTGTTTTCATGTTGGCAATGTTTCTGTTTGTAGTTGTGAAGTTGAGAAGTTTGAGTGCAAACTCTGTCTATTTTATGGGTGAAAGGAGGATCTCATAGTAGGACGACATTGCAAAAGGCGTAGAAAGGTTTAAATCTTGTGCATTTGTCCCAGGAATCATACTGTAGAGTAAAGTGGGAAGCTCCTATTGTTTACTATTATGACATTTATATATTGTTGGCACTCATTCAAATTCCACATCTCTTACTTAATATAACACTTTTCTGTGGAGAGAAATTGTTTACCAGACGTTCCCCCAACATGACACCATGTTCGAGGCTCTGCTAGCAATTTTTGTAATTTCATGTGGAATGTATATCCTGTGACAGCTTTGTACAGTTTGACCACTCCCCTCACCCATGCCCCCTCACTCAAAGTCTTCTGTCTAATTTGTATTGCAGAGGCAACACCAGAGGTTCTTCTGCCTGATGACACCTTCTGGGGCAGTTTCTGCTTTTGCCCTTATATGTAATGTTTTTGGATTTATGTAATGCACAATTATCTATTACATAAACTGGCTTCATCGTAATTACATAGAGTTTAATAGAACATACCAAATATACTGTTTGTTTCCTAGCTATATGACTCTGTTTGAGAATAAAGACATGGTAGCAAAAATAGTGTATATTTGTGCTTATTTACTTCCTGATCTTTTTTTTTATTTTTTTTTTTTACATCCAATTCCATTCATATTTGGGCAAAATTACTTTTGATATCCTTGTTTTTAAGAATATTAAGCTCTCAGGTTCTCACACAGTCCTTTTGTCGTTGGCATTGTTGATATATTAAAAAAGGTCACGAGCTGCATTCTCAAATATTAACTGACAAAGGAACATGTGTGACTTCAAGACGTTAGACATATCATGATGGTCTAAAATACTTTGTTCCCTTTCTAGAGGCAGAAAAAGTCGCCCAAGTTGCGGAAATCAAGTTTGCTCAAAAAGTGATGGAAAAAGAAACAGAGAAAAAAATTTCAGAGATTGAAGGTACGTGTGAACATGCTTATTGAAGAATGTCATCTTTTTATAGGGTGATGAAGTGCTAAATGCTCTGCAGATATTGTTGGGGTTGGGGACAATGGGGAAAAGGTAGTCACAATGGAGTTTTCAGCAATTACCTTATCAATTCACAGAGCGACATTATGACTGATTTTCTCCCTAGTTAATGGGCTTTGGTGTGCAGAAGTTTGCTCTCTACACATATAATTACCTAAATTGTGAGTAACCGGTCCTGTAATCTAAACATTCATCTGTGAGAGATCATGAGAGACACTGTATGGTCGTAAGAGCACAGTTTACCAACCTCTCTATATGTAAGCATTTTTTTCCATTGCCTGGCATCAAACATAAGCCTACTTTTTCAAAATACTTTGGAAAAAGTGTCAAATCGAGGCAACCTTTTTGATCGCAACCAATGGTCAAAGGCTTGAGTCTTTTGTCAGAGGAGCATACCACACTGATAGTTCCTTGTGGCCCCGCCCACTACAGAAGCCACTGCAAGCGCCGCATATGAGCCTCGCAGCCACCACATATTATACTCTACCTTTCACCGCTGCCCCTCTCCACATGTCTGCCACCTACTGTTGCTACTGCTGCTTGCCCCTTGTGCTGCTTTAGCCTGGGGCTCTAAAGCACCGGTTCACTTTGGTCCTTTTTGAGTCTGCACCTATACTGTTAATTGGATTGCCTTGGCGCCCCCACCATATTAACACTCCAGTGCATGTAGCTCTAGGAGCACCGGCTTTCACCTTGGCGTCTACTTTACCGGCCCATTCTTCCTCCTCCCATGCAATTTGATTGTCCCGGGGCTAAGCAGTAAAGAAGCAAGGAGGAGAACAGTGTGCAGCCAAGGAAGGAATAACACCGTCTCTCCTATAACCTAACGCTCGGAGAGAGGTGAGAGAAGAGTTGGCAGCAGACGGTGTTGATTTGAAATCTTACATTTGGCTTTGTGTATCTGCATTCTATTGGCTTCCTATTTTTTTTAGGGCCATCTTCTGCTGGAAATTGTTCACAAGGTTGCGGAAACTTTTCAAAACGTCAGACTTGCTTGGGGTTTAGGAAGAGCCATTACTGCTCTGTCCCGAGGGTAGAGCTGGCGGACCGTCGAAACGGCCCAGCTAGGAATGTGGTACGGTCTGCTGTGTGCTCCCCCACCCCTGTCCTTCAGTTATAACCAGTCATAGAACAAAGACCTACCGCACTCTGTAGCAAATTAAGATGACTGCCCGGAGACTTCGCTCAGGCAGAGATTGAGAGCTGTAAAAAGACAAAACCCAATCTCTTAGAAATATGGTGGAGCATTCAAATGTAATGAAAGGCTCAAATGATTTTCTCCTTCTTGCAGAAAGAGAATGTTAGGCATGTCTCTCTGCATGGTGACTGCACCACTCGGAGACTCATACCACTCCTGCGGTAGCAGGGTGAAACCAAAATGTTACTCCATTTCCCGCTCCGCATTAATCTGCTACAGGTATTACTAACTTGGCTTCTGGGGTCGCCAATAATCCTCATAACGAGGATTTCGTGTTTCTGAATGTGGACATTAATCTGAGAACCCATACACTAATTGCAAATGGCTCCCCTAGGACTCCACCTGGCCCATCACAGGGTGTTAAAGCTATTTAGTAGCACTCAGTTAGAACAATCCTCAATAGTACTACAGTCTACTGTGACGCCTGACTTAAAAATGCCTCGGAACCTGTCCTGTGACCTCCCTGATGAATATGTGCAAGTCTCCCAATCTTTTAAGTGTACGGAAAGAATCTTGTTGTCCGTCTTTGCACTCCTAGAAAAATTAGTGAATAATTCAGATTACATCCAAAATATCTTGCTGGTAATCCTGAAAGTGCTGATGGGTTCAAAGGATAAGGGGGTGCTCCCCAATCAGTCACTACAAATCGCAACAAACGAGGCATGAGGAAAGCTGGGTCTTACAGAACATGGTCCGCAGGTTGGGGGCATCCAACCGCCAGGAGACTGATCTCGCCATCAAACCACCCCAAGGTTTTGACCTGGGGGCACAAGCTTGTAAACCCCAAGTTATGTCAGTGATGGCTCTCAACAAGAATCAGCACAATGTAGACAGCCTTACATATTTGTTAAAAAATCTTTTGACTCTGGCTCCCCAAGCCTTGCAGTTCCCAGTTCACTGCTGAAGGCCTCCTGTTCCGGGTTAGAGGCTTTCTCTATTTTCAGGTCACAGACTGGGCTACAACAAGTTCAGCTGTCCATGTGGAAACGTATCAGACCAAAGGAAAAACCACAGCAAGAAAACAGACCTACGAAAAAGAACAAACGTAGAATCTCTAGGAAAAATGCAAGAAACCTTTGCTTTCAAAGAATCGGGAAACATTTGTGTTCCCACTCCTAAGGCCACAGTGTGTAATGCATCTAAATCCCATTGCAACATGGCGCTAATGGGGCTCAGCTGCAAAGTTGCTCCATAATAAAACCCTCTGGCTAATAGAGAGGCTGATGCACCCAGTGTGGAATTAATATCAACTGACCAGATGTCAGCAGTACTAAATCCCAGGGCTGAATTATTTTGTGTAGCTCAAGACGAAAACATGAACATCACACGATCGAGTGGACATATCCTTTCACTTCCCTATGTCCTTGCAGGCACCTTTATGAATGATTATGTGCCCTTATTTGATTCTGATTTAATTATGAACCATTCTTTCTTATGAACCAGAGATTAAACATTTGAAGATGATACAAAGCAGTGATATTTCTCTTGTTTCCTAGTGCAGTTACCTGCAGTACTGAAAACAAGGGCTCAGTTCCAATCTAAAATTGTTGTAAACCTGATTCTTCAAAATAGTTATATTCTCCAATGTAGAGGAATCGAAGTATCCCTGTACTTGGGGAAAATGAAACCTCCAAATGGCACCTTGATACTCTGAAACCTACAATTTCCGAGTACCTTCACATGCCCTTAAATTAGCTAACTGCTGAAAACGTAAAAATCTTGCAGGTCTCCATAGTGAATGGAGGGAGATCAGTAAGGCATTCTGCATCTAGGGTACCCGGGACCCCTCCCGCCCCAGTAGTGGACGAGTGCATGAAATGGAATTGACTAGCCGGCACACTCAATTGTGCCTGTACATCGGGCCAAGTATCTAAACCCTATAATTAGCAATAACATAAATGTGTTTTCCAGGAATGTAGCCAGCCTAATGGATACTCCAAAGAAATTGGAACTTTTAAATAGCTTAAAAGCAGATATGATCTTCACCCAGGAAACCTGCTGCTTTTTTGTGTGACGGCTACTTTGTTTTAAGTTGTAATGCCTTCCCATCCAAGAAAATGCATGCAAAGGGATGGATTGCTATTTTGCGGAGTATTTATTTCCATTGCAAATACCATAGTTTTAAAGATCTCTCTAATCTATTTCAAGTTCTAAAGGTTGATCTAATAATTGAGTGTGAGAGACCCATTGTTAGTGGTGAATGCATATATTCCTCAGTCAATATGTTTTTTGATATTTTCCCAGATAAAAGTTATAACAATATGCTTTATATTTTCAAAATTGTGAACGATGAGTGGGAATATCAAGTTCTAAAGGATGGAGACTTAAATTGTGAAGTCTCAAACTACTCTATTAACTTATTTAGATGTAGATAAAGAACCAGCATTGCATAGACCACCATTACTTTTTCCGCCGAACTTGAGAAATGAAAAAAGAGGACATTTGTGAGAAAATTCAGTTTTTTTGTTTTTACAAAAGTGGGACATTAACAGAGCATTCTGGGTAAGAAAATATTGTGGCACCCTGGTGAGCCACATCCCCTTCAACTCACTAAAATGTCTAGGTTTCCGGAATGTCTGGAGTTAGTGGGGGTCTGTCCCATTCCCAAATACCCCAGCTACCCACGTCAGAAACATCTTTTTAACTCCAAGCTTCTTTCTTGAGCTTTCCACAGTCATGTTTTATGGTCCTTTTCTGTCCTGGGAGTATGCCTAACTTAACCTACCTCGGCGTTCTGTTTTTATCAGGAGTAGTGTGGGAACACAGGATGGTAGGACATTTGGTATTATCTAATGGATTTCTCTTTTTTTCCTGGATTCCTATTTTGTAGGCAAGTGTTCACCCAAAACAGTGTTTGAAATAAATTCCTCATCTGGCACTATTGGTATTCCCGAATTCAGCATAGTATAAATAAAACCCCTCGCTAAACCGAGATCTTTGGGTTAATTTGAAAACCAAATATCTTTCATTCACTCCCAATTTCTGTTCATAAGATTTTTCTTTATCATGTTATGCCTGGTTGTTACATTGGGAAAAACAATGTACGCCAAGGCACAATTGCTGGATGTACGCATTGTGGGCTTTTCTACAAACTAAACATCTCTGACGGGAAGAATCTGCTCGATGTAATGCTATATTATATTTGTGGATCTACCATCTGGGCAAAAAGTTAAAGATCAAAACCTTGTTACCCATTTCTCTTTCACCCACGTTTACTCACTATTTGTTTTGTAATTTTAACAATTGGGGTTTTCTTTTGGAAATATTTAACGAATCTACATAAATTACTCCTTGCTGAATTCAAAATGTTTTCTACTTTTCATCAGTTTATAGCTTTCTGGAGTCTCCTATGGATTTCACACTTGTTTATCATACAAATTACATGTAAGTATAGACCTGGAAAAAAAATCCATTGTCTGCCTTCTTGGGATGCATACACACAGCTCGTTATTTTGAAATGTCAAGCTCATTTGGCACACCCTTTTAAAGCACTGGAATGAATAATCTGTGCTCTTTCAGAGCCTATGGCAAGTTTAGCAAATGATTGTGAAATGGGCTGTAAGATGCATTGTTTAACCCCATTTTTTGTTGTTCTAACCTGGATAAAACTTCTCAAGAGCCCTACTTGAAGTGTTGGGACTAACTCACTGAACTAACGTGTTAACATTAAGGATAGTTAATACACCCCACCACTTACAAAGATCACAAGCCATTGCTCGTCACCTCCCTGCCAGTACACTTCCGCTCTCGTTCAGTGCCCTCTGTCACCCATACTTTGGAGTGCCTCATCGGACACTGCAGTTGCTCACAGCCCTGTTTTCTTTCTTTGCACCCACTATCCTTCACTGCTTTGCTTTCAGTCCGATGTCATATAGATGTTAGTAAGGTATGCCGTGCAGCTCAACCTCCCCCCTCCAACCTTTGTCTTCCCTACCTCTCCTTCCAGACAATTTGGAAATTGGCTCGTGTGGACCAGCGGTCCCAAGGCACTGTTGAAAGTCCTTGGATTGACTGCCTGCGGTAGTGATTGGATTTGTTTTTGTATATTGCCCAAACCATCTGCCAGACCACCGCCCCAAGTGTCTGTGGTTAGTGGAAGCAGGGAGTGACTTTTAAGAACAGAGTGATTACATATTGAAATCCGAAAGCTGGGACACTCCACAAACCTAGAATTAGGACTACAATATTCCATTGTCTGAGGGGCACAAAATGACCTAAACCGCGTTTACCAATTTAGAAAACCTAGACAATAGGGCAATCTTTACAAACTGTTGTCTGTGCTTATTATATTGCTTTATGGTAAAGGCTGGTAACTAATCCTGCACTGGAACACAAAAGCATTTGCCTCGCTTTTTGTTCAGTCAGTCTGCCAGGGGTTTGTCCTGGCAAATCCGGGGCCTGCAGTCACCCTAGCTAACATGTCTGCTGCAGTGCAGTTTTGTGTACAAAGCTGCAGAGCGATTGCAGCAGCTGCAAAATCAAAAGAACCATAACAAATCCCTAAAGATAAGCTATAAAAGATGTGAACCAAGGGATGGTGATTAATCCAGTGCTTATTGTTGTCGTTAGTTATTGGGATTAGTCATATGCTCAAATTAAACAATTCCATGCATTTACTCTGTTGTATTGGTCGTGAATTAAATTAGTAGGAGTTAAGTGTGATTATCAGTGGGAAGTTTGTGAGTTCATCCAGATGTTTGGTGGGATTGGTAGATGAGCTAGTGAAGATTAAGTATTGTTAGTTTTCAGGGTATGGCTTTCAAAGGAGGACAGGTATCATCTTTGAGATAAGGTGTAGCAATTTGCAGAAATACAATAATAGAGATTAATGCAAACATGCAAGCTTTTCAAACGGCTCCCCACGTACACAAGTCGCACAGTCACCCAGACCCTCCTCACAAGCAGACTCAACTCCTGCAGCGCACTGTATATCGGCATCTCCAACCAACTTATGCAGAGACTCCTGACCATCCAAAACACTACCGCTGACTCATCCTGGATGTCCGCAGAAGGCACCACATTACTCCCCACCTCACTGAACTACACTGGCTACCCATCCAGAAACGCTGCAACTTCAAGGTACTCGGGCCAGCGTACCTCAACAACCAACTCTAACTCTACCAGCCCTCCAGACAACTATGATCCACCTCTCTTCCTTGTACGAATCACCCGCATCCACTGAAGCAATACATGAGGGCTCGCCTTCTCCTTCATCGCTGCCAAAAACTGCAATGAACGTTCTCAACACGTCAGAACCACCACTCCACTTCTCAACTTCCACAACGAGCTGAAGCTCTGGCTGTTCAACTATAAGCCCCGCTGGCCCAAAGTTTCTGCTCCAGCACCTGCATAACCTCACGGGCGATAAGCTGCGCCATACAAATCCACATAACACATGACAGTCCAGAATCTATAATTTGATAATTGGGCAAATAAGTAGTATAAAGTAAAAGCATTTTGTGTTTTTTTCAAATTAACAGTGATTTTACCATGATTTCGTCTGAATATCTCTGAGCAATAAAGCTTGGAAGCAAATGGATGCATTTTGGGCTTTTATTCCTTTTTTTTAGGGAAGTTTAAAGTGAAGCAATGCTGCCATCTAGTGGTTTGAACATGTCTGTGTACTCAAATATACGCTACACATATGGTTTTAATATATTGCCAGTTGTACATCATACATTGTATCAGACTACGAACAGTTTGTGAAGTCATTGGGCAGTGAGCTCGGTGATTTTAGTAAAGTGTTATTATGAAGAGCAGACTGCTAATTGTACCTTAAAAAGTATAATTTCACTGGAAACCGATCCAAGCGTCATTTCTTAATCTTTTCGGGTGCAACATGTATTCACTTTGGCAAGAATAATTAGAACTGACATACAATAAGGTATTGTATTTTATATAATTGTATTGTATTGCAAAATTATGCTCTTACATGATGCAACAGCTGCTCTGTAATCAAAGAATTCTCATTCTGCATATCTGTCTTTTCTGTTGCTTCAGAAATCCTGAAGTGCAGCTTGCAGTGTTCTTTGCCTTGCACCCGCTAAGCATGCCCCAAAACAGTATTACTCTGTTTGGCGACCACCAGTCCATCTACAAGACTCCTCCTTCATTGCTTCTCTTACCTCCTACTTGCTGGTCTCTCTTTCATAGCTGCCAAGTTTTCACTCTGGATTTGTGTGGCAGTTTCAGGTGTTCAGCGTGTTTGTGTGAAATTTGAATGCCATGTGTGACACTAAGGCCTGATTTAGATCTAAGTGGATGAGTTACTCCGCCACAACGGTGACTGATATTCCGTCCGTTAAAATATAAATCCCACAGGATATAGTGGGATTTATATTTCAGCAAACAGGTTATCCGTCACCGTTGTGACGGAGTAACCTGTCCACCGAGATCTAAATCAGGCCCTATGGCATTTCTACCCTTGCAATGAGATCTGTTTCAGACCTGTACCTCTTTTGTCCAATGTCATGGTCTATAATAGGCATTAAAACAGTCACCATGCTAATTAAGTTCTTACATAATGTCACAGACCAACTTTCGGTTACTAATATGTTCACCCCTTGAAGCATCTGATAAAATAGATAAGGGCACTTTATGCCTTTGACAGCGAGAAGTCCAAAGGGCTACCTCTAACTGCAGGATGACAGATCCATATTCCTACCTTGGCCACACTGCTGCTTATGCAGATGTCCTATTGCCGAGGAGTGTTGCCTTCTTCCTGCTGGACGGTAGATGAGATTGAGGGACACCCCATCCTGGTTTATAAGGGAGAGCTATTGCTATCCAATACGAGGCTAGAGTATTCAGGCAAGTAATGGCCGGCATCAGTGAGGTCACCAGATGACTTAATGCCACTATGGATACTTCTCCAGTTCTAGGTTTCCATTTAACAGTGAATATATTCTATTTTGGGAACCGTTATGCTGGAGCAGTGTGTTCTTGGTTACATGGATTCATTTGGTAACCTTCGGCATCAGAAACCATGAGAAAGTCCTGCACCCGCTAGAGATACCCATGCGCAGATGTGGTCGCAGGCCTTGTGTGAGTGGAACAGAGCTGCATATCTAGACCGTGGTCTTTTATTGGCCCATATGAAATTGATGCACTGGAGCAGAGCAGCTGTCATGACAATAGATAAAGGCGTGGTCGGGTTACACCTATGGTGAGTGCAGGCAAAGACCTCTCACAAAAACATAAAAAGTCAGTCTTTGTATTGGATTTATTTTGCTATTTATTTATGTCCTTGAGTGGCAGTGCACCTGGGGTGTGCAGTAAAGGTAGTTGACACCAATTGCCCAGATATCCTCTGTATTATACTCGCACCCAGAGAGGGTCCGGCACTGGTAGTGATAACTTTTTACTTACGCCCCCTCCCCATACAGAAAGGTCTATCTACTCTGGAAGTTCTGGAGGCGCTCCTATCCTCCTTTCCCTCTTCCTATCATAAAATGATCAGGGCAGATTTAAACTGTCATTTCGAGCCACTCTTGGGTATCCCCCCTGTCACTTCAGAGGAGGACGAGTCTTGGTCCATCCAGGAATGTTCCATGTATCCTTTAAAGAGTTTGACTCCAATGGCCCTTGCAATTAATAAGTTGGTCGTATCATTTTCCCTAAGGGCCTGTAATGGCAGGCTCCCTCAAGATGTTCCGGGTGCACGCACCTACAATAGACCAGGGAAAAGTACGACAATTGATTATATTTTGGTTAACGTGGAACTATGGGCTCGAGTAAAAACGTTTGTTGTAATTCCAAGGGTCGATAGCGACCATAATTTATTGTCACTTGAATTAGATAACCCCCTTGGGATCCAAGTGATCCAGGATAGAGTAGGGTCCCCAACTATTCCGAACCTACTACAAGTTGCGGGAGGTAGGCGTGTCAGGTGGGAGAGGGTTGCCCAGGCACCAGACAGGTTAGCTGAGATTTATAACCAGGTAGCAGCGGCCCTAGCTGTGGTTAGCGATCTGTGGAGCCAGAAATGTGAGTTTTCATACTCTTCGGCCTTGCAGGCTACCCACAATATGATATTTAACACATTGGCCGAATTCTTCTTATCCTCCAAGACTGGTAGGGTGAAGGCACTTAAGCGAGCCCACTGGTTTAATAAAAGTTGCAGGGAGGCAAAATCCAACCTAATAAAGGAGGTGAAAACGGGTACTCAGCTGACCATCAGAGATGCACGGCTATCCTACAAAAACCTGATTAAGGCGGCCCAGTCAGAATGGGAGGCCGACAGATGGGAAAAAAGTTAGAGCAGCTCTTGATGCCCGAGAATTTAGGGTTTTTTGGAATTTGGTGCGTGGAGATTCGGCCACAGGGTCATCGGCTATCATTCCTAATCTTAGTGAAGAGGTGTGGCTTGCTTATTTCAAGCCCCTCTATTCATTAGGTTGTGAGGCCCCCCGCAGACCCACAAGTACCTGCAACCACCCCTGATCCAGCCCCTATGATGGGCTGTGTCCTTGACAGCCATCCCTTTACGATTCTGGAAATTAAGGCAGCAATTAGGACCTTGACCCCGGGGAAGGCCCTGGGTCTCGATAAGATCCCAGGGGATGTATATCGGACTGAGGAAAGGGTGTGGGCACCCTATATTTGCATTTTCTTTAACGCCATCATGCAGGGTCTGGATTTCCCCTCGACTTGGCTGGGAGCCGAGATTATACCAATTCATAAAAAAGCTTCTCCCTTGGACCCGGCTAACTATCGGCCCATAAGCTTGATTGACGTCCTCCAGAAACTCTTTGCGAGAGTTCTTTTAACCAGGCTGCAGAGTTGGATGGATGACCACCACATCCTAACTTTGTTGCAGACTGGTTTCCGGGCAGGAGTTTCCACGATCGACCAGCTGTTTAGATTACATCTGGTATATTGGAGGGCGGTCACCCTAGGGGAGGGTAGTTTGCTTTTGATTTTTGTGGACCTCCGGTCCGCATTTGACCTGGTCCATAGGGACAAGCTCTGGGTAATTCTAAATGAGATGGGTGCTCCGGCCTATTTGTGTGAGATACTCAAGCGCATGCATCAGGGGACGTTCGCTAGGGTGAGGTTTGGCAGGGGAGGGGAACTGTCATCCCTGTTCCCAGTGGAAAGGGGAGTGAGGCAAGGGTGCGTTCTAGCCCCCATGCTTTTCTCCCTATTCCTTAATGGGCTGATTGGTTTCCTACTGGGAGCAAAAAACTTGGACTCCCCTACATTAGCTGGACGGAAAATCCCGGCCCTAATGTTCGCCGATGATACCCTCCTATTGTCAGTCATAGGGGGGTATTCAGCACACACTAGAGGCTTTCTCCAGTTTTTGTAAATTAAGTAACTTGGAAATCAATTTTGCAAAAACCAAGTACATGGTGTTTAACATGAAACACCCAAACTGTCCTCACCCGCATCTGGATGGTTTGCCCTTGGACCGGGTCTCTACATTTGAGTATTTGGGGGTCACCCTAAATGATAGAATGGACTGGGGCTCACAGATGGCTAAAGCTAATCTGAAGCATGCCCAATCCTCGGGTGGTATCCTAAAAGTTTTTAATGAATCTTCCCTTAAACTGATGGGACCGCCCGTAGAAATATATAAAGCTCAGGCAAGAGGTGGCGCGCTATACGGTGCAGAACTTTGGGGTCATGTAAGCGCGGCACCCCTCTCCCTCACCGAGAATAGTTTTATGAGGCGCCTCCTGAGACGCCCCCGGAGTACGCCCCTTACCCCACTAAGGCTGGACATGGGTCTGGTGCCCATTCAGGACGTCGTCTCGAATCGTCCACTGCTCTGCTGGAGACTACTCTGGGCGACCCCGGGAACTCGAGAGCTATAGGGAGGATTTGCAGGATCTGCTTGCTAGAAGGGGTGCGGGGAGGATCCCATGGTTAAAATATATCTAGCATCTTTCCCAGGCTCTTGGTAGGGGGGATCTGTGGTCTTCTCCGGAGGAGGCCTGCGCCCAGCTCTCAAGACAAACTTTGAGCTTGCAGCTGAGAGAGCACGGCACGGCCCTCTTACTATCAAATTCCTCCCTGGGCAGACTTACTAACACCTTTTTAGAGATCAAGGTACATCCTAATTATAAGAGATTCTTGGGTGACATCCAGCCCCCCCTGGCCAAGAAACTTTATATCCAGTTTAGGCACGGCTCACTCCCCCTTAGAGAGGCCACTGTTAAGTGGTCAAATGCTTCACCCCTAGGGGGCACTTGCCCTGGGTGCGCGGGTAGCAGGGAGACAGAACTGCATGTTCTGCTCTTTTGCCCCTCGTACTCTTGGGCAAGAGCGAAATGGATAATTCTTTTTTGTAAGTCCAGGGGCATCTGGGATTATAGGGAGACATTCCGAATCCTAAAAACCGATACCTCCTTCTTGACAGTATATGCAACAGCAACATTTCTCCTGTCTATGTGGTTCATAAGGTGTGCAATACTAAAAAAAAAAAAACCACTAACTCATCAATTACTCTTTCAGGGGTGCTATAATGTTATAACAGCGGAGGGTAATTTCCTAAAAAAGAAATCGGGTCGTTTTAGTAGGGAATTAATGTTGCCCTTGTGGGTTGCCTAGGGATGCATTATTTCAAATATTTTTTTAACCTCTCATGTATGTGGCCCATTGAGGTCTTTTATTTTTTTTTAACATGTGTTTATATCTAATTTGTATTGAAGTATGTGTTTTGTAAATATGTCTTTTTATGGTTTTTAACCGATAATAAAAGCTTTTTGACTGACTGATTTGACTTATGTCCTTCTTATAGTGCCCTTATCGCTCTTCTACAGATGCTGTCAACACTTTTTAGAAATCCAGTTGTAACACATCTGGGTCAAAAATCACCATGGTTCACCACCTGGCGACGGCAACCAAACTTCTGCCAAACGTTCAATGCCCCTGCAAGCACCTTTTTGATAAATAAGGTGTAATTCCATTAAGATCTAATACATATTCAGTTGATACATTATACAAATATAAAATTCCAAATGTGTAATAAGTTAGTCAGCATAATACAAAAGTAGTATAATTACACACATTCATAACTCATGGGGAATTCATATTACTATTATAAACACATTAATCAGCTTAAAACACTCATAAATAATGTAATCATAAAACTTGTCTTCTGTTAATTCCTCCATTTCTTCAGAGGCTCCCACATATTTCTACCAAATTCTCGAGCCGTCCTCCCCTTAAATTCGTATAGACATGCTTCTAAATTGTGCATACCTAACAATCTGGATAGCCACATTTGAAATGTGGGAGCAACGGTATCCTTCCACCCAGCCGAGATAAGAATTCGTAATACCGCTACGGCAATGAACAATAACGCTTGGGTATCTCTCTCAACATTGTTTGTCTGTCCCTGTAATAACCAGGGTAGGGGATAGGTTAATATTAATACCTAGAAGCCCCTCCAAAAATAAAGTTATTTCACTGCGTATTAAGACCTGATTGGGACAGTCATAAAACATATGCAGTAGGTCTGCCGGGCTTGAATTGCATTTGGGGCATTTATCATCTTCTCTAAGTCCCCACCCATACAATTTCGCAGGAGTATGGTATAGGTTAAACAAAGTCTTATAATGTTGAGACCTTAAATTTGCTGATCGAAATACTTTCTTACTTAATATTAGGGCTAGGTCTATATCAACATCCAGATCCCCCAATGTATGTGCCCATGTGGCCTGTTTTTTCCAGGTCATCTGTGAGGCCGGACAACAAAAAATTGTAGGCAGTACCTATCTTCTTTCCCCCTTTTTTTAGGTATTCAACCAGTTGACTGTCTGGGGGTATCAGAATCTTTGGTCTGTGTGCTAATAATGTTTGAGCAATTTGTTCATATAAAATCCAGTGGCTACCGGGGATCCCATACTTCTTCTGTAGCTCATCAAAGCTAAAGACAGCACCACCTTTCATGATATCACCCAGAGATCTTATCCCATGCTCTCTCCATACAGTACAATACACACTTTGGCCCAGATGTGGAAATAGGTTAGATTTCCAAAGATTTATATTGGTGTTTATTTTGGGGATCTTCATGATTTTGCTGATAGCTTTCCAAGTTCCCCAGACCCCTTCAATGATCTTATACCTTGCCTTCCTATAATATCTTCGATCTAACTTGCAATGCAGTAACCCATAGGCCTTCCTCCCCAATAACAGCTCGAAAATAGATGGAGGGGCCTGACTCTCAGTTTGATCTTCAGATGGTAGAATGTCCGTTTGAATTAGTATGTTCATCTGTGTAAGGAGGCATACCAAATGATATAGTCTGAGGTTCGGCATAGCCAGACCTCCCCTGTCCCATGGTAATGACATATAATTAATTGAGCGTCTAACTTTGCCATACTGCCAAACGAACCTAACAAATGTGGATTCGATTTTCCTCAACACACTTTCCTCTAACAACAGTGGGATAGCCCTAAACAGATATAAAACTTTGGGGAACATCGTCATTTTTAAGACATTTACTCTACCAATCAGAGATAGGTGTAACACGTCCATTCTTTTCAAATCCTTTTCGATTTCATTAATGAGGGGAAGATAATTCTCTCCAACCATCTTCTTGACTGCTGAATTAATTCTAACCCCCAGGTATATGGCTGAATTTACAAATCTATAATCAGTCTTCACTATATTTTTAGTACATATTATCTGCGTTTCCCCCTCATTTAGCCGATAGCCTGAGTGAAGCCCAAATTCGTTGGCCAGTTGGACCAAAACTGGCATTGCTTGATGTGGGTCAGATGTAGTTATCGCCAGGTCATCAGCATAGGCAAGCAATTTTGTAGTGAAGCCATTAAACACTACAGGACTGATTTGGCGAGAGCCTAAATTTTTTTGAATAAAAGGATCTATATATAGGGAGAATAGGATCGGGGAGCAAGGGCACCCCTGGCGTGTCCCCCTCTTTATCACTATTTTATCAGACCTTTCCCCCATGACCATAACACGAGCCACAGGATCAAGGTACATAGCCTTAATTGCCCTCAAAGTTATTACCAAAGCCTCTACCGACCAAAATCCCCCAGAGAAAGTCCCATACCACTCGGTCGAAGGCTTTCTCAGCGTCTAGGAGGATCATGGCCATCTCCCCCCCCCCCCCCCCCCCGTGGTATCATGGGCATCAAATAGCGCAATTGCTCTTTTAGTGTGTTCTGTAGTACCTCTCCCAGGTATAAACCCATGCTGCCACGGGGAAACGAGACGTCCAATGATCCCCCCCAACCTGCCAGCCCAGATCTTAGAATATAGCTTGGTGTCGGCATTAATTAACGATATTGGTCGGTAGGACCCCGGCAATTCCTTGGGTTTCCCCTTCTTGTGGAAGATAACGATGTTAGTCTCCTTCCAGGAATCGGGAATTATACCTGACCACAAGATACCATTGAATAGATCTAATAAAATTGGGGCAATCTCCTTTTCTAAACATTTATACACCTCGAGGGGGATTCCGTCAGGTCCTGCTGCTTTACCTGAGGCTAATTCCTGTAAGGCCTTAGTTAATTCTGGTATATCTAGGTCTCTATCAAGATCTTCTCTAGTTTGAATGTCTAGGCACGGCCCACCATCCACATAGCCAGAATCTAAACCAAGCTCACCCATGGCGCCCTCTTCATTATACAGGTTTTGATAAAAATTCTGGAAGACTCTTAAAATGTCTTTAGGCTCCGTATACTCCTTATCTTCGTCCTGTATACGGGAGATTAAATTCTTAGTCCTCTTTTGCCTTATCTGCAGAGCAAGTGCCTTACCCGCCTGTTCTCTTGTTTCATAGCGACTTGCCTTGGAGACCTATACTCACTAGTTTCTTTCTAAGTGACTATTTTCTGCAGGTCCGCTTTAATAACAGTTATTCTTTTTAGACACTCCCGTCCCTCCCGTCCCTGGCCTATGTCCTTAATATGCTGTTCTTCCGCTACCACTAGCATATCTAAAAGCTTCTCGATCTCCCTCTTATCTCTTCTAATCCTAGCGGAGCAGCTTATAGTCTCTCCTCGTAGAGCGGCCTTAAAGGCATCCCACACGCTGTTCCGAGACGCACTATACCTATTAATATCATAAAACTCCACAGCCGTTTTTTTAAGATGTTCAACAAATCTGGTGTCTAATAATAATTTTCTCTCGAAAGTCCAGCTGGTCCGTTTCCTTTCCATTTTAGGCATATTGTAGTACATCACTAGAGGATTGTGGTCTGATATTGATTTTGGGAGTTTCTTGATTCGCACCTTATTCAGCTCCGTGGAGGAAATCAGAAAGTAGTCTAATTTAGTATATTTCAGATTGGGGCAAGAAAAATAAGTGTAGCCTGGATCTAAGGGTTCCCTTACCGCCCACACATCTTTAACCGCATCCATGCGGTGCATTTTCCCGCTGTGCGCTGGAAAATTCAAAAACCCACTTTACATGACGAGCTCACCTTGTCATGAGTGTACCAGATGTACACCTCATGGCGAGCTGAGCTCGTCATGAGCGTCGAAGGGGTTAAGACCATGTGACTTCATAAGGGAGTCGAGAGCTCGCAAGCACCTTTTCCAAGCGACAACCTACACAACTATGACCACATGCACCTGTCTCCGCAAGGAGACCCTATAAGAAAGGCCATCAAAATTGTACCCCAGGAAAACCTAGCTCACAGGGACTGGTGAGTGGGAAACGAGACACAGGTTGCTCCTTGCCACCAGTTCACCTGACCCTAAAAAAAATTGAACAAAGAGGTTTTGGAGGGGATGATGTCTGGACCTTTTCCCAATTAGCTAATGGAGGACGTGATCATGTCCACAATTGGAGTGGTGCCAAAAAAAGAGAGGGGCTAATTTAGTTTGATACAGCATTTGTCCTGGCAGGACGGAGGGTCAGTGAACAATTTAATTGTGTAAGAATTGACTTCAGTATCCTACTCTTCGGTAGATGTGGCCATGTCTCTGGTAGTGATGGCGGTCCCGGGGGCAATGATGGCCAAGTGTAGTGTAATGTGAAGTAAACTTTACGGCTGCTTCCAGTGCACACTGAGGAGCATTTTTAGCTCTGGGACATACAACTTGAAGGAAAGTGGTACGTGGACAAAGCTTTACCAATGGGAAGCTCCTTATCGTGCGCTCTGTTTAAATACTTCCACTCGTTTTTACAATGGTTGTCACATGGCATATGGGCCATCAGCTGGTAACCCACTACTTAGATGGTCTCTTTATCGTGGGGGCACCCGGTTCGGCGGACTGCCAGGCTTTCCTAGTACATTTTCGATAGCTCATGGGTGACCAAGCGGTACCTGTGGCACTGGAAAAAACAGGTGTCTGCAAACACAGTCCTTGTTCTGGGCATTGAAATCGATTCCAAACGGATGGAGGCCAGCTTAACCCAGGAAAAAGAAGAGAAGATGCTATCGCTGTTAACTGACATGTTAGCGCGGGAGACGGTGAAATTGAGGGAGATCATGTCCTGTTGGGTCACCTAAACTTCGCGTGCAGGGTGGTACAGGCAGGGAGGACTTTCTACAGGAAGCTGAGGCTAGTGTTAGCCGGTTTTTCACTACCTCATCACCATGTCAGGCTTTCAGCAGGGGTCAAAGAGGTCCTTTGAATATTGTGTTTTTTCTTGCATTCCTTCAGCTGCATTCCACTGGTGAGGAGGGTGGACATGGACTGGGATGTTCAGATTTTCGGATACGAGCTGGTGCGCTAGGTTTCAGCCTCGTTTGGCAGGGTAGATGGTGTGCAGAGGCATTGCCAGCACAGTGGAGCAATGGGGCAGAAGCATAGCCTTCTTAGTATTTTTCCCATTGATGGTAGCAGTGACATTGTGGGGCACAGTGCTAGCGCACACACAAGTGTTTTTTCGAATCGACAATGTCAGCGGTGGAAGTAGTGAACTGACAGACTGCTAGGGACATGTAGTTGCTGAAGCTGCTGTGGGTGGGCTGTTTGCACTGTGACATCTCTTTCAGAGCCGAACATGTAACCCCTGTTGTCAATGACATTGCAGATGCTTTATCTTGTTCACAGTGGGGGAGATTCGTGGGGGTGAATGTACGCATGTAGCCCAATACAAAATGGCAGTCTCGTCTACGCTGCGCAGGGATAGACAAAATATGTCAAGTGACAGCTGACCTTACAAACAAGTGTGATAACAGGGAGCTGTTCTCACTCCCCCGCCAGTTCGAGTAAAAACATTTAATATACTCTGTTCCTCTCCAACAGCGAGGGGCTCCACTACTCTTCAACCAAGCACTGACTCCGAAAGGTGACATCCCCTCCACTTCTGGATTTAAAGGAGGTAGGGCAAGCACCTAGGGATCACAGTGTTGAGATTCCTGAGGAAAGCCTGGGTATTAATTGTGCCGGCTGAAACATGTTGACGCTTTTGCAGAGTGGAGGGGTTAGCGTCTCATAAGCTCCCCAACCCAGCATCCACATTTTTTGTTTTAAATCGGGACAGGGTGCCTTACATTAAAATTATAACAAGGACTCCCTGATACCTGTTTTATGTCACTTTCTCTGCACATTTTTAGGTCTCGCCTTTCTCATTCCGAAGGAATGGGAAATGGCGAGAATTCAAGTGCTCGAAATCCTTGTGAAACCACCGCTTTTTTCATGCGGTTTTCATCGAGTTCACGTGGCCACAGGCACGCGCTTTTGGCCCATAAACTTTCATGGCCATCTGTTCCCCAATGTCCCTCCCACCCTTCCTTTGATCTTGCCGCGAGTTCTTACAGGCTAATGGCCCTCCCCCTTCCCCCAGCACAGAGCGCGCATCGCGGCCGCACAGCACATCAAAGGGCTTCTCCCAGCGTGTGCTGTGCGGCTTCTCCTCCCCTAATTATGTGGCCGGCCGTACTTTCAGTTTCCCGGCCGCTCTTGTTAGGTATTCTTAGCTTTTACTGTGACAGTTTTTTTCATCACTTCTTCCCTCGTGCTCTAAATGGATTTCTTTTTTTTCAATTATTTCTTTTCAACGCCTTATTAACTCTACTTTGCTCACACAGAACAAGGCAACATTGGCTGTTACTTTTTTCGCATCACTTCTTCCCTCTCTCTCTCCCCATTCTCTTTCTCTCTCTCTCTCTCTCCCTCTCCCCCTCTCTAATTCTCTCTCTCCTTCATTCTCTCTTCCCCCTTCCCCCTTCATTCTCTCTTTCGCTTTCTTCTCTCCGCCGTGTTTCTTTCCTGTCCTTTGCCTCTCTCCACGGGTCTCTTTGTTCTTGCTGTCTGTCTCTTTCCTCTGTCTCTTCACCACCTTTTATTGTTTCCCCTTCTTGTCTTATTCCTCTCTTATCTCCGACTACCGTCATGTTGTTTCTAACTGTCCTTTGCCTCATTTCCTGCCTTTCTCCGTTCTTCTTTTCTTTCTCTCCTGTTCTCCCCTCACAGTCCCCCCTGCCCCCCTCCACCCGCTCCCTCCTCTTCGACCCTGCTCAGTTCCTCCTCGGTTCTTGCTCAGCCCCCCCCATTCTGCCCTCCCCTCCTCCCAGCGCTGCAAGGGTTACATTCCTTTCCAGCTGAGCTGGCAGAGCGATCCCGGGCAGAGCCGTCAGATTCGCGCTGGGAGCGGGGAGGGGGCAGAGAGCTATTCTCATGGGCACGGAGGGGGGTGGGGGGGGGGCACAGAAACTTCATTATCTGCCTCCTTCTATTGCGAGACCTATTGCATTTCCAATGCTTGTTCTCACCTGTAATCTTACACTGTATGTTGTATTGTCTTCCCCCCTCCCTATTGCTCCACCTCCAGTGTTTGGTTTGCGCGGAGGTGTTAGCAGCCCTATGATGAAGCATGACACAGCTTGCTGTGTGTGAGTGCAGTTTTATTACTTTAGTGCATTTCCCGTACACTCATCCACCTTCATGTAGCGTTATCATCCCTTTTCTCTTTGTGTGAATAAGTCTCTGGACTGCACCACCCTCCCAATCTGCCAGGGGAGCAGACTTCCAGGTGGTCAGCTGCCCCCCAAAACCCTCACCTACCTACTCCCGATAGGGGATCTTTTAAAGTATAGTGCCATCACAGGTGGGTGCACATGCTGTAGCACGCAGCTAGTTCCTGGAAGGTGTCCAAGTGCCAGACTGCCCATACCAGTCTGGTTCAGGAGACTGCTTGTGCAAGGGACTAAAGTGAAACTAAAGTGCTGGAGAATGACGTGATTCACGCACGGCGACAGGACAGTCTTCATGTCGCTGCAGCCAAATACTCAAAAAGCCTTCTCGTGGTATAGCCTTCTAACATAACCTGACAAATCCCAACCTACTCGACCTTCCAGCATGATACAAGAGGGGCAGTAGTTTCTACTGCACTGTCAATGCACATAGCCGCATTTGCGTTGACAGCATTTCTTTTTAAAGATGCAGCACAAGCAGTTCCAGAGGTTAGATGGTGGAACGTCCAATAGCGTGACACAATATTTAAGTGCAGTAATGTGGTGACGATAACACATTTCCTTTAGTGTTAGAAATGGGGGTCTCTGGTTGGTAGTGGTTTTCATCCCCGTCAAGTAGGGACCCTTATTCTAATCATGGTAAGGAGATTACGCAGCTAAAATCACCCCTGCCCACCCCCTTGGTAACTTGGCACGAGCAGTCAGGCTTATCTCAGAGGCAGTGTGTAAAGCATTTGTACATAGACAGTAACATAATCAAAAAACTACAAATGGACACCGTATCAGTTTAGAAAATAACCAATTTTTATCTGAATCAAACTAAACCAAATCAACAAAAATTAAACATAAAAAAGTAAAGAAATCCCTTTAAAAAGGTTCGAAATGGTTCAGTCCATAGGAGACTATGAATGTGTCACTTTTATCACAAAGTGTCTAAATCGAAAACGAAAACAGGCGCAGGGGAGGTTCCTGACTGCAGGGGAGTGATGCTTTGTTTCCTTACTGTGAGGGAAGGTGTTGCATTGCTAGCCGGACATGCGGCCTCGTTTCCTTACTGCTGGTTAATGTCGATGAAGAACTTGGCACCAAGGGACAAAGCATCAAAAATCCAGACTTGCTCCGTCGATGCAATAAAGCAGGCGCTGCCTCGATTTCACAGCTGTGAGGCAGGTTGTGCTCCAATTCTTCAGCCACACAGCTGGGCCCGTGTCTGAGTTGGGTGTGTGTTCCGGACATCAGTGGCTTGGGACTCTGTTTGCGGTGATCTTTAAGCTGCACGTCCGGCACTGAGAGTCGGTGTGGATTTTCTTTGGTTACCACATTCTAAATCCAAAGGCCCAGGAACTGGATTTGCCACTCCCGGCAGGTCAGAACTCTGAGCAAAGAGCCAATCACTGCTTGGTGAAGTCTTTGATGGCCCTGAGACTTCGTAACAGGTGGCAAGCATGCACAAGCCCTTGGAGAACCTTGGAAAGAAGTAAGTCGGAATAAAAGTCCAGTCCTTTCACTCGCAGAAGCGGCAAGCAGCAGGCCAGCACAACAAAGCAACAAGCAGTGTGTCGGTCCTTCCTACAGCACCCAGCTCTTCTTCCTGGCAGAATGCACTCTTAGTCCAGTAATGTCCCTAAGTTCGAGTGTCACAGCCCAAGTACATTTACCAGTTTCTGCCTTTGAAGTAAACAAGCTTCAAAAGAAAGTCTTTGTAGTGCACAAGACCTGGCTTTTCCCGGACCTGGCTCCAGACACACTGCAGAGCGTGGAGAACGCTTTGGGCGAGGACAGGCACAGCCCTATCCAGGTGTCAGTGACAACTCCTCCCATCTAGCTCAGGCAGACCAATCTGCCTAATGATGGATCAGGATATTCAGGGCACCCCTCCACTTCATTTGTGTAACTGTCTACTTTGAATGCACAAACAGCCCAACTGTCACCCTTCCTCAGACGTGGATTCCACAGCAGGCAGAGGCACAGAATAGTAAAACAAAATAAAAGCCTACTTTCTAAATGTGGCATTTTCAAAAATGCAATTTAATAAATAACTTCACTAAAACATGTGTTTTTAAATTGTGAGTTCAGGGACCCCAGACTACAAATCTCCATCTCTCCCCAATTGAGAGTGTACCCTTGTAAGGTTACAAGACCGCTCCAATGATAAAATGGGAGAGGTAATGCTTGCAATAGTAAAAAACGAAACTAGCTTTACTTCACTATCAGGACATGTAAAACACAGCAGTACTTGTCCTACCTTTTAAATGCACTGCACCTTGCCCATGGGGCTATCTTGGGCCTCCTTTGTGGTGCCTTGCATGTAGTAAAAGGGCAGGTTTAGATTTGGCAAGTGGTTGCACATGCCAGTTCGACATAACCGTTCAGAACCACGCACACACACACACTGCAGGGACAGGTCTGAGACATGGTTGCCGGGCTACTTGTGTGGGTGGCACAATCAGCGCTGCAGGCTGGCTAATAGCATTTGATTTACAGGCCCTCGGTACGTGCAGTGCACTTTACCATGGATTTACCAATAATTCAAATATGGCAATCATGGACAGTCAATTACAGATACAATTTACTCAGGGAGCACTTGCACTTTAGCACTGGTCAGCAGTGGTAAAGCGCCCAAAGTCCTAAAACCAACAAAAACTAAATGCAGCACAGAGTCGAAAATAGGAGGTCCGAAGCAAAAAAGATGGGAAAAACACGCCAAAGATGCCAGGTCTAACAGTTAGATTGATGAATGACACTTGACAGGACTGCTCTTTTCAATTTTCTTTGTTTCTCCTTGGCCCTTTAAGGTTACTTAAAGGTAGCTTAATGTACCATACAAATGAGCAACATGTCCGTATTACAATTTTTTTTTTTTTTTACCATTTGCTTGAATTTTTATATTCACATCAAGGTTAAAATTAAGTATTCTACCGGGACGATGCTGATGTACTTTTAACTTTTGCCTTAACATGAAAAGCCAAAGAAAAAAGAATAAAATGTGCAATAGTTAGTTCTTCTTTTGTAAGGAATGATTTACAAGTATGGGGTAGTCCGCCATTGATCTAATTGGAATTAATTGCTGATGCTCTAATATTTTTCAAATTGTTAAAATTCAATGGTATTAAAGGGGCAAATCTGTCAGTAACAAGAAACCGAATGCAAGGATAGTAATTTTAACAAAGAGTTTGCTAATGGAGAAGGCTAGACTATTTGTTGGCACCTGACACGTTTTTGCTTTGAAAAAGAGCAATGTACATAGTATATTAAAAAGGTTCATATTCTTATTTGGTACAACAAATAGTCCCACATTTCCACTAAAGGTGAATAACTTCTACCGGCAAATTTTGAAAAGACTAACAAAAAATCACCACAAAAATTTGAATAAAAGAAGAGTAAAGCCAATTGAAATGGAACAACAGACAGAAAACGGAATATAGATATTGGCGGTTTAATTGGGAACGATGGTGGCTTTTTAAAGCCTTTTTAGCTTTCTACCTACCCAAAAAACGGGTTGTTTTGAAGAAGTTCTTATTGCAGAATATGATGATGCACAATTCATTTGTTTGGCTGATTTCTGCAATGGCATTTATCAAGCTATTACATGTGAGTTTTCATTTGCACAGTGGTCAAGCAACTATGTAACCAGTGACTGAAAACGAGTATAATTTAGTCTGTTCGAAACCAGCATGTCCTCCAGGACTTGGCACCAACATTGACCTTGTTTCACAAAAGTACTCGCTATTCAAGTTATTCAAGGCTACACAACTGACAATGTATAATTTAATATTTGAAAACAACCAGCACTCACAACCCAAAATTGATTTCTGGGCATATCACAATGAGATATCACTTACACTTGTGCAGAAAAAAAGATGTCTTAGTTATGAGCTTCAGTCATAATGCTGCAAATGAGAGACTTTTAATAGCGCATGATATTGATGACGATAGTTACTTGGTACAGTGCAAATGAAAATATTGAGTAATTTACACCAAAATACTCCATAGCTTTCTAATTTACCAAAACATGAAGTGGAAGAGGGACTATCAAAGGTTATTTAGTGGACTTGCAGTGGACAAAAAGCAGATAACCATTTTGGAGAAGAGCCTTGTAACCATGAAACGCACAGGGGCCTATACACTAAATGAATTTTGTAGTGCGTTTAGTAGTACTACTAGAATATAAAATACTATTGACAAACCTACGTGCAGCAGTCTGTGTCCACTGCACCTGTCTTTTCTGTGCAAAGATCTCTGAACACGTACGCCTAAGTTTTAGTAGTAAATGTGGGCGGGACGTTGTGAGTGAATGGAAAATGGGGAATACCTACTAGTGAATAGGAGGGGTTTAGTGAGGAGTAAAGAAGGGTTAATGGAGGGCTAGGGAAGAATTTAAGAAGGGACATGCAACCACCCACTAAAGAATAAGCCCATTACTATACACATACTACAATTCTAAAGTTATTACAGCCAAAAAGGACACAAAACAACAGTAGTGTACTTCAGCCCAGACTTGGAGTAAATCTGCAAAATCGAAAAAAATATATATATGTATATATATCTATATATATTACCCAGTGGCGGTCGTTATAATTAGTCTGCTTTTCCATAGACAGAGCGTTTTTTGGTTTACTAATAATTTTAGCTCCGTTTGCCGAATCTTCACACAACCTTCCAAAAAACTGAACCCACTTCAGCTCCTCCCTGGAAAGTTTCGGGGTGATTTCATCAAGCGGGACCAAGAAAAAAGGGGTGGTCCCACAATGCAAAATCCTTGTGCATTTTCCATGGACTTCTTTAGACAAGGCTAAAGCAGAAAAAAGCCTAATAGAATTAAACCACATTTGCCACGAAGCTAGATCTTGGACTGCAGATTGTGCTTTTGTGATTTGGTGTAAATCAGTTCAGCAGTTTTTGAAAATGTTGGTAAAAAAGAATTTTATATTTTGGCATTTGGGTTCATGAGAGTCTCGAGAGACTTGTGGGAACACCAGTTTAAAAATACAGTGTTCTGATTGGTCCAGGGAGCTTTTTTTTCCCCATGGGCAATCTTGCTCCTGTGGGAGTCAGACTTCAGCAAGTGCTCTGATCGGCTGCCAGCAACATTTGAACAATGTTGCTGGCAGCCAGGACAAGACTCAGGACTTAGTCCCCTGTCCTGAAGTTATAAAAATGTGAGATATGTGGGGGCAGGTTAGGGATGCCCTGAACACCTTGGCCCCATGAGGGAGACCACGATGGACAGCCCCGGGCCAAATGTGTTCCCACGAGATTCGCGGGATCGGGAAAAAAATGGCAGCTGGGCTGTGTGAGAAGTTGGCCTGATATGCAGTGCTCACTATTCTAGTGATCACTATGTATCATTCCAACGACCCTTATTGATGATTGGTTGTAAGTCAACCTGATAGACCAGCTATCCTAGTAGCATGGACACGAGCAGTCTTTAGGCTAAACTCTAGAGGGCGTGTTAAGCCAGCTGTTTTACCATCACATTTACCCCTTGAACACCAAGTGAAAGGACACCACACAAGTTGTTATGAAAATAAACTATATTTATTCATAACAAGACTACCCTGAACTCTTTCTGAGTCAGGGAGCTAAGCACATAACAAAACTCTTAAAGAAATACTGAAAGTCGCACAATTTACACAGATGCCCGAGGGGCACGAAAAACCATATATTACAAAAGTGGAATGCGAAATTACTAGCAGGTAAGTACTACTCTCATAGGCTTTGGGATCGCTAGGACTATTCTACTGAACCTTCAGATTACAAGCAGGAGGCCTAGGGACGTCGTGTGCAGAGTGGGAACTCTCACGCGTAATGCGGAACAAAGTCTATGGATCCTAGTAAAATGCAAAGTTAGTGTTATCGGACGAATCCGACTAGATAGAGCTCAAACGAAAAAGGATCTAGACACTTAGATAGTTAAGCTATGCTGGAGCACCGAAATGCTCAGGTTACCTAGCCCAGGGGCTGCGGCTGCATAGGTCTGAAAAGACGTCGGGAATCCTCGTTGCAGTCTATGGAGCCTGAAGGAAGAAGTTGCTGGCAGGCGACCAGTGATGAAGTTCGTGGTGATCCAAGCCTGGATCGATGAAGATGGATACCTGTAAGCAGAGGGGACCAAGTTCTGAATCACTAGCCAGTGATTAGGTGGGCACCAGGATGGCACCGGACGAAGTCACCTCGACCAGGTGAGTGGGCGACGCTGGGCTCTGCAGTCTCTCGGACCAGGAGGCGTTGTCGGCGACCAGGATGGAGGGGCGAGCTGTCCCACGAAGGTATCTGCTGTCGACGTCGCTGGACCCAGGATTGGGGCAACAACTCTTGGCAAATGCAAGCCCACGAGGTGGACTCAAAATGCCGTCTGGAGTGGACCAGGAGGGTCCGGGGTGCTCCTCTGTTGGAGGGGAGCAAAGGCCAGTCTGGAGCAACCAGACCAGCGGTGTTGTCGTCGGGGTTGGTCGTCAGAAGGGCCACTAGCCAACGGGCAAGTGACCTGGACAACGCGGTGAGCAGCAAAGAGCAGAAGGGCCCCACGCAGATCTCGTGGATGCAAGGGGGCTGGACTTCGGTGCTGGAGCTGCTCAGGGCTGGGGCTTCTCGAACCCCAAAGCACTCACGTGAGGATCCCTCAGTAGTCGTGCTGGGCAAGCGTCGTGCAGTCTTGAAGATGGCCGGTCCCTCGAGGTCTCGTCACACCCACGAATCTCAGCTGGGCTGATGATGCAGGTAGAGGTCAGAGGTGTCAGGGAAGCCGGTTCTCGTCGAGCTGGGCAGTCTTGATCCGGAGGAGAGACTTACAGCAAACCGCGATGCTTGGATGGTGCCTGCTGCTGCAGGGTGACTACTCCTTAGTCACAAGGGAGAAATCTTGGGAAGAAGTCTTGAGTTCCTTTCGTGGAAAGTAGTTTCAGGATTCAAAGATGATCTAGTTTGGAAGGGGGCCTGCTCCTACCTTTATCCTGAGAAAAGGGGCTGGCACGCGACTAAGTCCTGCCCTATGGGTGGGACTAAGGAGGGGGGTGGTTACACCCCTCTCCCCTGCCGGACTTTCCCCAGCTCAGGGGCTGGTGTGCCCCTGGAACTGGTTCAGGCCGGCATATGCACAGTGAGCACCGGGGTGCCACTTGCAGTCACCTTCCTCTAAAGCCCTGCCTACCTAGGATACACAAAATCCTGTCTGGGACTGTGCTGGCACCGCCCCTGACAGGAAACCCTTTGTCCATGCCTCCCGCGCTGGAAGGACTCCCAGCAGCAGGAGGGCAGACTTGTGTCTCGGTGGCAGCATCCATCTTGTGGAGCTGAGGCTATGTCTGACTTTAACCGGGGTTACAGGTTACCAACATGTCTTCTCCCTCTAGAGGGGTGGAATGCTACCCCCGTCGCCAGAACTGGCGAGGGGGTAGTATTCCAAAGCGTATGACACCTTACACGACATGTTTAGATATTATCAGACCAAAGTTACCATAACCGCGAGGATTATAAGGCACTTAAGAGTATATGGTCTGACGCTATCATGGAAACGGCTAAGGGATAGATCCCGAAAGCCGCAGACAGGCTCAGCTCATGCCAGAGCACCATCTCACACGATTCCAAGCACTCTGCCTTCAGGATTGTTAAGGCCTGCCATAGGAGTGACTGATAGGAGATCTGTGTGCCCATTTTAGGTTTAGATATAGGTATACTATATCTAAAGCAAAGGGTGATTACACCACCTTGCTCCCAGCTGTAAAGCAGCCAGTTGTGTCTGTTTAGTTAGTCAGCCCAGGGGTGGCATAATACATGCTGCAGCCCCTGGGAGACCTCTGGGTGCACCTCAGCCCTGGGTACAGGGACTCAGAGAGGGCCCAGTGCCAATCTAGTACCTGGGTACAATTTGGAATAGAGAGAACAGCTAGGCTGTGGGTCTGATTAGCAGGCCCACAGCCAGGGAAAGTCGTAAACCAGTGAAGCAAAAAGCAAAAATCTGGGTGATCATAGGATTGCAGACCCTACTCTCCTACAGGCTGTATTTAAATATTGTATGCCCTCAGGAGCATATCCCAGGGGGTGATTACATAAAGGGGAGAAAGGATGCGTGACCCCTCTCCATGATCATCCAGAGGCCCGGGGAGCCCACCCCTTTGGCTGAAATTTGTGAATATGAGGAGGGGGAATCGCTGCCCCCCTCCCTGAGCTTTCGAACGCTCAGGGGAGCCTACCACCAGGGCCGAAAACAGTTGGTATGAGGAGGGGGGGATGCGCAGCCCCCCTAGCAGTGCCATAAGATGCACCCGGGATCCAACTGACATTATTTTTTATGGGGTGTGCAACTAAAGTGGGCAGGAAAATAGATGAAAATATTGCTCATGCCCACAAGGATTAGCATTAGGAGCTGTATGCGGGGAGCCGACAGGGGCCCTCAACAACAGTATGATGGGTGCCCTGGGTTGTCACCAGGGCACCCACCTTTCACATTGTGGGCTGTAGGGATTGGGCCCAGAGTGCCAAATTCAACCTGGGGAAGGGGACGGCGTGGCCCGTCCCCCTGAAATATGCGCCAGGCCCCGGGGGATGGGGTGCCGAAGTAAACCCTGGGAGGGGGCTGTGTGCCCCTCTCCCCCTAAGCATAACTCCGGGCCCGGAATGGGGTCCTCGGGGCCAAAATCAGCTCAAGGAAGGGGGCCTTGTGCCTCCTTCTCCTAAATAGAACGCAAGGGAATGGAGTCCCCAGGTCCGAAATCAGCCTGGGGAGGGGGCCGCATGCCCCTGTCCCCCTGAAAATAAAGGCTAGGCCCTGCAGCCGAAGCATGATGGTGGGTTAGATTTACATCTTGTAATTAAATATTACTTTACATTTAAAAGAACTATAGACCGGCAACCAGGGGTATGTTGACAACCCTGGACGAATACTTGGGTCACTTCGAGCCCCCGTGAACAGAACCAAAGAAGGGCTGTAGCCCATAAGTTACACACCTGCAGGCCAAGGTAAAACCACAAGCAAGAGCTCTCCATGTGCACTTTCTTCATCTTTCTTTCGCTTACTCTTTTTCTCCCCTCCCACCTTCTATCATTCCTATAGTAGGACTGTGAAAAGGGGGACATCCGATCTGGAGAACCGGGCCTTATGGGCTGGGCGGCGCAGGGCACGCCTATAATCTCCAGGTTCACCTACCTTGTCGAACAGAGACACGAGACACTCTGTTGGGCGTAGACAATCAGATTTATTAGCTGCAGCTAAGCACAGTTGTCCACGAAGTACCCTAAAGGTATATTCTCAGGAGACTGCCACTTCAATCCGTGGCACACAATCTTATATAGTATATACATTTACAATACCCTCTCCCAAAACATACAAAACTGACAAATAGAAATAGTTCGAAAACAAGCTATCGGATGTCCAAAACACACCTTTCTTTCAGACCCCGTGTGCTCTCCTCCCCTCAAGTTAATCAACACTAGTGCCCGTAATTCAATTTGCAGGTGGTAGAACATGTTTGAATGCTTCAAAGGATAGTTTATGTAACAAGAGAATACACGAAGAGAATAGCGAAGGCCAGTCAAATAAGATAGTCAGGAAGAATGGTGGGACCCAAACAGTGGAGTAAAGTAAGGATTAATGAGTCTAGACATGGATTTAGCAAACTCGACCAGGCCCTGACATCGGTTTCATAATCAAGGACAGGGGTTACTCTTTAACAGAAGGGACACGTAGCAGCTGAAAAGGCAAAAAGACCGCGTTCGCAGTGCTGCTTGAGTGAGGCAACACAAAATGGCGGCTAAGCACAAAATGGCGGCTAGATACGAAGCGGAGCCGAAAACCACGTAACCTCAGATCCTGTAGACAACGTACCTGTATAATGTCATGTACAGCCAGATTGTGATGTTATCCCACGAAGGGAAAGCGATGCTAAGTGTATGTCTAAAATTTTTTTATAAAACACTTTGAAATAAAAAAAAAAGAAATTCACTGAAAAAAATGAAAGGTTAAAGTAACGTTATAGTTAGATGAATTTGTCAGTAACCACATTAACGTTTTGACCTTTAGAAAAAAAAAACTGAAATACCCCAGTTATAGTTAGCAGAGCTAACTATAGCTTGGGCCCCTGCTGTACACTGCTTATGACCTCCCATATCCCATCACTCATAACATGTTCTATGACAGCATTTGTGACATCACATATTTGTTTTTTCAGTACATATACATATATGTGTGTGTGTGTGTGTGTGTTTATATGTGTGTGTATATATATATATATATATATATGTGTGTTTAATTTTTTTTAAATTAATGGCAATATCTTATTGAACTTACGAGTTATTTAGAATTAATTCTATGTATATTTTTAATACAAAATATAAACATTTTACTTTACGTGGGAAATGTTTAACATAAACTTTTAAAAAACATTTGATATACATATATTCATTGAATATTCAATTAATAATTAAGGTAATAGTGTTTTAGCGATTTTAATTTAGTTCTACATTTAAAAGGCTTGTATCAGTTCACTAGACATTATCATTTAACATCAAAATATTTTTTACCTATTTTTTTATATAAACTTTAATAAATATATGCATTTTCCTGTGCTTCATCATTGGGAAATATCTGCCCCAGTAACCGAGGTTGCCTCAAAGTGGGTGGAACCTTAAATTTGGTCATAAAGTTGCTGCTTGTGTAACATTACAGCTGCATTTGATATTTTTTAGACTTAGTGCCTTAAAATGAAGGAGTAGAGACATGCAAGTCTAGACTTTGTAGTAACTTTACACTCTAAAATGGTAAATAGCCAAAAATGGTTGGTTGCTACAAGTATAAGGGTACATTTCCATGTATATTTTTACTAATGTGTAAATGTAACTTTGTGAATAGCCTCTACAGTAGCCAAGATGCTTTTTCTTTCTAATTTGGCAAGGTATGCCCAGATGTGGCTCCCTTACTCACTTTGCCACTGGATTCAAGCTATGGCTGATGAGGGGTGTTACCCCGAAACCGGTCCCAGGAGGCTTGTTTCCGGTCCAGGAAAGACCTGGCTTGGCAGTTCGGGCTGGATTGTTCCCATGAGGCACAGGGTCAAGACTGATTTGCATGTAGCTGGGTCTGAACTGGGTGACGGAGTGAGCTAAAGAATGATGATGGATTCAACCCAGATCTGTGACTGGGGGTGAGTGTCTGAAAAGTTTCAGCGCTCCGTCCATCATCTCCTTGGGTTTGCAGGACAGCGGGTTGGCATCCTCGGTTATCTGGGGAAGCCTAGGTTGAACACTTCAAAGGCAGCAACACCTTTGAAGCTTCCCATTCTGGAAGGCCACCCCGGCCTGGGGCATGAGTGAAGCACCTCTGCCCAGAGCAGGCTTTGTTTCTGGTCTCTCGCCCCTTGAGTTCAGAAACATGTCTGGTGGTGGCAGGCGGGCTATGACTGGACAGAGACCACATCAGTGCTTGGTAGGCTTTCAGGGGACCCTCTAAAGGTTTTCCTGTGTGCATGTATCAATAACTCCCACACTGGCATCAGTAAGGATTTAAGAAGACACAATGTTTGGTACCAAACATCTTCGGGAACAGTGAAGCCATCATGGAGCAGGGAAACTCTTAATGGCAAGTATCCAGCCCATGTACTCTTTTTGGCTTCCCTGTGCACTTACAATATTCAAGAATGGTTCAGATATTGATGGGTTATAATCTGCTCATGCAGAAATGTCAACACATGCGATATAGTGCAACCTGCCGTCGGGTTGTAAGGCCTGCACTAGGTGTGACTTACCTATATCTCATGCAGTTTGTGAGGGCATGGCGCATAGTTATGTGTACAATGTCGACTGTTCAGCTTTCTCTGCACCAAGGCACGCAGCCTTCAGTGGCAGTTTGCATGGTCTTGGTGAAGGGTCTCTGGGGTGGCACAATTCGTGCTGCAGCCCTAGTGGACCCTCTTCAGTACCCATACCCTAGGTACCAGGGCACCATTTACTAGAGACTTACAAGGGTGGCTGAATTTGTGCCGTTTGTGGCACATTTTTAGGGGAAGAACACTGGTACTGAGAACCTGGTTAGCAGGGAACCAGTACACCTCAGTCAAAGTTGCATTAAAAACAAGGCAAAAAGTCGAGGGGTACTGCACCCAGTTTCTCAGACTGCTGCTGTTGACCTTCAAGTAATTTGTTGACAAAAAAAACTTGCATTTATGTAAGGTAAAATAAAAAACCACCCTACAGTAAACATTTTTTGTTTGGGTGCTCTTGTAAATGTGTGACTGAAAGAATTAGTAAAAACAGAAGTGGGGAGATTTTTGAGGGGAGAAAAATGTCCACGTTCAATACACGAACACCTGTCTACTTCGCAGCCACCCACTCAAAGAGAAAAAGCCTGAGAGAAAAAATTAAATGAACATGTAAAGCTAACGAGAAACTTATATTGTGTGTGATAATTTAGAAAGATCTTTTTAATGAAAGAGAAGTTCTACATTAATTGATTTTTTTTCTGGCTTATGCTTTTACTGATTCGTGATTGTTGCGTGCACTGTTGTACTTGAATCCTTGGGGTACTGATTGACTGTAAATTAGGTACATTTGCTATTCTTACCAAGAAACAAGGAGAAACGTTATTTCAGGTTCCTGTACAAGTTTAGAATTGGAACATTGCTCATTTACATTTATTAGTATTTCTTGGGTGGAATTTTTATCCAGGCGCAGTACTCGTCTGTTGAACGTTTTCTTAAATATGTGACTCCTGCTAAAGCGACCTATTCATGGAGCATTCTCAGCGGTTTAACTATTTCCGCAGAAACAGTAAAATATGACGTCCTATTTCTTTGGTCACAAAGCTTTTGTTTTTCCAAAATATGTAATTCCAGCAGATTTCAATTAGCTTTGTTCTAATTTAAGCTGCCATTCTGTGTTTACTCTGCTGATGTGCATGTTTTAATTTGAAAACCCTTTCTTTCCCTGTTAGATTCTGCCTTCCTTGCTCGTGAGAGGGCAAAAGCTGATGCAGAGTTCTATACTGCTCATCAAATGGCCGAAGCAAACAAGGTAAATTGAATTTGGATCAAAAGCAGATAATGGCATACCACTTATTATTGAATGCAGATCTATTTCGATCTCAATCCTGTGGAAGCTGTGATCTTAAACCAAGTAAATGTCTTCCTTGTGAGCATTTATACATTTCCCTATGCTTGATCATTGGGAGATGTCTGTCCCGGTAGCGGATGTCGCAGCCAAGTCTGAGGGACTTAAAATGCGGTCATAAAGTTACTGCTAGTGTAATATTAGTTGTATTTGATGTTTTTTCAGACTTCAGCCCTTAAAATGAGGGAGACATGCAAAACTACGCTTAGTAGTAATTTTACACTCTTAAATGGTGAATAACCAAAAATAGTAACATTGCTGCAAAGTTTAAGGGTACAGTTCCATGTTAGGCTTACTCATTTGTAAATGTAACTTTGTGAACATCCTCCACAGTGGCAAGATGCTCAAAAAATAATTAAATACATTTACCGTTGTGGTAAAACAAAATACATTGTAGTAAAGCTTGGCTATGGACATGACCTATATACTTAAACACTCTTGTCTGTCTCCTTTTGATTTGGGTTCTTGTGCTAATGGTAACTCC
This sequence comes from Lissotriton helveticus, assembly GCF_964261635.1. Lineage (NCBI taxonomy): Eukaryota > Metazoa > Chordata > Amphibia > Caudata > Salamandridae > Lissotriton > Lissotriton helveticus. Next base: position 496,780,150 of record NC_136072.1, on the reverse strand, counting down.
CTATATAGAGCTTCCTGGTACGTTCTGTAACTAGCTTCAAAACAGAATATATCAAATGTTTTCTCATACTGAATGATAGGATTTCTTCCCAGCCAGCCATTTACACCTTAGTTTCTCCCAAATTCTTACCTTAATACACAGAGGGGATTGGCAGAAGAGGCTAAGGTCCTCTAACACTGGATACACAAAACTTTTTAATTCAAGGCCTTTTGGACCAACAACTTTATTTCTATTCTTTGAAACCCTTGTTCACAAAGCTATGGGGGACAATAGTTTGCCCACACAAAGTCCTGCTTTGAATTCCTTGTTCTTACCTGAGGTAATGTCACTCTTCCCCGCTAAGAGTAGCCCTGTGACAATATGTTGATGCACCTTAGAGTCCCTGGTATGCGCCTTGAAGTAGGCGAAGCATAACAAACCTCATGCGATGTGCTGTTAAAACTGGCTGGAGGTAAGAACTTCTGTATCTGAAGAACAAGAGCTCTGCCATACCCTTCCTAATTTGACAAGAGAGCACCGACCTTTTCCCGTACTTCTATAAAATCGCAGATAAGTTTCGGCAAAATTAAATTCTTCCGCTGAGAGTTGGACTTGACCCCGGTTGGCGAATGACAGGGCTAAAAACTAAAATAGCCGAGAACAATGGCCAGTATCCTTGTATGCGGGGGTAGAAAGTACTCTGTGATCCACCTACTGATGGATTGTTTATTCTTCTTCGAGGAAAGGAAGAAGATTCTTTGACCTGTTTTTTTTTTTTTTAAATGTTGGTATACAGTTGAAAGAAATTGGCCTGAGCCTAATATGTAACCTTGCTTCTCAGGTTATAGCTATTGCCACTGGCCAATAGCTGTGCAAAATTATACTTTCTTTTGCCAGGTCTTCTGTTTAGTGTCTCAGATCCCTGCTGTTGCCTCTCTCAGGTCGATAGTGATGTTTTGAACTGGTAGGCTGATGTGGACTATATTAGGAGGGTGCCTTGTTCAAGACACTGGCCTTGAAATGGGAAAATTGGCTTTATCAGTGAGGTTTTATTGAATGTGACTCCTTCGAGTTAAAAAATGTGGCTCTGCACTTTTACACTTTATAATGTTTGCTGGTTGGCAAGATGAGTTGCATGCTGCTGGTTATGTTATACTCTTTTAAATGTTCTAATACGTGTGGAATAATTGGCTGCTGATTATCTTATGAATTTTAGTTAGACATTCTGTTTTTTGCACTGTTCTATGTTTGCTATAGGTGGAATCGATCTAAATAATTGTTATGCACTGCTGATTTTATATTTGTCATTATATGTTAATGAATTGGGTCATGTGCAATATTTCTATAAGAGTGTATTTCTTGGAAATAAAGAAATCTTAAGACTTTAATTAAATTAATACCGGAGTGTACTATTTTCAGAGAATTAACAGCCTTCTCCATGCAAGCATCATTTTCTCCTTAGTAGCCTTTCCCAGCATAGCCCCATTTGATTGATTAATTACCAAAATTAAAGGAACCCTAAACAAAGCTCATGCTGTGTTAGGCGCTACACAAATTTGCCAGAAAAAGAGAAATATAGATTAAAAAGCAGAGAAGCAATTAACAGAGACCTGTTGGTGGAAAAAGGAAGAGAAGTGGGAAATGCATGCAGAGGCACAAAGTCACGGGGCTTTTCTTGGCAAACTTTCCAGTTTCCCATTTCTTATTTTATTCTATTCTTTTCATCAACATAGCTCGATAGACCATACAGTACAATAAGCATTTCCATCAGTGCACAGGAAAGCAGGCACAGTACTCCACCAGTAGCATTCTTACGGGGTATTTTCAGGCAGTGGAGAGCCCCAATACCGTTCAGTCCCCCAAGCTCATTTCTCTGTACTTTTTCCAGGGTGTCCATATCTTTTCCCACTTTTTAACATACCCTCTCCTTTTGAAGACTGCAGTTTCCCATTCCTCAATGCAATGTTATGGATCATTTATAATATTGCCCTTTGTCATTTTAGATTCACAACTATGCACTTCTGCGAACTAACATCACACAGAATATGATTGCGATGGAAAGATGATGGTGTTTACTGATTGTATGAAATATAGTCTTCTAGGAGTTTTATATGCAGAAAAAGTGTGTTCTAGAGTGGAGCAGCTGTTGCGTGTTAGGCCGCATCAGGCCATACCTGGTAGGTTTCCTTTAACACTCCGACAGTAGAGTTATAGCAACTAACCATTTGCAGTAGGAAAAACGGGTAAATGCTGCCTCACGAATCTCGTTCATGCTTACTTTAAAGTAATTCACATTCGGAACCAACGTTACCTGCCACACCCCACCGATTATTTCTGGTCTTCCCCTCATCCTTTTCGCCAAATCAAGCACAAACAAGAAATTTGACTAGTGTTTTATAAAGCTTTAAAAGAAATCAAACTAGTGCAGAATATGTGTAGAACTATAGTCCCAAATCACACGAAATTGTTGTGACTAAAAATGAGCAGAAAGTAAATAATATGAAAGTAGGCAACTTTATTCTATATTATTCCCTTTCCTACTTAATCTTTACAATGAGAATTTTCACAGAAAATCAGTAGGGCTCTAGTATATCATAATGGCATACCTGTTAGGTATGCACAAGATGCCCTGTGCCCACAAGGTCATGATCTATGAGATCCACACTTTTTATTGGCCATTGTCCTGGGTGGTGTAGTCTGGAGTCCAACATGTGCCGCTTTGCTTGAGAGAGCTGGATACACTGGATCTGTACTGTTTCTCAAAGCTGTTATGAGAAAGTGTTACCATGATTTGTAATGTAGTGTGAAGATTCTCATGGGAGTTAATAACTATAATTGCCCATAGAAAACAACTAGGCCCAAGATAAAATTATTGGGAAGTTGCACGTTAGGATGGCCAGCTCTGCAATTTATCTATAAACACAGCCAGCTCAGTTCTACTTAAAATTATGATAATTGGCAGATTGAAGAGCCATTAAAGAAACTGCTGGACAGCTTTGTTAAGGGACCTTTCCACCACACAGAATACAATACATTCTATCCACTTTCTAAATCGAAGCCCACACAAGGTACAGATGACCAGGTGCTCTCGACCCAAGCCACCTAACTGACACAGGAGCCATGCCACTGAACTGTGTAAATGCTGCAAATAATGAAGAGTGTTCAACTAAAGGCTGGAGGCATAATCTTATTTGTGAATGAACCACACCTTTTATTGCCCGACCTCTGTATTGAGAGCTTGGAAACTTAAGAAATGCCTTTTCAGCATATTTCAGATATTGAAAACGACTGCCAGTACCCCATTGAGAATCTGGGGATCATTTGCGAGCTACTCATTCATTGTACCTCCCAGGTGTGAGCTGGACAGTCGCTCAGCTCTAATAGCACGGATCCACCTACCTACTCACTAGAGGAGGGCGTGGAAGGGGGGCTCTGAAGTCACCGTAACCTCTTTGGATGAGTTCAGCTTCATCCAGTTATTGGTCTTTCAGCCACTGTTGACTTATGAACATAGAGGCGCTTGTCATTCTTTCCAGAAGAGGTTTGTGTCAACAGCATGATTAAACACTTCTGTCTTAAATGAGTGAATCAGGTGTGTATTTGAAAAGGGAGTGGGATGTGCTGAGTCATTTGGAAATTTCCTAGCAAAGTAGAAGGGTTCCATGCAAAATACAAGACTTCCGAGAGAATAGTGTGGTCAATCAACCTTGTTAAAACCTGCTGACCGATCCAGCAAATGAGCTTGCTAAAAACTACCCCCACCTGATGCAATTCCCAGAAAGGGATAATTATCATTTAGCAGGCCAACGAACATCAACCACTTATTTTTAAACTGGTTTGCCTTTCATAGCTTATTGTGAACAAATCAAAAATTCTAACATTTGGGGGAGTCAAAGCATAATTACTAATCCAGAAAGTGCCCCTAGTTTCCAAATGTGTATCCAGAAATTATTTTCAAATGTACAAAACAATTGTGTTTTGCGACTCATTCATCGCTTCTTCTAAGAGATTTCAAACTGCAGATTCCTGACGTTTAGAGTATTGCCAGGCCGTCAGAATGGAATTGGAGAATTTTGAGTCGTGCCCCTGCACTGAGGTAGGTAGCACCATACAGCTCCACACCATCTCTCCAGTCAGTTAGTGACACCTGGGGCCCTATCTAGATGTCTCCCATGCGTGCTGACATCAATTCCTTTCTTTCCGCACCAACAGACACGGATCGAGAGCTACCCTAGGTCTCTTTGAGATTGCATTTTTTCCAACCTTTTGAAATTTTTCTACAAATGTGCGAGGGAAATGTCTCCCTTGAAAATCAACAAGGTTTCAACCTTGTAAGAAATGTTGCAAACAGTAGTCGGTGACAAACCCCTATGTGGCTGGCTTTGGATGCCTGGGGTCAGACCACGACTCCAAGGCCTGCAGCAATTGTGCCTTGATGCATTCGAAGGCTACCCAGCATCGTAAGGTGAAGCTTTTTAGTCTCTAACCTTCGAAGGAGACTGCTTCGGTCGAAGTCACAGGGAAGAATCCGGTCTTGCTCCTAAAGCTGTTGCCAAACAATTTGCCATGCAAGTCTTCTGGTATGTGAAAGAAACAATATGTAGGGAGTCCAAGCGGTACTCTGCCCTGTCTTGACACTCTGTCTCCTGAGAGACAGCAAGGGTGTTATCATGCCTCTTGGACCTGCTCATGCATATTCTGAATCCAGGCCAGCTACAGCCCAAGTTTCCAGGGCTCTAGGGGACTCCTCACCAGATTCAGAATTTCAGACTACTATGTTGCTCATTTTTGCCCCATACGGGCTCCCTCTGATACACCTACTGGCCCAAAGAGCTGAGATGCTCCCTGTTGGACCTAGGATAGCCTGGTTACATAGGGTAGCCTGGCCTAGGGTAAGACAGTCACTAAATAGAGGCACATGTGTAAAGGTTGCATACCACCCAGCAGTAACTCAATGCTCTTCCACACAAAAAGGACACTACACCACGATATTGTATGAAAATACGTGCTGCTTTATAAAAATAATACTTTGTGGGTTTGATGACTTTTTATCAGGCTTCAATACATCACATATTTTCACATGTCATTATTACTTTTCTTTCCTTAATCAAAACATTGCAATCACTTTGGGTTAAGCTTCTAAGGTTTTGAAAGATTTTTCTACACACACAAGCGCTAGTTAGAGTTTCTGTAATTAACAAGCACTTCCCATTGGTCTGTTACATACATTCAAAAAGGTTTTAACATTTTATTGTCTTATGGTTTATAGTAGAAGAGCTCCCTCCAATGACTAGTTCTCAAGACTCTCATACAGCGCTAAGGATACTAAGCAGTCAGCCTGTATACTCTCAATCCTTCTCTACCCTGCTTCTGTTCTGTAAACCAGGGTTGATGCCTTGACTGACTGGCTCAGTCCCCTCGCAGGCCCTTATCTGTAACTTGAATACAAGAGGAGATCTAATCAGTGTGGCTCCAGGAACTCCTAGAGGAACCCACTGAGAAACTGGACAAGGCAAGGTCTTTTAAGCAGGTATTATCCAGTCCTCAGACCTCTGAATACCCGGTTTGTTTCTTACTTGGACTGTCCCCTGTTGCTGGGTGGGGTTCTGGAGAATTTCCCCCGACCCCCGTCACCTCTTCCCTCAGGGCTGGCAGTTGGTTAGTGAACACCCAGCTGGGCGATTCCCTTCAGACCCCCCCCCACTTTCCCGGCTTACTTGTAAGAGAGTGCGCAAGTGTAAACACCCCCTTTCTGCTGCCGGGAGCCTCCGAACACTTCTCAGCCTCCCGGGGGGGGGGGGGGGGGGAAGGTGGGGAAATAAGGCAGGCCGTTACCCGCCCTCCGCAGCAGTGTCACCTCCGCTACGGTTCCGCCCCAGCCAGGGGATGAAACAGAGCCTCTCTTCCCACGGAGCATGCGCGGAAGTAGATCCACTTCAGCGCTGCACCGCCCACCACCAGGGAGGAACTCCTCACCAGCTTCCTGGCCTGCGCACTCGGCGGGACGCTTCTCCGGCACACTCTCCTCACCAGCAGGTCGCAGTGGTATATCTGGACTCTCTGGATCGGCTGGGGCCACAATTCCTCCAGCGAGGGCAACCGCTTCTGGGCTCAACAACGGGGTGGGCTCCCTACCTTCACAGAAGCCCCAAAGACGCTGGTAAGTGAAGGAGGGTTGCCCCTGCACAGCGCTCTTACCAAACCGGACGTCGTGGGTGAGCAAGGGAGGGGAATACCTCAGCCCCCTTTCCTCCTCCTGCACCACCAGACCAAGTCCACAGAATGCGCTCACTGCTGTCGTTTTCCCTGGAGTTCTAACTTGGCAAATTACCACCGGGAAGGTTCCTTCAGCTGGGCCAGATCGACTGTAAGGGAGGCAGATTCTCAGCTCGGGCAGCAGACCAAAATGGGCTATCAACCCTGACAGGATCTCCCTTCTCTTATCCGCAGTAGTCTGTGCTCCAACCAGACCTCAGGGTTTCTTTACTACCAAGCATCTACTAAAATGGCTGCCCCGCATTCCGCCTTATATAGGCTGACCCTCAAAGGTCCAGAAGGGGCCAGAAGGTTCTGGAATGCCCTATTCTTTCCTATGGGTCAGGTCTCAGGTGTGACAGTTGGACAGTTGAAAACCACCATTTTGTAGATCTGGGTGAATTCTAGTCAGAAAAAGGCACCTAGGCCTGAGGTGAAAAACTATGAGGGCAAAAGAGCATCTATCCCCCAGGCCAGCACCATAAAAATCTAGTGGACACAAAAAAGATAAAAAGGCTATGAGGGGCAAAAAGGGGACAAAATAAATAATTAATAGGTGGGGCTACGCAAAAGGCCAGACAGGTCTAACACGCGTCGTCCCCCCAGCTGAAAGTGGGGAGAGCTACCCAACCCCTTGGGAGTCCTCATCACTAAGGCGGAAATACCTAGAGAGACCGTCTGCATTGGAGTGGTCCACTCCAGGCCGATGTTCCACCCGGAAGTCCATTTCCTGTAGGGAGATGGACCATCTCAACAACTTGGGATTTTCCCCCTTCATTTGCATCAGCCAACGAAGGGGTCGGTGGTCAGTCTGAACCAGGAAGTGCGAGCCAAACAGGTATGGCCGCAACTTCTTCAGAGCCCACACCACCGCAAAAGCTTCCCTCTCAATTGCACTCCACTTCTGTTCCCGGGGAAGCAGTCTCCTGGATAGGAAAACTACAGGTTGATCCAGACCCTCGTCATTAAGTTGCGATAACACTGCCCCAATGCCATGTTCTGATGCATCTGTCTGGACAATGAACTCCTTGGAGAAGTCTGGGGCCCTCAGGACCGGTGCTGCGCACATTGCCTGCTTGAGTTTTTCAAAAGCTTGCTGACAAGCCTCTGTCCAAACTACCCGTCGAGATTGTTTCTTTGAGGTAAGCTCTGTGAGGGGTGCTACAATAGTGCCATACCCCTTCACAAAGCGACGGTAGTAACCTGTGAGGCCCAGGAAAGCTCGGACCTCAGTCTGGGTCTTGGGGGGTTCCCAGGCCATGATTGCCTCAATCTTTGCCTGGAGGGGTTGCACTGTTCCCCTACCCACCAAGTGGCCTAGGTACACAACCGACCCCTGCCCAATCTGACATTTGCTGGCCTTGATTGTCAAACCAGCTTGTTTCAGGGCCTGGAGAACTGCTTGCAAATGGTCCTCCCAACTACTGCTGAAGACAGCAATGTCATCCAGGTAGGCAGCGGAGAAACCCTCCATTCCGGAGAGGACCTGGTTCACCAGCCGCTGAAATGTAGCAGGGGCATTCTTGAGCCCAAAGGGCATCACACAAAATTGGAAGTGTCCCTCCAGCGTGGAGAAGGCTGCCCTTTCCTTCGCTCCATCTGTCAAGGAGATCTGCCAGTACCCCGAAGTGAGGTCAAAGGTACTTAGGTATTGGGCAGCTCCTAGCCGGTCAATTAATTCATCCGCCCTAGGGATCGGATGAGCATCAGTTTTGGTAACTGAGTTCAGTCCCGGTAATCCACACAGAACCTCAGTTCTGGAGTGGTGCCTGGTGGAGCGGCTTTTGGCACTAGAACCACCGGACTGGACCAGGGGCTGCTGGAAGGTTCTAAAACTCCTAGCCTCAGCATCTTGGTGACCTCACCGTGGATGCTAGCCTTCACCTTGTCGGACAGCCGGTAGGTCTTTGACTTCACTGGTGGGCTGTCCCCTGTGTCCACATCATGGGTACACAGGTGAGTCCATCCCGGGACAAGGGAGAACAACGTAGAGTACTGCTCCAGTATCTGGCGGCAGTCCTTCCGCTGTTCAGGAGTTAGGGTTGGGGAGAGAATCACTCCCTCCACCGACCCATCCTTTTCCTGAGACGAGAACAAGTCTGGGAGAGGTTCGCTTTCTGCTTCCTCTCCCCCATCGGTCACCATCATTAAGATGACCTCGGGCCTCTCATGGTGGGGTTTGAGTCGGTTAGCATGTAGCACCCGTAGGGGCTGACGAGGGGTCTTAAGGTCCACCAGGTATGTGGCCTTACCCTTCTTTTCTAACACCTCAAAGGGGCCTGTCCAGCGATCCTGGAGGGCACTTAGCTCTCCAGGCTCCATCCCCCACACTTTCTGGCCAGGCTCCAACTCCACCGGGTGAGCGTTGTGGTCATACCACTCCTTCATTACTGCCTGGCTGGCCTCCAAGTTGTCAGAAGCTTGCTTCCACAACTTCGCCATTTGGCTCCTGAAGGCCAGCATGTAGCTCACCACATCCTGGGGGGGTTTCCTGGGAGACTTTTCCCATCCATCCTTCACCAGGCTGAGAGGACCGTGTACAGGGTGCCCATACAGAAGTTCAAAGGGGCTGAAACCCACTCCCTTCTGTGGCACTTCCCTGTAGGAAAATAGCAAACAGGGTAGGAGGACGTCCCACTTCCTCCGCAGGCTTTCAGGCAGACTTCTGATCATGCCCTTCAAGGTCTTGTTGAACCTTTCTACCAGTCCATTGGACTGGGGGTATAGGGAGTGGTGAACCGGTAGGTCACTCCACACTCCTTCCACATTGCCCGCATGTACGCTGACATAAAGTTGGTCCCCCTGTCGGACACAACTTCTTTGGGGAAACCCACTCGGGTAAAGATCCCCATTAGGGCCCTAGCCACCACAGGTGCAGTGACAGTCCTCAGAGGAATTGCCTCTGGGTACCGTGTGGCATGATCCACCAGAACCAGGATAAACCTGTGACCAGCTGTTGTTGGTGGATCCAATGGCCCTACAATGTCGATGCCCACCCTTTCAAAGGGGGTGCTAACGACGGGAAGTGGTTCATGGGGAGCTTTCAGCTTCACCCCTGTTTTCCCACTGGCTTGGCAGGATACACATGTCCGACAGTAGGTGTTAGACGCCACTTTCATCTGAGGCCAGTAAAAGTGGGGGACAAGCCGAGCAAAGGTCTTGTCCTGACCTAAGTGTCCTGCCAAGGGTATTGCATGAGCCAATTCCAGCAGAAAGGCTCGGTACCGTTGCGGGACTACCAAGGCCCTTGATGAACCAGGTAAGGGTACCTTGGGTTCACTGTAGAAGAGTCCATCCTCCCAGTAAATGTGGTAGTGTCCGCAACGTCTCCTGCTGCCTGGGCTTCAGCCTGTCGCCTCAGTCCCTCAAGGGTAGGGCACTCCTTCTGGCCCTTACAGAACTCTTCTCTGGTAGGCCCTCCCTCCACATGCCACTCAGCAGGGATGGGCAGGTCCTCCATAGAAACTACTTCCCCCTCCACGGACTCCTGGTCCACCACCGCAGGTGGCCGATCTGTCACATGGGGTGTGGAAGCCGAAGCAGGCTTCTCCTGTCTTCGGGTCTGTCCCTTTTTGGCAGCGGGTTGGGCCATTGTTCCAGGCTCCAACCCCGGCGAACTGCCTCTCCGGGCAGTCGCAGACCTTGTGCTTACACAGGCCCAGTCAGGTGTACCCAGCATCTCTGAATGCGTCCGGTATTCCACCTCTCTCCAAGCATTGTGCTCCATGTCATTCCCCAGCAGATAATCAACTGGCACGGCAGGGCTTACGGCAACTCGAAGTGAACCTGCAACCCCTTCCCACTCAAAGGGAACCTCGGCCACGGGGTAGTGGCCCATTCTGCCGTCAGCCATCGCGGCGGGGTGGAGTACATTGGGAATCACCTGCTCTGGAGACACCAGTTGACTTCTCACCATAGTCATACTGGCTCCTGTATCTCTCAGAGCCTCCCCTCTCTGGCCATTGATGGTGATCCATTGCCCATACTTAGTAGTATTTGGGGGCACCTGGATCTTAGGAACCATCTCCCGTTCTCCCAGGGACACTAAGGTGACACCCGCCCACTCACCCCCCTTATCTAAGGGCAACTCCTCCCCGAGCGCTACACTAGCTACTCCCGGGGCTTTGCCTCCGGTGGGAGGGGGTGGTCTCTTTGGGCATCTGACATCTCCCTTATAATGTCCAACACCACCACACTCGAAGCAGTGGACAACCCTTGGCTGCTGGCTTTGGCCAGGATGAGGGTTTCTGGGCGGGTTAGCCTTAGGGGTGAAACCTGTTCCTTTTCCCTGGAAACTGTTTTGGGGACCTTTAGAGAACTCCCGCTTTTTATCTCCCCCCTCCTTCTTCTGAGGGGCGCCCTGTCCGGCCTTTTGGGAATCCCCTCCAGTCCCCTTTGAGGACACCCGGGTACTTGCCCAGATGTCCGCCTCCTCTGCAAGCTTCCGGGGGTTGGTCAGCTTGCTGTCCACCAGGTGCTGGCGCAGCTCGGGAAAACATTTCTCGAGTAGATGCTCTTTAAGAAAAAGGTCATACAAACCCTCATAGTCCTTCACCTCACTGCCCTGTACCCAGCCCTCCAATGCCTTCCTCGCATAATCCAGGAAATCCACCCAGTTCTGGGTGCTTAACTTGTGGCTCCCCCTGAACTTTTGGCGATACTTTTCCGGGGTTAGCCCAAACTTTCTAATCAATGCTAACTTCATGGTGGGGTAGTTGGTCTGCTCCTTCGGTTCTAAGGCTAACAAGGTGTCCCGACCAGTAGGAGGCATATACTTATACAACCCACCCCCCCCAGCGCTTTTCCTGGATCCCATGGGCTCTTAAGGAGACCTCATAGGCAGCCAGCCACTTGGCTATGTCATACCCCTGACTATAGCTGGCAACTATATCCTTAGGCAGGTAGGGTCTGGACTCCCTGGTTGGTTCTCTGGTTTCGCTGCCACCATTTGGAGAGTTGGCGAGTCCTAACTGTAGAGCCTTGAGTTCTAGCTCTTTTAGTCTAAGCTCATGAGTCATCCTCTGTTCCACCCTCCCCTGTTCTAACCTGGCTAACTCCCACTTCAGCTTCCTTTTTTCCCTCCTGTCTGTTAGTTCAGCTTCGGTCAAGCTTCCTCCGGAGACACTACTGCCCCCCCCTTGAGTTGGTCATTGGTCCTGGAAGTAGGTTTCCCATCTCAGGATGGAACAATCCCTCTACCTCTATGACTGTATCCCGGTCCGTCCCCTCTTCCTCCTCCTTCCCTTCTCCATGTGCTGCCACCCAAGCCCTCAAGCTGGTCTGGAGCTCTCCCTTCTTGGCACCCCGCTTAAAGAACACTCCCATCTGTTGACAAAAGTCCCTAAGCTGGGCCACAGAATAAGTGTCCAGTTCTTCCAACGCAAATTCCATTTTGCTAAAGGCAAATCAGGGACAGGCACACAAAAAGAATGGAGTTACAAGGGCAACCTGAAGCTACCTCCACCCCACCACCAGGAATAAATTTGGAAAAAGCAAAAGTAAAAAATTAGGAAGGCCACCAGGAGAAAACTCCTGGTGTAGGTCAGTGGATTACACTTAGTTACTGCAGAGTAGTTGCAACCACAGTTCTCATCCCACCGCTAGACACCAATATGTTGGAACTAGGATAGCCTGGTTACATAGGGTAGCCTGGCCTAGGGTAAGACAGTCACTAAATAGAGGCACATGTGTAAAGGTTGCATACCACCCAGCAGTAACTCAATGCTCTTCCACACAAAAAGGACACTACACCACGATATTGTATGAAAATACGTGCTGCTTTATAAAAATAATACTTTGTGGGTTTGATGACTTTTTATCAGGCTTCAATACATCACATATTTTCACATGTCATTATTACTTTTCTTTCCTTAATCAAAACATTGCAATCACTTTGGGTTAAGCTTCTAAGGTTTTGAAAGATTTTTCTACACACACAAGCGCTAGTTCGAGTTTCTGTAATTAACAAGCACTTCCCATTGGTCTGTGTTACATACATTCAAAAAGGTTTTAACATTTTATTGTCTTATGGTTTATATTAGAAGAGCTCCCTCCAATGACTAGTTCTCAAGACTCTCATACAGCGCTAAGGATACTAAGCAGTCAGCCTGTATACTCTCAATCCTTCTCTACCCTGCTTCTGTTCTGTAAACCAGGGTTGATGCCTTGACTGACTGGCTCAGTCCCCTCGCAGGCCCTTATCTGTAACTTGAATACAAGAGGAGATCTAATCAGTGTGGCTCCAGGAACTCCTAGAGGAACCCACTGAGAAACTGGACAAGGCAAGGTCTTTTAAGCAGGTATTATCCAGTCCTCAGACCTCTGATTACCCGGTTTGTTTCTTACTTGGACTGTCCCCTGTTGCTGGGTGGGGTTCTGGAGAATTTCCCCCGACCCCCGTCACCTCTTCCCTCAGGGCTGGCAGTTGGTTAGTGAACACCCAGCTGGGCGATTCCCTTCAGACCCCCCCACACTTTCCCGGCTTACTTGTGAGAGTGCGCAAGTGTAAACACCCCCTTTCTGCCGCCGGGAGCCTCCGAACACTTCTCAGCCTCCCGGGGGGGAAGGTGGGGAAATAAGGCAGGCCGTTACCCGCCCTCCGCAGCAGTGTCACCTCCGCTACGGTTCCGCCCCAGCCAGGGGATGAAACAGAGCCTCTCTTCCCACGGAGCATGCGCGGAAGTAGATCCACTTCAGCGCTGCACCGCTCCACCACCAGGGAGGAACTCCTCACCAGCTTCCTGGCCTGCGCACTCGGCGGGACGCTTCTCCGGCACACTCTCCTCACCAGCAGGTCGCAGTGGTATATCAGGACTCTCTGGATCGGCTGGGGCCACAATTCCTCCAGCGAGGGCAACCGCTTCTGGGCTCAACAACGGGGTGGGCTCCCTACCTTCACAGAAGCCCCAAAGACGCTGGTAAGTGAAGGAGGGTTGCCCCTGCACAGCGCTCTTACCAAACCGGACGTCGTGGGTGAGCAAGGGAGGGGAATACCTCAGCCCCCTTTCCTCCTCCTGCACCACCAGACCAAGTCCACAGAATGCGCTCACTGCTGTCGTTTTCCCTGGTGTTCTAACTTGGCAAATTACCACAGGGAAGGTTCCTTCAGCTGGGCCAGATAGACTGTAAGGGAGGCAGATTCTCAGCTCGGGCAGCAGACCAAAATGGGCTATCAACCCTGACAGGATCTCCCTTCTCTTATCCGCAGTAGTCTGTGCTCCAACCAGACCTCAGGGTTTCTTTACTACCAAGCATCTACTAAAATGGCTGCCCAGCATTCCGCCTTATATAGGCTGACCCTCAAAGGTCCAGAAGGGGCCAGAAGGTTCTGGAATGCCCTATTCTTTCCTATGGGTCAGGTCTCAGGTGTGACAGTTGTGACAGTTGAAAACCACCATTTTGTAGATCTGGGTGAATTCTAGTCAGAAAAAGGCACCTAGGCCTGAGGTGAAAAACTATGAGGGCAAAAGAGCATCTATCCCCCAGGCCAGCACCATAAAAATCTAGTGGACACAAAAAAGATAAAAAGGGTATGAGGGGCAAAAAGGGGACAAAATAAATAATTAATAGGTGGGGCTACGCAAAAGGCCAGACAGGTCTAACACTCCCCAACTGGATTTCTGCCAGTGGGTCCTCCCTTGGCACCAATTTATGTCCTCTGAATCTGCCCTCTGATCCATACCAGCTTTGGTACCAGACCTTTTACCAGCCCCTCTCCCCCACCGGAATGCAATCCATTGATTCCGGATGGTCATGGCCAACC